>NC_142595.1:11218018-11521048 GCF_965207765.1 Zootoca vivipara | reverse complement strand
TGACAGCAGCCACACCCTGGAATTGGCTTCAACTGGCCAGCTAAACCAGTTGAGGGTAGCCGACTGGTCTCAAACCCCTGGTTAGTTAGGGACTTCCCATGCATGCGGAAACAAGCTCCGGCAGATTGAGAGGACAAGAACAATAGTGGGCCCAATGATTTCTGCACATGCTGTAGAGGGAGTTGAGGAGCAGATGGGGCTGGTCATCCTAGTAGCCCATCTACCATGAGTACTACCCTTCCTCTAACGCCCCATACACAGGATGCAAGAAGAGCAAAAGGGAGCCAGAGCAAGTGTCAGGTTAGCAAGGACCAGTTGAAGAGGTGAAAGATCAGTTGTGACAAAGGAAAGCAGCTGCCACCACCTACCTGCCCTCTGAACTGGCTGAAGGTTGCCCATTGCCTGCCGGTACCTCCGGCTCTCATCTTCAGCCACTTCGGTGATGTCAGAATAATCGACAGCATCTTCAGTGCTCTTAACCCAGCCTGGCAGGCAGGGAGAGGAACAGGGAACACAGAAAAATTACAGACCCAACAGGCCACACCATTTTTCTATCCCAGCTTCCGCACCCACATTCAAGAATAATATTGCTCACCAGGGCAATACGGGTTTCAGCATATAATGCCAATTCTAGCCCCACTGCACTGACTGCCAGGTAGTTTCCGGGCCCAATTCAAAGTGCTGGTTTTGATCTATAAAGCCTTAAATGGCTCAGGACCACAATACCTCAAGGACCACCTCTCTCCATATGAACCTACCCAGACCTTGAGACGACTGTTGGAGGCCCTTCTAGGTATGCCTCCTCCACATGAGGTCAGGAGGGTGGCAACACAAGAACAAGCCTTTTTTTCTGCAGTGGGTCTCTGCCTGTAGAATGCTCTCCCCAGGGAGGCTTACCTGGGGCCTTCATTATACACCTTTAGGCACCATGTGAAACCGTTCTTCTTCAACCAGGCCTTGGGCTGATTAACATCTTATACCACGTTTACACAAGGTTGTAGGAGAGGGTATGGGGGGTTCATTGGTTTGTGGGGGTTTTCTGTTCTTGTTTTATTATGTATTTTGTGTTTTTATTTTGTATTTTTATGTTTAAACCACCCTGAGATCTATGGATGAAGAGTGGTATTCAAATTAAAATAAAATATTGTGCTATCATGGTGGTGCTGGACTTTACAGGCTTTGCTACTAAGTTCAGCCATTACTTGCAACCCCTGAGTAAGCAATGCCAGAACACTGAATTAACCAGCTGCAACCTATTTTTAAATGCACAAAGAGGAGTCAGCCTTGATCCCTGAGGGAGCAAAGCCCTTATATCTGGCATCCCCAAACTGAGGCCCTCCAGATGTTTTGGCCTACAACTCCCATGATTCCTAGCTAACAGGACCAGTGATCGGGGAAGATGGGAATTGTAGTCTAAAACATCTGGAGGGCCGAAGTTTGGAGATGCCTGCCTTGTATCCTAGCCTTTCCCAACCTAGTGCCCTAAGTAAGTTGTTGCACCACAAGTACTATCATCCTTGCGCTCCCAACAACATATGAAAGGCACCAGCCTAGAGAAAGCTATTCTGTCCCAGTCCTAAGACAAAAACGTTCTCCTACCTTCCTCATCCAACTGGGCTTCATCTGACTCAGAAGCATCATCTTCG
This sequence comes from Zootoca vivipara, assembly GCF_965207765.1. NCBI lineage: Eukaryota > Metazoa > Chordata > Lepidosauria > Squamata > Lacertidae > Zootoca > Zootoca vivipara. The sequence goes on along the minus strand of NC_142595.1, from coordinate 11,519,402 downwards.
CTGGCTGTGATTTCTGTTATGAGGCTCCCCAGACCCAATGCCCCAAGTCCGGCCAAATGTTTTTTTGACTCCTGTGGGGGACAGAAAGAAAACAGGATTTTGGATGGAAGTGGAGGGAAAGAACCTTAAGACCATACTGTGACCTTCCTCATACAAAGTAGATGCTCTAACTCAAACCACTGTGCCTTACTCAGAGATCTGCACTAGTTGACAATTTGCTACCAGGTCAGGTTCAAGGTGTTACTCTGTTGGCATATAAAGCCCTTAATAGTTTGAGACCAGTTTACCTAAAGGTCATCCTACCCCACGTGTGCCCCCATCCCTTCCTTGTTGCCTCCCTTCCCCTCCTCGCTCGCTCGCTCGCTCCCTCCATCTTCTCTTCCCTGCTCCAGCTTGACCCAGAACCATAGCTGTCAAGTTCTCCCTTTCTTTAAGAGAAATTCCCTTATGCTGAATCGGCTTCCTCATGAGAAAATAATAATAATAATAACAACAACAACTTATTATTTATACCCCGCCCATCTGGCTGGGTTTCCCCAGCCACTCTGGGCGGCTTCCAACAGAAAAATGAAATAAAATAATCTATTAAACATTAAAAGCCTCCCAATCTGGTAGCTGGTTTTCTCTTTGACATCTGATGGGAGGGCGTTCCACAGGACGGGCGCCACCACCGAGAAGGCCCTCTGCCTTGTTCCCTGCAACTTGGCTTCTCGCAACGAGGGAACCGCCAGAAGGCCCTCAGTACTGGACCTCAGTGTCTGGGCAGAACGATGGGGGTGGAGATGCTCCTTCAGGTATACTGGACCGACACCATTTAGGGCTTTAAAGGTCAGAATCAACACTTTGAACTGTGCTCAGAAACGTACTGGGAAAGGGAAAACTTGACAGCTATGCCCAGAAGCCTCCCCCATTCTGACAGCTGGGCAGCCCTGACCCCCATCCTCATGGCTGGGCAGCCCCCGCCCCCCGCCTGCACAGCTCTCGCCCCCCCCATGGCTTGGCAGCCCCCCCCCCGATCCCCTCCCTTCTCCCGAGTGGGGTCCTGCACCCCCCACACACACCTCCAGCTCCACCCGACTGGCCAGCCCCTACCGTTCCCAGTCCCCCCTCCCCCGTTCAGCTCGACCCGACTAGCCAGTCCCCCGACCCTACCTTTCCCCTGTGCCCCCCTTGTCCTGTCCCCATTCCAATTGTTCCCCCCCCCCACTTCCCGGTCCCTCTCCCTTTCAACTCGGCCCCTCCCACTGTACCCTGTGCCACGCCCCACTCCGCGCTCCACCTTTACCTTGACACGGCTAGCTAGCCAGCCTCCCCTTCCTTCGTCCCCTGCCCCTCCGGGCCTGTAAGCCCCCACCCCCGAGAAGCGCCCACCTGGTCAAGGAGCCCCTCTCCCTCGAGCTGGCCCTGCTCGTTGATGTTGCCGAAGAGGAAGCCGGCCAGGGAGAAGGGCGCCGCCCGGCTGTCGCCGCCCTCGTCTTCCTCGCTCTCCGAGTCCGACATCTCCACGACGGAGCAGCAGCCGACTCCGTTCCTAAGAGTACCGCCACCTCAGCCGCCTGCCTTTAAGTGTTTACGCCGGAAGCGGAAGCTGCCGCAACCATGAAAAGCACGCCGGGAGAGTAGAGCGGCGCTAGGAGGCCCCCTGGGCGAGTTCCGCAGCATCCGCTACAGCGGCGCCTCTAGGATTCCATCTGCCGGCTTCTCTGTCGTTTGACATATGCGCCGCTTTCCCCGCAATCGCCTGTGCCAAAGCGGTTTATGGTCCCGAAAACATTGGAATAAGTCGGAAATATATAAAAATGCAGACGATGAAGTTTCAAAAAACAACAACAACACACAACCCGGCAAAAATTAACGATTTTGCAAACGCAGCATGAATATAAACAGTGCCTTTTTCTGGGGGACGCAGGGGGACGCATAGGCCTACCCCAAACATTTTGTGAATCTTTATACTTTTGCCCATTTATTTTTTCCCCAATTTGAACTATAAAATGGTGATTTTCTTGAGTCAAAATGAGAGTACCCCCTAAACTTTTTTTTTAAAGGAAAAAAAGCACTGAATATAAACAAACAATCTAGGCTGAAGTACTTAAATATGTATGGCAAAACAAGAGTTCACGGGCCAATGCAGTGTCTGGCAATTGGCCTTGCTGTGCTCCTGCCTTAAATATAGTTCAGAGGGGAGGGGTAGATGGCATACAGCTGGCTCCCACAGGGGGGTGTTATTGGGTGGTTGTTTTTATTTTGAGTATATATACGTTGTGGTTTTTATGTTGATCTTTTCTGTGAACCGCCCTAAGACCTCCGGGTAATATGTTGTTGTTTAGTCGTTTGGTCGAGTCCGACTCTTTGTGACCCCATGGACCAGAGCACACCAGGCACTCCTGTCTTCCACTGCCTCCCGCAGTTTGGTCAAACTCATGTTAGTAGCTTCCTCCAGGTATAGGGCGGTATATAAATTCAATAAATAATAATAATAATACTCCCAGAGGAGGCTGGCAGCAGCAAAAGGCGACTATCAGGGAGGGCACATCTTACTGGAGTAATTGTGTATACTAGGGGTCCCCAAACTAAGGCCCGGGGGGGGGGGCGGATGCGTCCCAATCGCCTTCTCAATCCGGCCCGCGGATGGCCCAGGAATCGGCATGTTTTTACATGAGTAGAATGTGTCCTTTTATTTAAAATGCATCTCTGGGTTATTAAAATATAGTCCGGCCCCCAACATGGTCTGAGGGACAGTGGACCGGCCCCCTGCTGAAAAAGTTTGCTGACCCCTGGTGTATGCTCTTCCTAGCTTTGCCATATCCTTTTGTGGGGCAGGTTGTGTCATGGAATTCTACTCAGCAGTGATCCAGAGCAGAACTCCAATCTAAAACTTAAACATGTTGCAGGATTCCCCCCAAAAAATAAACCAGAGGCAATTAATATTTCATCCAGCAGAGCTTTACTGCTACTGAAGGCAAATGAGCATAATGGTCACAAATCCAATACATTCAGGATTGGCACTGTCCATAAGAAAACCAGCTGCAGCAGACTTAAACTTACAATAACTTATAATATGTCTAAACCATAACACTATGCAAAGTGAAACCCAGGCTCCTTCTGGCCTCTTATTACAGTATAGTCAGCATAACCTTGAAGAAGAGATAAGATAACCAGTTTAAGCCAGCTGTACTCAGCTTCTCTGAAGGAATAGCCCAAACATTATGAACCTTCTGCTCCCATAACCCTCTTGAATGAATTAGAATAGGAAGCTCAGGGATGGGTTAAAATAGAGGTCCCTCGACACAAATTTGCTGGCATCCCATTGGTCTGATTGCACCCAGCATCGAGGGACCTCCAATGGTGTGTTGTGGCCATCCAAACGTTCCCACCCACAACACAGGGTCTGGTTGCAAGGTCACACTACAACATGTGCCCTCTTGCTAGGGAGGATCCGATTTCCCAGGAAAGCTCAAAACAGCAGAATGAGCAACCTCAACAAGAAACTGAAATTTCTAGGCAAGACTATTACTTGTCCAAAAATGGAAAGAAGAAGAAGTCCCAGCAAAGGAAGAATGGATACAAAAACTTATGGAATATACAGAAATGGTGAAACTTACCGGAAAAATAAGAAATCAAGATAAAAGAATGGAGATGGTTTATTAAATCAGGCCTTCGGACTGACGCAGTCTGACCCCATGGTTACCCTCCCCTAAGGTTTTATTTCATAATGGTTTTATCTTATTCATAGATTTTTAATTTTAAAATTGAATTTTAACATTGTATTAATCTGCATTTTAACTGAATTGTTTCTTTTATACTTGTGTTGATATTATTTGTTGTTAGCTGCCCTGAGCCTGGTCTTGACTGGGAAGGGCAGAGTATAAATAAAAATTATTATTATTATTATTATTATTATTAAATATTTACAAATAAACTGTGAACATTGGCAGGATTATTGTAATAACCTGCAGTTTTATAAGAGCATATATTTAAAGTAGATGAATAAATGAGTAAATTAAGTTAATTTGGAATATGCAGAAAATATAAAAAATAAATTTAAGGAACCGTAGAAAGAGGGGGAAGGAAGTCAAGTTTTGAAATGTTAAAATGATTGTAGAATTATTGAAACGTATAAAACTGAAAAACATAAAAAGCTGATGGTGATGATGATGATAATGATAAAGAAACTGAAGTTTCTATGACCTTGCACTGCAAAATAAGCTTTGGGCTGCCCTTTATAACACTATGACCAGGGGTGGGAGAGAGAGACACTGTCCTCTTCAAGATCCACAATAATCCTCTACAAAATGGGCAGCACACTGAGAACCCCTTGCCTGTATATGTGATTTATGTCCCTGCGCACTACTGCTTCATGCCCACAGATGGCAGTAAACTCTCTTTTTTGTAACCCTCAATCCTGTGCATGTTTACTCAAAATTGAATCTTGCAGAGGTCAGTGGGACTTTGGGTCCATAACAAATGCAGGAGATCCATCTTTGGCTTTGGAGGACAGGAGTTAAAGCAGCCATGCCGGGGGTGGGGTGGGGGTAGGATCCCACATGTTGTTATCGGAGAGGGAGGATAACCTTTCCCACGCCAGGTCCATGCCATTTTCTAGATTCACCACCTCCACCCAATGCTATGAATTGGGGAGTGGAAAAATACAGGCAGCATTGTGGTACCTGAGTGTGATGTGTGGGGTATTTTCTTCTTGCTGCAGGACACATAGTACCTTTAAGGAATGTTGGGCTCAAAAAAGGGGGGAGTGCAGGCATCATATTAAGCATCCTCTTGCACAAGTTGCTGTTTTCATCAAAAGTTGAGAGCCTTCCCTCCTCTCACTGCTTTACATGTTCAGGGTTTGGGGCTTTGGCTATTTTTAAAGCAAAAGATCTAATGCAGATCTCACATGTCACGTTCATTATTTTGTTTATTTTATGTATTCCCAAACAGATAATTACAATCTCAAATATGGAAAGGATTGCGGAAGCAATTTCTGCAAGGGGTTTTCTTTTGAACACCGGAAAGGGAAAAAAAGGGAAGTATTCTGAATCACAAGTCATGGTTTCACTAAAGAGAAGCAATTTATTTTGTGTGTGCATAAACACATCTCCCCTCTAGCCAGCTTGTGCTCTGAAAAGGAGCAGCCCCTTTGCCAGGAATATTGACAGACCGCCTGCTATCAGTAACGATCAGACGCACATCACGCTTTACCAGCACCTGTCTGCACCCAGCTAAGCCTGGGCACATGAAAAGGTTCCACTGAGTCCCATGAGAATTCCCTTCTCCATGCCCGACTCCAGGCACTTGGGAGGGGGTGGGTCATGCCGTGTAATCTTTCATCAAACCAGCTGCATTGACTTGCGGATGCTGCATATAATGGAAGATTCCATGTATAGAAGTTATGCTGGCTACAAAGAGAGGGGCACAGAGTAAAGCGGCTTGTGAGACCCTCTGGAGATAGGCAGAGACGTGCTAATCTAGACCCTGCTAGTTCAGATGTTGTACTAATAGCACATCCAGCTTTTCATGCTCTCTTTTTCTGTGACCGACATCACATTCACTGCCTATATACACAGTTATTGCTCTGAATAAGAAAAGAAAAAAAAAGCCAATAGGCTGTGCATGATCCTGTTGCCTGCTTTCTCCTGTTGTGAAAATGTGATCTGTAAATGGTGTGTTGTTTTTCCTATAGTCATTCATTTAAATATTAAATCAAGGCATCTGTACCCTACGCTGTTTTCAGCCAAAAAGACTCCCAGCGTGTCTTAATGATCAATAAAAACTAGACAATCCCTGACCTCAGTTTTCAAATCTAAAAAGACATGATACAAAAGGGAATGGAGAGAGGGAAGCAGGATATTGCCATGGTGGTGATGTGATATATATGCTCATGGTTGCTGAAACATATTTAGATGGTATATAAAATAATAAACCATTGACCTCAGTGTCCATGGTCCATAAATCATCTTTAGCCTTTAGCTTTTACACAGGATCCCTTGTTGCTTTTTTTTTCTAGTTTGAGACGTTCTTGTTCATAACCAATGAGTAAGTGCTGAATTTTTGTGTCAGCTCAGTTTGCAAAGCTTGTGGTGAGGCCTGACATCCAACATAGCAACACCTGGGTACCGTGAGATAGAGCTTGGCTGCATTTCTCAATGCTGGTGGGTTCGTTAGACCCCCTAAATGTGACTGAGGTTTCCTGTTGTTCTGAAAACTTCCTGTCTTTCTTTTACTGCCTCTTCTAATCTACATTACAAAAAAACAAACGCCCTGAGGACTATTAAACATCTCGCTGTGAAGGACTAAAACTATTTGCACTCGAGACTGAATTATGTCCAGGATAGATTGCTATTAATAATAATAAAAAGACTATGCATCTAAGAAACACATTCAACGGCTATTAGATATCTTTATTTAGTAACACATAACGTAATATTTCGGGACGCGGGTGGCACTGTGGTCTAAACCACAGAGCCTAGGGCTTGCCGATCGGAAGGTCGGCAGTTCGAATCCCCGCGACGGGGTGAGCTCCCGTTGCTCAGTCCCAGCTCCTGCCCACCTAGCAGTTCGAAAGCACGTCAAAGTGCAAGTAGATAAATAGGGACCGCTCCGGCGGGAAGGTAAACGGCGTTTCCATGCGCTGCTCTGGTTCGCCAGAAGCGGCTTAGTCATGCTGGCCACATGACCCAGAAGCTGTCTATGGACAAACGCCGGCTCCCTCGGCCTATAGAGCAAGATGAGCACACAACCCCAGAGTCGTCCTTTACCTTTTTTAGATTGCTTTTTTAAAAAATGACTATGCATCTAAGAAACACTTTCAATTGCTATTAGATATCTTTATTTAGTAACATATAACGTAATATTTAGTAACACATAAGCGGCTTTGTCATGCTGGCCACATGACCTGGAAACTATACGCCGGCTCCCTCGCCACTAACGCAAGATGAGCGCCGCAACCCCAGAGTCGGTCACGACTGGACCTAATGGTCAGGGGTCCCTTTAACCTTTATCTTTAACGTAATATTTAGCATCCGTTTTTAAACAATGACAAACTAATGCTAATTGACAGGTCTTATGCAGTAGTCTGGTTTAGTTGAATCTGAGCCCATATCAAATTTAAGATGCTGGAGAGGGGCTGGGCTGGAAGTTTCTACTCCTATCCAGCAGTGATGCATAAAAACTGGCTGTACTGGGCACCTTCAGTGCAGTTAGCAGAAGAGCAAACCCTCCCTCCCTTCATCCTCCTATAAATGTTTAGTTTAACCTTTTATTGCCTTTTAGGTCATTAGCTTCTTATGAAATTTAACCATATTTTCTTCCAGGGTCACATGTTCAACTGTGTTTCATTTTTCTTCTCTATGTAGCTGCTGTTGCTTCTACTTCTTCTTCTTCCTCTTCTTCCTCTTCTTCTCCTCCTCCTCCTCCTCCTCCTCCTCCTCCTCCTCCTCCTCCTCCTTATTGTTTGACCTTGTTATGGTTGCTAACGGTTGTCATATTTGGAGCCAGGAAGGAATTTGCCTGCAGACAGATTGGCCAGTCTGAAGGTTTTGCCTTCCTCATAGCAAATGTCACAACGTTTGGTAATAAAAGGCTTCCAACGTTTGGGTGGAATCCTAGTCATCAAGCGGAGCCAAACCAGTGGTGAATTCAGGGTACCCTGTTAGAGAGGTGTAAGTGGATGTGTCTGTGCAGAAGCAAAGTGTGGCTCAGACAGGCCTTTAGAGCTTCCAGTTGTGGCCTGAGGAGAGAACATAGTCCTTGACCCATCCCTATAGAAGTTTCAGTCCTCCACCAGGAGGCTGAAATAGAATAAACAACCAATGCTACAATAGTTGGGGCTTTTTAATAGAGAGGGGGGAAAGATAAAGGTAAAGGACCCCTGGACAGTTAAGTCCAGTCAAAGGCAACTATGGGGTTGCGGCTCTCATCTCGCTTTCAGGCTGAGGGAGCCAGCATTTGTCCACAGACAGCTTTCCGGGTCATCTGGCCAGCATGACTAAACTGCTTCTAGAGCAATGAGACACCATGACAGAAGCCAGAGCGCATGGAAATGCCCTTTACCTTCCCACCACAGTGGTACCTATTTATCTACTTGCACTGGTGTGCTTTTGAACTGCTAGGTTGGCAGGAACTGGGACAGAGCAACGGGAGCTCACTCCATCACAGGGATTCGAACCGCTGACCTTCTGATCGGCAAGCCCAAGAGGCTCAGTGGTTTAGATCACCCATGTCCCTAAATATAGAGAAAAGGGAGGCATGAAAGAGGTGTATATATTATACAAAGTATTGAGAAAGCAGATAGGATGAGGTTTTTCTCTCTCTCAAAATACTTGAACTCAGGGCCATCTAATGAAGTTGGAAGATTTGGGACAGACAAAAGAAAGTGCCTTTTTCACACAGCTCATAGCCAAACTATGAAATTAATGAACCTGACTAAGTTAGGTCCATTAATTTCAGTAAGTCTGCTCTGAGTAAAACTTAAATTGAATATCACCCAGAATGCTTCAACTAGATAGTTCCTGGCTTGAACATTTGTTCCATTTTCAAGTACTGTTTCCTCCTGGTAATTGCATACGCGAATTTGTATATCAGGAGAGATTAGCAGAAAATGCTGGTGGATTTTCATGAGGACTTCTTTTTTTAAAAAATGCAACTAAAGTGGAAAGTAAAGAGATGAATCTAAAATTGAAGAAATGATAAAACTGAGTGAAACTGAAATGGATAGATTCACCCAACCCTCTCTGTGTAGATTCGCATACCGGTATACCTTTCCCAAATGGGATTTGTGTCTTCCTCCATTTTTCAGCTCCCAGGCATACTGCGTGGATTAGGCCTAGGATTTTCTAGTCCTCCACTTGTTTCACTTTCTCATATTTGTTGCGCTCAGGAGCACAAAGGAACCGCAACCCAACCACAACCACCCACCTCTTTTGTTTGGGGTTTTCAGGCAGTTGATTGCAGAGGCAGCAAAAAGCAGGTGGTTCTCTCATGGTGTGAGGGGCTGGACCTACAGATCAGCTGCAGAAGACAGAATTGTTTTTAGATGCATTTTCTTTTCTTTTACAAATGCACAACTCTTCTGCAAATGTATCCAGGGCAGCTGTCTACCAGCTCCATCTGGTACGCAGGCTGAGACCCTACCTGCCCGCGGACTGTCTTGCCAGAGTGGTGCATACTCTAGTTATCTCTCGCTTGGACTATTGCAATGCACTCTACATGGGGCTACCTTTGAAGGTGACCCAGAAACTGCAACTAATCCAGAATGCGGCAGCTAGATTGGTGACTGGGGGCGGCCACCGAGACCAGGGCCAGCTCTAGGTAGAGCCCTGGTGGCGCGGTGTGCCAGGGCGCCGAGCCGGTAGGTGGGGCGCTGCGCGGCGAAGCCACACGGAAACCATGCTGCACCCTGCGAGGGCGGGGGCGCCGGAGCGATCTCCGCCCCTCAGCGCCCGGGCGCCCGACCTGCTCGAGACTGCCCTGACCGAGACCACATAACACCAGTCTTGAAATATCTACATTGGCTCCCAGTACGTTTCCGAGCACAATTCAAAGTGTTGTTGTTGACCTTTAAAGCTCTAAACAGCCTTGGCCCAGTCGGTATACCTGAAGGAGCGTCTCCACCCCCATCGTTCAGCCCGGACACTGAGGTCCAGCGCTGAGGGCCTTCTGGCGGTTCCCTCACTGTGAGAAGCAAAGCTACAGGGAACCATGCAGAGGGCCTCCTCGGTGGTGGCGCCCGCCCTGTGGAATGCCCTCCCATCAGATGTCAAAGAGATAAACAACTACCTGACATTCAAAAGAAGGGAAGGCAGCCCTGTTTAGGGAAGTTTTTAACGTGTGACATTTTAATGTATTTTTAATCATTGTTGGAAGCCGCCCAGCGTGGCTGGGGAAACCCAGCCAGATGAGCGGGGTTCAAATTAAAAATTATTATATTATTATATAAATGCATGTTGTGAAAAAAGGAACATCTGAGTAAAACAAAATAGACCATTTCCACAGTTCTTACAAGACAAGGCAATACATAGCAGTTTCAGGAGTGTGTATTCATGCACACACCTGTCATTTAATGCTTTCATGTGGCAATACTGTTTTTTGAAAAGTGGGGAGCATGCCGACTATAACTTATACACCAACTCTTGTAACAATGTTCCAAAGCAACTTCAAAAGGCTGTGGTTTTTGACGGAGATGCAATGGGTGGTGTTTTTATTTTATTTTATTTTATTTGTAGCGATGCTGCTGAAAAATAAGCCAGCTTGTAATTTGAATGTAACATGTATAAACCCTGACTTTGACCCAACAAACATAATTCATGAGGTAATCTGTGTTTTCTTGCACCTGTGCAGTCTACTTGTGTTTTGGGTGGGCGGACGTCTTTGTAAACTTACAGCAATGAAAGGTGGCTAAGGAATTTTTAACCACTTTGTTCTTTATTTTCTGTAACTCCCTTAAAAGTAAATGTCTCTCCAAGAGGTTAGGAAAAACAGCTCTCTCCGCACACTTTAAAAACATTTTAAAAACGGCTGTGAGGAGTGGAGGCCACTCCCTGCAAGGCCCTGTCCACCTGGCCTAGGCGGCGGCGGGGCCCACACTCACCAGCCCTACTGTGTTAAATATGTATTCTGTAGTTCAGTGTTTCTCAACCTTTTTTGGGCCACGGCACACTTGTTCCGTGAAAAAAATCACGAGGCACACCACCATTAAAAAAGTTTTAAAAATTAACTCTGTGCCGCCCTATATTATAGTTATGACTGTAAGAAACACTTGCCAAATATTGCTTTCCGGCGGGTCAGCGCTGCCGAGTTCTTAAAAGATCCGGGTTTCTGATCCACCCCACCCGACCCCACCGTCCCGTATCTTACCCTGTGCGTGTTCTCGGACTTGTGAGAGGACAATTTGGTCTTCATGCCTCCGTGAATTAGCAACAAACTACCTTTTGAATGATGGAGATTGAATATCTTAAAAGTAGCTTCTTGAAGTCCGCTCGATTTTCCAAAAAAGAGACACACGTGCGGCACTATTAGCTGGGGGCTGCCATCTTGGCTAAAGGATTCTGGGATGATCCTGTCACGTGAGGCATGGGGAAAATGGAAATAATGAAAGCTGATTGGTCTGTGGAAACTAGAAGGGGCGAAGAAATAGGACGCCCAGGGAGGTGGAGTTTGCAGCTGCTAAATCGCCCTTCTCGTCGCCGCACGTCGCGGCACACCAGCCAGCGTCTCGCGGCACACTAGTGTGCCACGGAACAGTGGTTGAGAAACGCTGCTGTAGTTGACCTCCTTTGTAATGTTTTATTTTGATATCTTTCAGATAATATTTTAGTTTTCTGTTGTGTTGTTTTGACTTTGTACTAAATGCGGGGTCTCAGGAAAAGCCACAGAGGTCTGTTCTTGTCCTGTTTTTTTGGTAACTGATGCCATTTTGCTTCTGTAAAAAAGAAAGAAAGAAACTGCCTGCTTCACAATTTGTGAGCCACAAATATTTGAAGACCAGATAACGTTGCTAGGCGATTTTCAGGAAAACCTCCCTCTGCCAGGCAACTATAAAAAGTATGAACAAAGGCTATTTGGGGCAGCTTCGCCACCACACTGGTGAGTGTGGCTCACCCGCTCTGTTTTACTCAGCTGAATAAACGAGTGATTATGGGAATCTCCTCTGTCCATGGCACTTATTAACTTTTCAGTGACCAAGGCAGCTTGGGTCCGATTAGCAGACCCCAACACTATATTTGACATTCTTCAGATTGTTTTATTTATGTTTTATTGATTTAATATGCTGTAAACCGCTTTGAGATTTTCCTTAAAAATCAGCCTCGGTCCAGTATACCTGAAGGAGCGTCTCCACCTCCATCGTTCTGCCCGGACACTGAGGTCCAGTACCGAGGGCCTTCTGACGGTTCTCTCATTGCGAGAAGCCAAGTTGCAGGGAACCAGGCAGAGGGCCTTCTCGGTGGTGGCGCCCGCCCTGTGGAACGCCCTCCCACCAGATGTCAAAGAGAAAAACAACTACCAGACTTTTTGAGGACATCTGAAGGCAGCCCTGTTCAGGGAAGCTTTTAATGTTTAATAAATTATTGTATTTTAATATTTCTGTTGGAAGCCGCCCAGAGTGGCTGGGGAAACCCAGCTAGATGGGCGGGGTATAAATAAATTATTATTATTACTGTTATTATTATTATTATTATCTAAAGTGGTATAAATATTTTAAAAATAAATAAAATAAAACAGGGCTATATCATCATGCAGTGCTGCTCCAAAGGCTGCATGGATGTGGGGGAGATAACTTCCCCTTTGTGATGATGTGAAGGTAGCCATTTTTAAAAAAGAAAAATGGAACACTTGAAGACCTGTAGTTTGGATAAACTAGAAGCCTACTCCCTTGCCTGTTCACCCACTCACCCTTTAATCTTTTCCCTAAATTGTTTTCTTCTCTGCTTCAGTCATCCCAGTTCAACTATTAACTCCTAGGTTAAGTCCCAACAGGGGCAGCCAGTTTGCTATGGAGGAATGTTTGTTTTCCTTTTTTATATCTACAATTAAGAGCAGGAGGAAATGAACCTTTTTTGAGAGAGAGAGAGAGAGAGAGAGAGAGAGAGAGAGAGAGAGAGAGAGAGAGAACATAATGCTGTTGAATTCTGTATTAAATTCCATTGTATCATCAGCTGCAATATTCTGAGGACCAATTAACCTTCTTTGAGGATAAACATTGTGCCAAGAAAACCTCATGAAATTGTATTGAATTTGCAGGTGGCAAAGAGAATGGAGGTCCCCAAGAAATGGAAAGTTATGAAGGAACCAAGGATAACAGGTATGGAATATTTTGACTATGATTAAACTAATGCAGCTGCTGCAGGCACTGGTGGAGAAAGGGGGTGGGGGCAGTACACTCTGGGTGTAATCCCTGGGGGGGGGTGACATCGCTGTGCACAGTGCCCCCCCGGATGCTCGCTGCCACCGGCGCACTCCCCTGGGACGCTTGCCGCCGCCAGCGCACCCTGGCAGGCAGCTAGCCCCGCCCAATGGGCCGCTCTGGGTGCCACAGCAGCTAGCTCCACCTCTGGCTGCAGGGCTGGTCCTAACATTGGGCAAAGAGAAGCATCCTCCTTAAATGGAAGATGCTGGGGAATGGAGGGCAAGAGGAACAGCAAAGAGGAGTTGGAGCTATGTGCCCCATGTAGCCTGCCCTGCAACCCCTGAGATAACCTGCTGCCCCCAGGTATGGGAAAGAACACTGTCCTGTTGCCCAAATTGGAGAAATATTTGGCTACCAGTATGGCTAAGGTTGTGTATCCACAGCAGCGACCAGAGGAGAAATGACTGCCGAGTGTCACGGTCCGGTCGGCAGGCGGTTGAAGCCCTGGCTGAAGACGTCAGGACCAGAGGCAAGATGGTGGTGTAGAAGCAGGAGCAGGTGCAGGACTGAGGGTCCAGCAGCAGGCAGTTGCAGGATCAAGGAGCAAGGCAGAGGCGAAGGTCTGGGAGTCAAGGAGCAAGGCGTCGGCAAGGCAAAGGTCCCAGGGTCGAGGATCAAGGCGTCAGCAAGGCGAGGGTCCAAGGAGCAAGAGGCCAGATGCAACCAGGCAGGGATAACGTTGCTGTGGCAAAGAGCTGAAGGGAAATGCTGAGCTTTTATCCCTCCCAGCTCCTGCCACCAGGTGCAGTGAGGTATCAAGTGGCCTCACCTGAGTGGCCACTCCTTGCCTCTCCAGCACAAGCTGAGGTCTTCACCTGAGTGGCCACTCCTTGCTTCTCCAGCACAAGCTGAGGCAGGCCCCAGTCCTGCAAAGCACTACAGGCCCCAGAACCTGACTCCTGCCCATACTCCTGACACTGAGAGGAGCACAGAAAGAAGAAATGCCATTGGTGCATCTGCATGAGCACAACCGGTCACCTTCATCTACCCCAGCTGCAACAAAACATGCCTCTCCTGTATCGGTCTCTACAGCTACAGCAGGTGCTGCAACCTTCCAACAGTTTGACTTCACCCCCAAAGGTGCACTCCTCCTTTGTCTCCCAAGATAGATGGATGTCAGTGACAGGAGATAAAACACATATAAAGAGTGAATGTTAAAAATGTACGTCGGTTATCAGTTTCATTATGAAATGATTGACCACAGTGCTATAAAGTGCTTAGCATTTTTCCTCACAATAAATGTGGTGGTTTGCTCACTAGAAGCGAGAGCGTTTTTATTTCACTTTTGAGTTAGTTTGCCACTGGCAATGGAAAGAATCTATTTACAGCTTCTCAAATGCACTCATCATGACCTGCCCATGGACTTTCTGTAGGCATCTGGCTGGCTACTGTGAGAGCAGAAAGCTGGAGTTGATGGGGCTTAGGTCTAATCTTATGTTCTTTGTAAATGCACACACAGAGAGGCACCCTTAACAAACTACAGTTCCCAAGATCCTTGGTGGGGGGAACCACATACTTTAAATGTACGATGTGGATGTGACTAAACAGAAAGAACCAGGGCGTCAGTTCAGCACTGTTGCAGACCCTCCAAGTGTCCTTATTTTCGGAGGGCCGTCCCAGTTTCTGATTTGATCCCGGAATGTCCTGCTTTTCCTTAGGGCGTCCATATTTTCACCAGAGAAATGTTGGAGGGTATTGAGTTATGCAACCCCTGAGCCAAGGAGGTAAGTAACTAGACAACTTTTAGAAGACATCTGAAGGCAGCCCTGTGTGGGAAATTTTTTTTTTTTTAATGTTCAGTGTTTTATTATGTTTTTATATATGTTGGAAGCTGCCCAGAGTGGCTGAGGCAATCCAGTCAGATGGTATAAATAATAAAATTACAGGTATACAGGTATACAGGCGAGGTATAAATAATAAAATTACAGTATTTATTATTATTATGGAATAAAGGTAAAGGTAAAGGGACCTCTGACCATTAGGTCCAGTCGTGACCGACTCTGGGGTTGCGCGCTCATCTCGCATTATTGGCCGAGGGAGCCAGCGTACAGCTTCCAGGTCATGTGGCCAGCATGACAAAGCCGCTTCTGGCAAACCAGAGCAGCACATGGAAACGCCGTTTACCTTCCCGCTGTAGCGGTTCCTATTTATCTACTTGCATTTTGATGTGCTTTCGAACTGCTAGGTTGGCAGGAGCTGGGACCAAGCAACGGGAGCTCATCCCGTCACAGGGATTCGAACCGCCAACCTTCTTATCAGCAAGCCCTAGGCTCAGTGGTTTAACCACAGTGCCACCTGGGTCCCACATTATGGAATAGGATGTCCCTATTTTCATCGGTGAAATGATGGAGGATATGGGTCGTGCCCATCTGGTTTGTACAGCAACATGCACATGTGACTTGAAACACAGGACAGGACAGGTGGAGGGGAGGGACGACACACACACGACCTTGCTGAATTCCAGCCACTAATGTGTACATAGCGTCTGAAGTTGGTCTCAGTCCCAGCCGCACACCATCTCAGATTGCTCCCTTTGCAAGGCTGCAGCCTCACACCAAGAGGTCTGCTGTACCAGTCCTCATCTTTAACATGCATGGTCAAAGGATGTTTTGAACTGCAAACTTCCCCTACCGTTGTTGGACCGGCCACCAGCCAGGCCTAGAGTATTCCCTGTAGGCAACAGCACATGTGTTTCTCACGAAGGTGTCAGAGAGGTGCGGGAAACTGGAAGGAAAAGGCTGAGCTCTTCTGTCCCCCTGCTCCACTGCGCCACTCCTGGAAACTTAGAAGGTGACGTCCTGATCACCTTACAGTTCTTCCTTTGGTTAGCTCTCTGTTCCCATCCTGTTCTTAGGATCTGCTCTACTCTGCCAGCTTGTACTGTGTGTTCCTTTTTATCTGCCAAAAGAGTGTTACTCTGCCACCACATCCTGCCCATCCAACCTAGATTATAAGTGACATGATTCTGGCATATATATAAAGCTTGCTCATTACACTGTGGAAGACAGATGATGGGGGGGGAAATCATCCATACTGGGCATTCTTCGTAGGTCTTTTTTGTTAGCTTGAAAGAAGAAGTTGAGAATCTTCTCTTCAGGGGGAGGCTGACATCACATCCTTTCCACTCAGCAGGTCTTGCAGCCATCGGACCCGCCTCTGATCACTTCTGCCTTCATTGAAGACAACTTTCAAAAAGAGAAAATGGCCAGAATTTTTCCTCTCCTGTGGCCCGTCAGCCTGATACTATGTGAGTATGGTACCACTGCTGTGGGTCTTTTTACTTAAGCCACAATTGGTGGGAGGGATATACTTTGGATGTGATTCGGGGCTGCAGTTTGTCCAGCAAGAACTTTTGGATTTGTTTTCTGTGACTACACGGTTTCCACGCTGTATCACAAAAATTGCCCCAAATTACTGTAACTTTCCAAAGCAGGCTGCTATATGTATACAGTATGTTAGGGGATGGTGAAGGAGGAACCTGCTGTTAAGAAAAACAAATCTATAGTCACGTGGAGTTTGTTGCATAGTTCTTTTAATTTTTGAAATTAGGGGGGGGAAACTTAATTTAAAAACCCACAAATTTTATTTGATAGAAGTATCAAAACACCTATGTGAAAACATAGAGACTCAGTATAGTAAACATTTTTCTTATTTAGAACATTGCAAAAAACTGCAGTATAAAACAAACAAAATCAGATATCAAATGATACATTCTTAATTTCTTAACTAAACGTGAGAGACAAAGCAGAAAATAAATCGATTACGCATCGTAATGTATGAATAATAAGAAAAGGTAATAATCAAAAAAAGGATTGCCATAGCTTGCCAACAGGGCCATATAAATGAGAATAATGCATAACACATAACACATTTTGAAATGTTGTATTCCAATGGTTTATAAAGTTGGCTTCATCTCTCAAAAATGTATTAGGTGCACATCCTTCGCATTCCATTTATAATGTGAGCTTAATTAGAAAGGCTGTCTTCCAGCTCCTGTAATCCCGCTGCCATTTGTCAGAATATGTAGAGGATTTAGCACATGTTTGTGAGATCAAATATATGTATTTTAGGCCTGAAGGTTATCCTTTGTATGGTGCTCAACCATTCAAATCAATCATGACCACGGGTGACAAGGAGTTACCATTTTATATACAGTACAGTACATGAATTAACACAATCAAAGCTACTTGGAAATGTAAGGAATTCTGTTAAATTTATCAAGGAAAGGGCATCCCATTATTTTTAAGCAAAAGGATCCACACAACTACATTGTTCGGAAAGGACGACATGGCTTGCCCAAACATTTCCCAAAATGGCAATATTTTATTTTACCAATGAGAATCTAGTGTGCAACCCGAAATAAAATAGAAGGCCAAGCACAGGAATTTGCAAAAAGGGAACTGATTAACCAAAAAAAGAGAACCAAATAGACTGGATGCATTAAGGAGCAAATACAGTTAATAAAAGAAAACCAACAGAAGCAAATCCCTGGCTTAATGACACCCATCAGCCCCTTTGCCATATGCACAATATATTAAGAAGACAGTGTTATTGTTTTTCAAGAGCAGAAAGTGATTTGAGAGGAGAGGTATCGCTTCCAGTGAAATAGCAGACCGACCATTCATTCATTGCCTCATTTGTCTATAGCATAATCAGTGTACACAGGGCTTTACACCACGACAAAAAGATTACCCATTATTCCCCTCCATTCTACAGATTTAGGATGTTTTTGAAACACAAATCCCTGCAAAACCTGTAGTAAGAGTGAAGGTGCATGAGGGTATATATAAATGAGCAGCGACTACTCCTTCAAGCTACCTTCAACTATGGAAAAAACCACCGTCCATCTCCACTCTGAGAGTTGTAGCCAAATAAGTTCTACTTAAAGCACACCCATTAAAATTAAGGAAACGTAGGTGTGTTTTGTTCATTCATTTCAGTGGGTCTACTTTCAGTAGGACTAGCATTAGATTCAACTCTGGGAGCTCAGATGAAATCACCAGCACCAAGTACGTACAATAAATCTGGGAGAGGTGGATAATATTTAGATGAACATAGGTGCCAAGAGACATCTGTGGATTTATATATTTCAACACTGGCATGAAGCTTCATGGAGGAATATAATATATCTGGCTCCCAACAGGGTTTCCAGAAAAGCCAGATTGGGGAAGAACTGAAGCTCCGCTTTAATGAAACTGATTGACGTTTTTTAAACTGAAACTTCATTTCTTTTATGATATTTTAAAAAATTGCGCAAGGCGCCCTGAGCATTTCTCATAAAATGGAAGGGTGGGCTGTGCGTTTCCTGAATGATGAATAAATAGTCCTCTGAGAAATAATGCTCAATTCTTGTTGTGAGGGTGTAAAACAGGCATCCCCAAACTGCGGCCCTCCAGATGTTTTGGCCTACAACTCCCATGATCCCTAGCTAATGGGACTCGTGGTCAGGGAAGATGGGAATTGTAGTCCAAAACATCTGGAGGGCCGAAGTTTGGGGATGCCTGGTGTAAAACAACGGCCACATCCCGCATGGGTGTTCTCATGCTAAAGCCTATTGAAACCAGCGGATATAAGTGCCCTGACATCTGTGCAGGAATGTAGTGAGTTTAAGATAATTGCAACAAATAAAAAAGAGTACCAAATAATAAGCAATACATAAGAAGAAAATAAATTAAAATCATTGCATTGGTGGCCTATCTGAAGCTCTGGCTAGCTTAGAGGGCTCAGTGTCGGCCAGCAGACACCTTAATGGCTCTAAGTATTCATAAGTATATGCTTCACAGTCTTTGCTGTCATTCCGTAAACAGTAAATAACAATGCAGGGTTTTTTTGCTCTCCAGGCTGCTGCTGGTCCCAAGCCAACAGTATTGGGCAAATCAAGTTGACCGGTAATGTTCCCCAAGCCTCCAGAACTCCAGTGGAACTGAGATGTGAGCCCCACAGCAGAGAATTAATGGATTTAGGGGTGTACTGGGTCCGTCAAAACTTGGACCTCAGCACTCATTTCATCCTACGTACTTCTCCAAGGTCTAAAAGCACACCAGAAACTGTCAGAGGCTACACAGGATCAGCAAGTTATACCAGTAACACTTACCTGCTAAAAATTGCCAGCTTCGGGGAGGAGTATGAGGGCATCTATTATTGCCTTTTCTTCCGCAACCAAGCGGTCCACCTCAGTTCAGGCCTCAAAGTCTACCTGCCAAGTAAGTTTCATTCCAAGGGTTTAACGCCCACGGTCAGTGGTGTGTGTTTGGCTCACATTCCCCACCACACCAGCTGTTTTCCCTGCCCCCTTTTGAGAGGCGTTTTCCAGAATGTTGCTGTTTTGGGGAGGGGGTAGTGGGATTCAATCACATCCTGGTAATTTCAAGGTGTGCCGTTACAGTCGGCTGGGAGGTCTTGTGCAACAAACCCACTTCCCCAAAAGATCGTGCTTTATGTGATAAGGAAAGTGTCAGGAAAGTACTTGCTTTGATCATCTAGCCCGGGCATCCCCAAACTGCGGCCCTCCAGATGTTTTGGCCTACAACTCCCATGATCCCTAGCTAACAGGACCAGTGGTCAGGGAAGATGGGAATTGTAGTCCAAACATCTGGAGGGCCAAAGTTTGGGGGTGCCTGATCTAGCCTTCCTGCAAACAAATCAGACTGAAGGCCCATTAAATAGCCAATGTCATCTAATCTCCCTACATACAAATCAGAATCCAGGTTGTCTGGAAGCACCCTTGGTGTCTCCTGTTTTAGAAAGCCTTGCCTCTCTAAGCTTCTTGCCCTTGGCTATTTATTGCTCTTCATCTGGATAATCTTGAAGAGTTTTCCCATTTCTTTCAGCCCTGCTCCCAGGGTTGCTTTCCTTTCCACCTGATACTACAGAATCGAGCCATTTCTGTCTTATTTCTGAACTTGGTAAGGTGTCTGATTCAAGAGAAGTTCTAGTCTGGCCTAATAATAAATAAATAAATAAATAAATAAATAAATAATTTACCACTTATATTCCGCTCACCCCAACCACTCTGAGCGGCTTCCAGCACAATAAAAGCACAGCAAAATGTCAAACATAAAAAAAGCTTTTAAAAAAAGCTTTTACTTTTAAAGCTTTTAATCTTTAAGAAATTAGTGTATTTTAATATTTCTGTTGGAAGCCGCCCAGAGTGGCTGGGGAAACCCAGCCAGATGGGCGGGGTATAAATAATAAAATTTATTATTATTATTATTATTATTATTATTATTATTATTATTATTATGCCTTCGAATGTCTGAGAGCCAGTGTGGTGTAGTGGTTAAGAGCAGTAGACTCGTAATCTGATGAACCCGGTTCACTTCCCTGCTCCTCCACATGCAGCTGCTGGGTGACCTTGGGCTAGTCACACTTTTCTGAAGTCTCTCAGCCCCACTCACCTCACAGAGTGTTGTGGGGGAGGAAGGGAAAGGAGAATGTTAGCCGCTTTGAGACTCCTTAGGGTAGTGGGATATCAAATCCAAACTCCTCCTCCTCCTCCTCCTCCTCCTCCTCCTCCCCCTCCTCCTCCTCTTCTTCTTCTTCTTCTTCTTCTTCTTCTTCTTCTTCTTCTTCTTCTTCTTCTTCTTCTTCTTCTTCTTCTTCTTCTGAAAGTTATGTAGTTATTTATTGGTTTGACATCTAATGGGAGGGCATTCCACAGGGCAGGAGCATCTACTGAGAAGGCCTTCTGCCTGATTCCCTGTCACTTCACTTCTCACAGTGAGGGAACCGCCAGAAGGCCCCTGGAGCTGGACCTCAGTGTCCGGGCTGAACGATGGGGATGGAGATGCTCTTTCAGGTATACTGGGCTGAGGCCGTTTAGGGCTTCAAAGGTCAGCACCAACACTTTGATTTGTGCTCAGAAACTTACTGGGTGCCAATGTAGATCTTTTAGGGCCGATGTTATGTGATCCCGGAGGCTGCTCCCAGTTACCATTCTAGCAGCTGCATTCTGGATTAGTTGTAGTTTCTGAGTCACCTTCAAAGGCAGCCCCACATAGAGCTCATTGCAGTAGTCCAAGCAAGAGATAACCAGAGGATGTAACACTCTGGCAAGACAGTCTGCGGGCAGGTAGGGCTTCAACTGGTGAGCCAGATGGAGCAGGTAGACAGCGGCCATGGGCATAGAATTACGGTAACTTGTGCCTCCATGGACAGCCATCGTTTGACATTCACACTTCTCTGAATTTTGCAATGCAATTGTCTGGACAATGACAATGCATGTGCTAGGGCAAGCATCCCCAAACTGCGGCCCTCCAGATGTTTTGGCCTACAACTCCCATGATCCCTAGCTAACAGGACCAATGGTCGGGGAAGATGGGAATTGTAGTCCAAAACATCTGGAGGGCCGAAATTTGGGGATGCCTGTGCTAGGGTGAAATGTGCATAAAAAATGCATATACAGTGGTACCTCAGGTTACAAACTTAATTCGTTCTGGAGGTCCGTTCTTAACCTAAAACCGCTCTTAACCTGAGGCGCGCTTTCGCTAATGGGGCCTCCAGCTGCTGCTGTGCCTCTGCCGTACGATTTCTCATCCTGGGGCAAAGTTCTCAACCCAAGGTACTACGTCTGGGTTAGCGGCGTTTGTAACCTGAAGTGTCTGTAACCCAAGGTGTTTGTAACCCGAGGTACCACTGTATTGGTGAAAATAACATACAGTAGTACCTCGGTTTACAAACTTAATCCATTCAGGAAGTCTGTTCTTAAACCAAAACCGTTCTTAAACTGAGGCACGCTTTCCCTAATGAGGCCTCCCGCTGCTGGTGCCCTTCCACTGTTCGGCTTTGATTCTTAGACTGAGGTAAAGTTCACAAACCGGGACACTACTTCCTGTTTTGCAGAGTTCGTAAACCGAATCATTCATAAACAGGGCTGTTCTTAAACTGAGGTACCACTGTACATGTGTTAGATTAGGGGGAACTGATTTGCACAAATGTGTATATTGGGAGAAGTTTGTACTAAAATGCTGGTGAATTTTCATGAGCATCTTTTAAAAATACACATACACCAGCAGATTTGGAAACGAGGAGGAAAGAACTTAAGAGTGGAAAAATGAGAAACTGAAATTGACAGATTCGTCCATCTATAGTCCTTAGGCAGATTGCCACCTGTCCTCTATAATTTAGGGTTGTCCCATATTTGAATGTAAAATGCTACGTCCTTTATTGACGCAGTTTCATCCTGTATTTCAGGTGTCCCGTCCCCCCATCCAAATACGTGTTTGAAATGGAATATGAAAAGTCATGTATTTAAGCTTTGCGAAGCCATGCACACACAGGTTTACAAATTCTTGTGTGTGTGTATGTGTGTGTGTGTTTGCGCGTGACAGATTTCAATCCTGTTAGACCGTAATGGATTTCTTTGAAGTCACTTTGGCACCAGATTATTAAAAATAATAATAATTGCCCCCCCCCAACCACCCAGTATTTTGCCAGAACAATGGTGGCAACCCCATTATTATTACTGTATTTTAATGTTTGATGGATTTCTGTATTTTAGAATTTCTGTTTTGTTGGAAGCCGCCCAGAGTGGCTGGGGGAACCTGGCCAGATGGGCGGGGTATAAATAATAAATTATTATTATTATTATTATTATTATTATTATTATTAGGCAGGGATTGTGGAGCCCACTTCCCAACCAAGCCCTGAGCCAGTGTAAACATGTAGGAAAAGTCTTCATCTTTGTTTTCTTTACAGAGGCTACCACCATCGCACCCAAGGTTTCAACTCCCAGTGAAAGACTTACAACAACCATGAAATTCCCACATTCTACAGCCTCAGGTATGTTTCCTTCTCCTTGCTACTCATTTGGGTCATAACTGGCCCAAAAACAATAAGAAGTGTGTGAGAGTGAGGCCCTGAGATGTGGCTGGACCATCAACTTCCGTCATCAATCAGAACTGGCCATACTGGCAGGGGCTGATGGGAGGGAAGTCCAGCACCACCACTTTGGCTACTCTGGTATGTAAAAAGATATAAAGCCACTTTTATAACCAGTGCCACATATAGTTTGGGGCATGGTCCCAAAAGCGAAGGAAGCAGGAAGATTGCTGAAGCTAACTAAGCAGGTCTGCTTAGATTCCCCGGATGCGGGGGGACCATCTAGTGATCTTTGAGGTCCCCTGTGGAAGAAAGGTGGGTGGAGATGCCGAAATTCCAACGGATCAGAAAAGAATATTTATGTATGCTCAGATGTTAATGGCCCAGAGAATGAAGACAAAGTCCCTACCATAGAAGAGTGGCAGATTAAGTTGATGGATTATGCCGAAATGGCAAAAATGATCAGAAGAATTGGAAAATAGGAAGACCAAAATTTTAATAAGGAATGGGAGGAAATTATGGTTTATCTTTTAAAAAAACATTATAAACAGCTAAAATCATTAGTAGGATTGGAACAACACTTGTACTTTAATGGTGAATTTTAGATTCCGGTATTTATCTACTTGCACTTTGATGTGCTTTCGAACTGCTAGGTTGGCAGGGAAAGGGACCAAGCAATGGGAGCTCACCCTGTCGCGGGGATTTGAACCGCCGACCTTCTGATCGGCAAGCCCTAGGCTCAGTGGGTTTAACCCACAGTGCCACCCGCTGTGGGTTAGACCACTTAGATTTTAGGTACTGATAAAATTGGTTTTTCACATTAAATTTTTACAGTCACATATAGAACATACAACATAAAAACAAGATTCCAAGGAATCTCCTGGACTTCCCTCCTCCCCTTTGTGGGTCCTATAGTTAATCATTTTCTGCATCTTTTATAATAATCCAAATCGTTTACATCTCCATTGTGTCCAAAATTCACCCTTAAACTACAAGTGATACTCCAATTCTACTAACGATTTTAACTGTTTACAATGGTTTTTTTAAGATTTTCCCCATTCCTTATTAAAATTTTGGTCTTCCTGATTTCTGATTCTTCCAGTCATTTTAGCCATTTCGGCATAATTCATCAACTTGATCGAGAATCTTTCACTCTCAGTCATGAAACAGTCTTAGTCCAGATGGAAAGTGTGACTGAGAGAGTGATAGAGTCACAGTCTACACCAGGCACCCCCAAACTGCGACCCTCCAGATGTTTTGGCCTACAACTCCCATGATCCCTAGCTAAGAGGACCAGTGGTCAGGGATGATGGGAATTGTAGTCCAAAACATCTGGAGGGCCGAAGTTTGGGGGTGCCTGGTCTACACTCTCCTCTTAAATTCAGCTTCACTTCTTCCCATTCCCATGGAAACTGTGTAGGTCAAATGACATCATTTCTTTGACCTTGCAGGTGGTGGGCAACTTCCAAGAACTCGCCTCGTGTAGATAATTAACATAGATAACTGTTTTCTGAGAAGAAATGACCCAGCTTTACAGCAATGCCCAACAAAACAACAACTCAGGTTTCATATATTTCAGTGGGACCTAATTGAGTCCGAATCCAACGCAAAGTAAATAGCCAGCCCCTGCAATAAACACACAAATTGTTCAGCTGTGCTTTGAATCTTCTGCCTCGCTGCTTTTAATATGAGAATTTCAGTACAGTAAATGCGTTGGGGCAAGTCAGCCCTCCCCGCATCCCGCCAATGAAGTGAAAGGAAATATTGAAGTATTGGCTAGAAATGATCTCAGCACAGTGATGTCTCTAATTTGGCAACAAATTAAGGACCATCATGAGGGGTCAGCTCAATGGGCACAGCATTCAAGGCTCACAGTTCAGCCGTGGGTTGGCTTTGTTTTGTTTGTTTTTAGTTTTTTGGTACGTTACTTTATTTTCTGCCGTGTTGCTGTATTACATTGTTATGAAATTGCATTTGCACTGTTGGATTTTTAGATGCCTTCCTGTTTTCTTTGTTGCACACTGCTTTGAGTACGGTTCTTTATTTGGTGGGAAAGCAGCATGTAAATAAATCATGGATGGGTGGATGATGGCCAACTATTGCAACCCTGCTGCTCTGCTCCTCACTGCTACTGGTTCCAGTTGTCCAAGTGAGTGAGCATGAGGCATGAGACTGGCCACTATCAGAGACTTGAGGCTAGCCACTCAGGGGTTGGAAATGGGAGAGTTGATGGACCTTGGCTTGACCCAGCAAGGCATGTTATTGAAGTGATTTTCTTGTGCAAGTATAAATTCTTTGTAGGAAAAAGTGTGCACAGCATTGATAAACAGTCATGCGTGCCAAACTCAGGTCATTATATCTTTCCATGTCTACACACCTCCAAGTCCAGTAAAAATGTCCCCTTAAATGCTCGCTTTCTTGTGAACTCAATTGCAAATATTGATTAGAAGTACTGTATCTTCTTTGGCGATCACTCGTAGCTGACTAAGATTGTCTTCCATAAGCACAGTTTTGACAGTGAGCCCGTAAGTGACTGTGGAGGCCAATTCTGGATCCACACGTCCTTCCACAGTAAGGACATAGGTTTCCAGGCAGGAGTTGATCATGGTGAGGGTTTGCCAAGTGTGCCTTCCTCTTAGCACCTTTCTCCCTTTCATCCTGAGTTCGAGCGTCTTCAAAGCCCATGACACCTTTGGCAAAGGCTGTTCTCGAAATGGAGCGCTCGCAGGCCAACGTTTCCCAGTTGTCAGTGTTTATACTACATTTTTTAAGATTTGCCTTGAGAGAGTCTTTAAACCTCTTTTGTTGACCACCAGCATTACGCTTTCCATTTTTAAGTTTGGAATAGAGTAGTTGCTTTGGAAGACGATAATCAGGCATCCGAACAACATGACTAGTCCAACGACGTTGAAGAATCATTGCTTTGACACTGGTGATCTTTGCTTCTTCCAGTACACTGGCATTAGTCCGCCTGTCTTCCCAAGTGACGTGTAATTTTTTTCGGAGACAGTGTTGATGGAATATTTCAAGGAGCTGGAGATTGATTGGAAGTATACCTGCAGATGTAAAAATATACTTAAAGCTGGAGTGCTAGAATGTCCCTTACTGTGGCATTCGAGAAGGACAGTGGTCCTCCTCCATGCAGAAGGGGTAAGTGAAGGTTGAGCACCGTGCTGGCAAATGGATCACAGAATAGCACCAGGGAATGAGAAGCCCCGGTCAAAAACTGGACAGCTATAAATCACAGGTTTGTTACTAGCTGTTGCTTTAGGATTCATTTCTGGTGTGCTCTTGTTTCTGCTGGGCAGATCCAGATGATGATGTGATGTTCCCCTGTGAGCTGTACATTTGGGCCCCCTTAGCAGGTGGTTGCTTCCTTCTGCTGGTCATGTTGGTGATCACCCTGTCGGTGTGCTGTGGTAAGATAATTTCCTTTAAACTCTGTTGGATGGCAGCACTGGGGTAGTAGGGTCACTTAAAACTAGCTGGGAACTAACTAATTTAAAAGGCCTTGTTTACCATGGCAGCCCTTTATAATCTCCTGGGCATTTTGTTTCATAATAACCGGGGTACCTTTTTTTTAACAGAACATGCCTGCTTTCTCTCTTAATAACTATAGCTCTCTCATACATTACTGGATTTGTAGGGCTCTGCAAAGGGAGGCAGCCTAGAAAACAAATCTCTCTCTATTTCTACACACACACACACACACACACACACACACACACACACCTTTTTCAGAATTCTGGTGAATTAGCAGATGTGTCCACAAATGGGTTACAGACTTATTATAAGCATTTTTAAAACACTGATCAAGAGTTGGGTACAGGAGTCAAGCAGTAGCAGAGATAGAACAAATTTTGTGATGCATTGATACAAAAGCCTACTTCGAGACCCGTTTTTCACGACACCAAAATTTGCCTTTAAAAAGGATGGATGGAACACATGAAGTGGACACCATCTATCTATCTATCTATCTATCTATCTATCTATCTATCTATCTATCTATCTATCTAATTAACTGCATACAGTATATAAAGTGGGCAAAGTTGGGCAAAGTTTTCAAGCCTGCAGCGAATCTCTTAGACCAGAGATTTTCAACCTTTTTGAGTTCAACGCCTCCCTTGACCAACTACATTCTTTCTGCGGCATCCCTGTGGGGCTCAGGAGCCCAGTTAGCTCACCCCTGCCTGCAAAACTGGCAGCCTCTCGCCCTTTTTTGAACATCCTGTGGAGGGTTCCCTCAGCCTCCTCTCCTCTCCCCTCTCCTTGGGAGTCCTCTGGGCAGCTGCTTCTGCTGCCCCTGGTCTCTGAGCTGCCCGCCCTGCCCCAAAGAGAGGCGCCTCCCCACACTGCCCCACAGGGGCCTGGAGACACACCATCAAAACTAGGAGAGCTTTTACAGCCCTTTACTTAATCTTTTCTAAGAGCGATGATATTTATTAGTTGAATTGTCCCATAGGTTAGCTAACCTTTAGTTTAAACAACTATAGTCTTATCTTGGGGGAAGTTTGTCTCCGACTGCTATGTCATTTTCAATTCTTTTCAGAGCTTACAGCTCCTGTTTAGTTTTGATTATATGGAAACCTCAACCCCCCCTTCTGAGGAAGCAGATATTTTCCAGTGAAACGAGTCACTTAGCCGGCACCTCGTCAAGGTTTACTTTATTTAGAGGTTATTTTGAGATATTTATGTCTTCTCTATATCAAAGTATCTTTTGGAACATTTAAACCTATTATGTTTCTTTGAGTAATCATTGGTTGAGTTTTAGTTTGATTCACCTCACCAACATCTCGTTTCAGGGATTTAGCACGGCATAGTTTTGTTTTTGCGCTGATTATACATTTCCGTGATTGTCCATTCCCAACTGCAAGGACTGGCTGGCTGAGCTACCTTGCCCGCTTGCTTGCATACTCTGAGGCCACCTCAGCTCCTGGCAACCAGCACCCCCTGACCAGCCCCAGAGGCACCCTTAGCCTGCGGAGCTTGTAGGGCTGCTGCAGCAAATAGCTGTGCAAGCCTTTGGGAGGCAGAGATGCAAGAGGGAATCAGAGAGGGGGGGAAGGGAAGAAAGATAGAGGCCAGTATTGCCCGCGGCACCCCTGACCATTATTCAAGTCACCCCAGGGTGTCATGGCACACTGGTTGAAAGCCACTGCCTCCCCAGACTGATAGAAATTCCTGTCATAATGATATGAGCCGAGGCACCTAGAATCTCTTGCATGAGGAAATTCAGCAGCAGAAAGCCCTCTTCCTTCTGCCTCTCTCATCCACAGCTGAAAAAAGTGATTTTATATATACATACGGCTCGAAAATACAAAATGAGGAGGTCACCAAGCACTGCATCATTTAAAATATACTAATAAAATAACTTGCACGTTTCTCTCCCCCTCCCAAATGAATTGAAGATCCTAGGAGGAGGCGACGGCATTGCAGATGTAAAAGGTGAGTCCTCTCCAATCAGACATCCCGTCACATTAAATTCACAATGCAATCCTAGGCACACTTGCGATGGATAGGTGATAAATTCAGTTCACTTCACACTTAAAGGGGAACTTGCGCTTTGAGAACCCCCCCAAGCCCACTCCCGAGAAATAAAGACACAAGGACACAGAGATTAAAGTTAATGTTGGTGGGCGAATTTAGGGCACAACTTTATTGAGCGGTATTGGCTTAGGCACTGGCAAGCGAGACTATAACTGACTTCCTGCCCGCTTTGCTGGAAGTCTAGCAAGGGTAAACTCCTGAAGAGGTAGCCCGGCCGCCGTGAACCAACCATAGCTGCCAAGTTATCCCTTTTTTAAAGGGATTTTCCCTTATGCTGAATAGGCTTCCTCGCGAGAAAAGGGAAAACTTGGCAGCTATGGAACCAATTCGAGCACCTCGGGGTTCCCCGGGTCATAGTATGGCCCTAGCCTCTCTGCGGGCTTCGGACAGGATCCAGACCCCTGGATTCCTTTAGCAGAATGCACTAAAGCATGGAGGGGCAAGTGATGGCCACACCTCCCCTCCCCCACACACTGCTATGCCAATGCCTAACCACCACATTACAAAGTTGTGATGATTGCTGAGAGGTAGGTGAAAACCAAGTGGCCGAGCCAATCTGCCAAATGGGAAAATTCCTACCTGGCCCCCATTCAAAATAGGTGACCGAATAGAGTCCAAAGCAAGGCCAATGGGTCAGCCTAAAGGAAGGGAGGGAGGGAGGGTGGGAGAATCGCGACGCGAGGCAAAAGGGGCCGAGCTAGCCTCCTGCCAGAGTTTAAATCGTCCCGGCGATGCCCCCCAAGAGCCACCGGATTGGTGGCTCTGGTGGTGGGGTGGCCGGGACATTCATTCCCCCAGCAGGACGCAATCCCGCCCACGCTGAGGGGAGGGGGTGCGCTCGGGGGCCAGAGCACAAGGCGTTCCTGCTGGAAGGCGAAAACGATTTACCAAATTCATGTTTGCAAAGTGAAGCACCGCTCCACTTTGAAATTAACACTTGCCTGAATTCTGCGATGCAGCTCTTCAGCAAAGTATTGTGCACAAAAATTGCATATACTACAAATAAGTAAATAAATCATTGCATACCTTGACAGGAATTGCAGCTCCTAAATTTTCAGTTACTGGATGCTAACTTTTGGCATTGGCAAGATAAAGACTCGTGCCTCCCGGATACAGTACGAGGCTTGATAGGCCAATATATGGAAAGGAATGATGCCCTTTCACCAAACTCGTTTGCTGAATCATGTAAAGACTCTGCCGTATCCTTACTTAAGTCTTTGCTCCCTCTTCTTTCTAGGCCTCTGAACGGAACCAATGGGACAGCCACTATGTCACGCTTGATCAACTAACAGCAGGAGGACATTTCAGCCGGATTTTCTTATTGCACTCTCACTTCATCATACCTTCCAACCTTGCCAAAAAAGACTCTTGCATGCTCATAATGGCTCTGTGCTCCCATGCCAAGGAGGAATGCCTTTGCCTTATAGCTTTGCAGGAAACTCTTATCCACCTGCTGTATGTATGCTGGGTTAATTTACTTTGCCTTGACCTATCTTGCACTAGGAAACTGCAAGTTTAAGGTGGAGATCTTAAATTGATCTTCATCTCACAAACCTTGGCTGTCCTCAGGATAGAAAAGCTGCAAAGATGTTCAGCCAAATCTGCGGTCTGAATAGGCAGCGTTTAAGGGAAGAAAAATGGAGCAACGGACTGCTGCTTAGGATCTGCGCAGGTGCATTTATATACATTTTCATACTAGACTTGTTGCAGCTGTCCCCTTCTCAGATCTTTGATGCCTAGCGACTTGGGGGGGAGGGTTGAAACCCAAAGAACTCTGACGCGTGCCTAAGAACTAAGAAACTGTTGAAACTGTTGATACTAAGAAACTGTTGAAATCTCCCCTCTCCCCAAACATCTCTCCCAAAGACTAAGTCCGGACAGCGTGTGTTAGCACCGCTGTAAACCACCAGAATGCCTATATTACGCAAATCCAATTGAAAACACACGTAAATGTAATAATAATAATAATAATAATAATAATAATAATAATAATACTTATACCCCACCCTCCTCAGCCAAGACCGGGCCCAGGGTGGCTAACACCGAATATAAATACATTCAAAACAAAACAAAACAAAAAACCCCAAATAATAGGCCAAACACAAAGTTATTTACTAGAACTACTTCTCAAAAATTAGATACTTCTCAAGTGGTATGTAATTTTTGAGAAGTAGTTCTAGTAAATAACTTTGCGTTTGTTACTATATGGCAGGCATG
Source organism: Zootoca vivipara (assembly GCF_965207765.1). NCBI lineage: Eukaryota > Metazoa > Chordata > Lepidosauria > Squamata > Lacertidae > Zootoca > Zootoca vivipara. Next base: position 11,488,918 of record NC_142595.1, on the reverse strand, counting down.
TCCAACAGGTACCCTGTTTCTCATATTTTAAGACATGCCCATAAAATAAGCCATAGCAGGATTTTTAAGCATTCAAGGAATATAAGCCATACCCCGAAAATAAGACATAGTGATAGGGGCAGCAGCAATGCCGGCCGCGGCAGGAGGAGGAGGAAAAAAAATAAGACATCCCTTGAAAATAAGCCATAGTGTGTTTTTTTGAGGAAAAAATAAATATAAGACGTGTCTTATAATATGAGAAACACGGTAGATCGTGATCTACTGGTAGATCACTGGATGTCTGTGGTAGATCACTGGCAGATCAATGGCTCCCCCCAAAGAAGCTCAACAACTTTGGGTTGCCAAAAAATGTCAACATTTTTTCCCTGAACCCCCCCCCCAAAAAACGGGCCTTCTTCCTCCCTAAAAAGCTCAACTTCACCCTGAACCCAAAAAACAGGGCTTTCCTTCCCCAAAAAAGCTCAACAACTTTCACCTGAACTCCCCCCAAAAGGAGTAGATCACTGCCAGTTTTTAACTCTGCAAGTAGATCGCAGTCTCTTGGGAGTTGGCCACCCCTGCTATATGGCCTATTAAGTTTACGTGTGTTAGCACCACTGGGCACCAGAAAACAGGAACTGCATCTGGCAAATAGGGACAGCTGGAGTCTACGCAGTACAGTACAAGCGAAACCATTTCCTGTCCTCCTCTTTTGTGCCTTGCCATCTATACGCAAACCGTGCGGGAGCATCGCTATGGTCGAGGGGTGCGACGTTTTCCGCATCCCTTTGTTCTACAACATTTAAAAATAAAGCCCGAGAATTTCTTTTCGTCATAGAATCAAAGCGGCCTCTACTTAATGTAACTGCTTCTTCAGAACCACAACCATGAACTGAAAAGCAAAACTTTGGGCAGAGGGAAGAATGAATAAGTGGCGTTTATTCAGCCTGTGGGCTTCTCTTGGACATAGAGTTGGTCGCTGTGGGAGCAGGGGGCTGGACTTGGTGGGTCATTGGTCTGAAACTGCAGGCTCTCCTTAGGTCTATCCAGTGGGGGTTCCCCCCCCCCACAGCCAGAGCGCAGTTCCGGCAACTCAGGTGAGCACCATTGCAGACCAGCACCGACCCCCGTTTCTTGTCTTTACATACTTCTGAGAAGCCCAAAACAAATATTTCGTCAAAACGGATGCTGGCCAGTGTGCGCTAGTCTTCTCTCTCTCTCTCTCTCTCTCTCTCTCTCCCCACACACACACACACACATATATATATACCTTTTCTTTAATCTGTCTCCCGTGTAGCAGCGGCAGGCTTTAAGCTTTCCAGTCAGGAACTGTCATGATTTCAGCAGAAGAAGAAGAGTTTGGATTTGATATCCCGCTTTATCACTACCCGAAGGAGTCTCAAAGCAGCTAACATTCTCCTTTCCCTTCCTCCCCCACAACAAACACCCTGTGAGGTGGGTGGGGCTGAGAGACTTCAAAGAAGTGTGACTAGCCCAAGGTCACCCAGCAGCTGCATGTGGAGGAGCGGAGACGCGAACCCGGTTCCCCAGATTACGAGTCCACCACTCTTAACCACTACACCACACCACAAAATCAGATTGCCTCAAAGCTTCCTTTGTGCCCCCCCCCACCAGTAATGCTAGTTTCATTTTTGGGTTATGGCTAAAACTAAGGCCCTTTTATGTGGCAGGCAATCCTAACACATAAATGAGGCGATGGGACATCATTTTAGGGGCGGTTCCCCCGACCACACATGAGACTCAGCTATACCGCTGCAAATAAAAACGTTTTAAGTGTGTTTTAAGTGCAATATACAATGTGATACTAGATGACGATGGTGAGCCTTTTGGAAAATTTGATGTTTTTTTTAAAAAAGCATTTTCATAACATTTTTAATACGTGTGTAGACTCCACCATGGTCACATAAAAGGCCTTAAAGCAGTTGGGGGAATACACTGCTAGATTGGAAATGCATTTGTTTCATACAAAATACGGTGCAAACAATGAAATCAAAGAAACTTGGTTTAACAAACTTTTTTTTTTACTCATTACCAATAACAGTGTAACAATATACATCATCTGTAAATATAGTTAAGCCTAGAAGGCTCTACCCATTTATCACCCCCATGCATTACATCTTTCTCATGATAAGCAGGGAGCTGCCATAATAGAGTCTCAGTTATCCATGCTGAACACAGAAAAGAATTTTATCTGTGATACAGTGTCTAGAAAAGCACACAGCAATTCACTGGAACATGCTGTACACATTTAACACGCCCATTTGCATCATTTCCACGATTGCTTTCTCGATCCTGCCAGCTCCATGTTGCTCTTAGCTGTCAGTTCTAATGAATGCCCTCAGGCTTTGCTCTCCCTCAAAGTAAGGAGGAAATGTTTGCAAAACAAAACCTTTATGTGTAATGGCTACTATTATTGGGGATATTTGGGGAGGGGTGGGCTGGGCTGGCAAAATTAAAGGTGTGAGAACTGCAGTTTAAACACGCACTATGGTGCCCTGAAATTACAGTTCTCACAAACCAGCCGGGGTTGTGGTTATGAAAAGCCACTTCTGCTTCTCCTGCAGTTAACAAGATGCAATTGTATAGTCTCATTTTCGAAAATGCCGAAAGTGAAGCCATTTGCTAACCTTGAAAGGAGAAAAAGGCTCAAGTCCTACTCCTTGCTGGATACAACAGAGCAAGTAGACAAGGGGTTATTTGCATGCGCTATGCAGGAAACCCAAAACATCTCATTCATGAGTCTCCATGAATTATTAGAAACGTACAAATGCATGGACGCAATCACATAGCATCAACCATGCTCCTTGCTGATTTGAGGGAGAGCAAACCACACTATCACCTGGGATCCACTAAAATCACGTCAGTCATGAAATTTTGGTATGAAGACACCAGCCGTTATAGTCTTAGGCAGGCAACCAACATGGACTTTGGGGAGGGGAGGATGAAGCAGAAATTGTTGGCTGTAAGCCTAACAACTTAGGTACACCCAAATCCCACTGAAATCGATGGGCCGTACACATGTGCGTAGGTCCACGGATATTCTTGCATTAAAAAATTCAACTTGGGTAGACCGTAACGCTACCGTTTTCAAAGTTTTCTTACATCACTTTGAGTACACATAGGCATTTGGTATGCTGAGGTTCACAAATATGCAATTCCCTTCCATGTTAAAAGCAATTTCACTGAGACTATAAACCCGCACAGAAAATATTATCGCTGTCGTTATTTTCATCAGTTTCCCCTAGAAGTGCAATATGGATAGAAGTCGCTTATTAAAAGGTAACGCAGAGGCATATTTTCCTTCCTCTGGTTTTCCTGCGTGAGTAAAATCGGCTTGCCTTAATGTAATCTGCAATGGTAGTGACCATTCGCTAGGTTCCAAAGCCAAAAGCACACAAAGATCTTTTTCAACATTCTTCTGTGTAGTGCATTGTGCTAGTGCATTTCTAATATCTTAGTAGCCAACCAAAGTTTGGTGCTTTGAAACGGACCCGGCACAAAGCATTGTGCCGCCCGAGCAAAGCAGATGATGTAGCTCCGCCACCTCTTCATATGCCGGGCTCCTCTGCCTCCATCTCCTACTTAGAATTTCATATGGGGACTCATAATTCCCTTTGGGGTCACCTTGCCCGTGTCTTCCTCCGAGGAACAGAAGGCCCTGGCGTGGAGTGAGCCCTGGCGATCACCTGTAAACGCTACTGCTTTTGCAGCAGCGATTCTGCCTGAAATTTTACCATAATAATTCTGACAACTTTAAGCAGGTGTTCTCTGGGGTTTACCCCCTTCCTCGCATCAAAGCAGAGCCAATCCAAATAGCCCCACTGTTACTTTACCATATTAGCAAAGTGGCAGAGCTCTCCTGGAGCCCTAGGCATCCGCCACAGGGCCAGAGATGGCAGCTGGCTTGCCAATGGTAGTAGTGGCAGCCGTGGTCAGCCTGCCAGACAGCTCTGCAGGTGGGTGGAAGCAGTGATGGATGGGCTGCAGAGCACTGTTCCGCTGCCTCTCCCAATCTAGGACCCGAGGCAAAGGGTCCACCTTGACTAATGGGTGGGCCAGCCCTGCTTTTAGGTCGCACAGCAAATAAATCTATTATTTCATCTATTGTCAGGTAGCTCCTTTGTCCTATCACAGGACAATGTAACAAATGCACACGAGAAATTTGTCACAGTGCGCATCAAGCTTAGAAGTGCGTATTCACTTCGGCTCTAATCTGTAGTAGAAATGTGTATTAGTTAATCTAGTGTCGCTTTTCCCAGGAGAATCCAGAGCAATGTAAGCAGGCAACAAAACCCCAAACGTTACTCTCCTGGTGCCTCCCCTCCCAGACTACAATTCTCAGGATTCTCTAGGGACAAAAGTCAAACTAGGTAAAGTGTCTCGCCTTTGTCATAACAAATTTAAGAAGAAAAAGTAATATTAGCCGTCAGGGCACAGTCACAAGCACAATGCTCTTTAATGCAGAAGACATATTAGTTACTAATAGGGTGGAGGCCTAATCCTGTGATCAGCAGGACACACAGAGTTATTTACGATTACTGGAAGATGTTCTTTTCCCCATCTCAACTAGGAACATTGTCAACAGTTTATTTGGTTTCGATAACTTTATAAATAATGTAGCTTATCATGTCTAGCAAACTGTACAGCAACATGACACTGACGTTAAGTACAAAGCTTAGGTTATAAGACTAAAAAAAGCTGGAGAGCAAGTATCCATTGACAAACGTTTCTTTCCAGTCCAGAGTTACGTTTATTGAATACTCGCAGCTACACAAAGAGCTCTCAGTCAGGAAATCAGAAGTGATTTCTAAATCAGAAATGGTTTTGAACTCTGTTATATATTCATGTAGTTTATATATATATATATATAAGCACATTCATTTGGAGTTCTATTTAAAAGCTGGAAGGGGGGAAAAAATGCTCAACAAAAAAAAATATCACAGCTTTGGGTTGGGATAAACCAGTAAGAACAGAAATACAGGTATGTCTATAACCACTATTCAATTTATCAAACCTTTTTCCAAAGTTCTCTTTTAATTATTTACACTCTTAAGGAAATAAAAACTTTCCCCACACATTCATCTGACAGGGTGATAAAAGCAGGGCAAATATTAGGCCTATACGATGCTTGTGGTTTGTGTCTGCTTTTAAAAAGAGAAGTCACCATACAATTGAGTACAAAACCCTGCACTGAATGACAACTGCTGGTGTCGTATCTTGATCAGATATGGAGACCAAGGTTAAGAGTAGAAGCCCTATAACAGATGTTACTTCTGCAGCTTTTTTCCCCAATCTGTATGTCTGCACTAAATGTGGCAAAAATTTCTGGAGCATGAGGCTTATACAAAACACGGGAGTCCTCCTCGGCCTGTACAGCATAAAATGGAGCATTTGTCTGCTTTCAGTCTTCCAAAACACACAGATAAAACTAGACAGCGAATTGTGTCCTCAGAAGAATATCTGTTTGGCATCTCCAGGACTCTGTTCCATGGGACAATAGGGACATTTTAATCTGAAAACAAAGAAAACGTTAGTTTGTTGCAGAACGTAAGAGCAGAGAAGGGTCCTGATGGATCAGGCTAAAGGCCCACCAACTTCAATATCCTGCCGTCACAATGGACAACCGGTTGCCCGCAGGAAATTCACAAAAAGAACCTAAATGCAACATTCAGTAACTTCACCTGGTGTTCGGAGGCTGACAATGGATACAGAACATGATCATCATGAATTTGTCTACTCTCTTTAAGTCATCCAAGCAGGTGGTCATCGCTACTTCTTGTGGGAGTCAATTTCCATGCATAGTCTTACACAGTTCTATAATGTCCCGCTTTATTCTGAACTTTAAAAACCTCCAAATGTTGTAACCTTTCCTCGTTGGGGTGTTGCTCCACCCCTTTGATAACTTTGGTTGCCCTTTTATGAACCTCCTAGCTCTAGAACAGGCATCCCCAAACTGCGGCCCTCCAGATGTTTTGGCCTACAACTCCCATGATCCCTAGCTAACAGGACCAGTGTTCGGGGAATATGGGAATTGTAGTCCAAAACATCTGGAGGGCCGAAGTTTGGGGATGCCTGCTCTAGAATATCCTTTTTGAGGTTGAGGCATCCAGAAATGTACATAGCATTCCAAGCGCGGTTGCATGTCAGGTTTGAATATCCCTGTTATGGTATTTGCCCCTAGCATGGAATTTGCTTTGCTCACAGCTGCCGCACAGATGTGGGTCGACATCTTCCCCAAGCTATCCAATATCTAAGGTCTCCATCATGGTCTACAAAAACCACAGAGCCTAGGGCTTGCCGATCAGAAGGTCAGCAGTTCGAATCCCCACGATGGGGTGAGCTCCCATTGCTCGGTCCCAGCTCCTGCCAACCTAGCAGTTCGAAAGCACGTCAAAGTGCAAGTAGATAAATAGGTACGCTACAGCAGGAAGGTAAACGGCGTTTCCGTGTGCTGCTCTGGTTCGCCAGAAGCAGCTTTGTCATGCTGACCACATGACCTGGAAGCTATACGCCGGCTCCCTCAGCCAATAATGCGAGATGAGCGCCACAACCCCAGAGTCGGTCACGACTGGACCTAATGGTCAGGGGTCCCTTTACCTTTAACCTTATAAAGATGCCAGAGGTAAAACTTGCTTCCAACCATCTTGCAATTATGAATATGAAAGTTCAGTAGCAAATTTAATTTTTGTCATATTCCATGTTCCCCTCTACATAGTTCCATCCTGATTTCAGACATCATATGCTGGTATATTGGAATGTATAGCTGGTTATATATTGTGAAGCTGAAAACCAGATATTGCCCATTCCATACTTCATCTCCCATGCTACATATTCAGTCTCAAATAAGTAAGAACTGTACTTACTTGCTGCCATTAAACATTTTATTTAGAGCATCTCTCGATATAATATGACCGCAAACCAACTTCATAGGTGGGTTATTGTCTGTTGTTTGCTGACGAAGGATGGGGCAGGCAAATATTGAATGATACCAACACTTTTTACCAAGGTCCACTTCGATCTGTACGAAAGCAAAACACTGTCACCACCTAGTTTATGTTTATTTAATAAAATTTATACACCGCTTGACTGCAAAAAGAAAGAAAAAACCTCAAAAGTGGATAAAAACAAGAAAAATCAAGAATACAACACTTTAAAATATACAAAAAGTTAAACTACTAAAACAGATTAAAATTCACACCAGCATTTCACTGGGAAATATCCATAGCTGTTCTATGTTGCCCTGCCACAATTAAAATCCCAATAAAGTATTGGAGGGAAGTCTTACAGTAGTATGAAAAGAGTTCTTCATCATAGTCAGTGATGCCCAAACTTGGCCCTCCAGCTGTTTTGGGACTACAACTCCCATCATCCCTTGCTAACAGGACCAGTGGTCAGGATACGTCATGGATCGGGGCAGGGTGGGTGGGGGGATCACAGGAAAGAACCACAGCAAAGCGTGGCCGGGGCAGCTAGTTCCTTATAAGTAAATTAACACCACCACACTGCATAATGAAGAAATGCTTAGCTTGCTTTCGTCGGTGAACAAAATAATTGGATGACACTCTGGATACACAAAGCTACTCACCGGTAGTTCATCTTTCTGATTCCAAACCCCAGTACACTGTCTCTGTTCAATCACAGCTTTTATGTTAATTAGAGCTGGCAATGCGACACAACCTGCTGAAAAGCTGGGGACAGAACAATATTTTAATGTCAAACATTGCCTTAAAAAGGAATACTTCCACTTTTCTATTTCAACAGGAAAGGGGGGGGGAATAGGCTCATGTTTTGAAGAATAAAATGTCAAATCCTGGCACATATGCCTTATTTACACACATGAACTATACTTTTTTTAAAAAAAATAAATGTCCAGTAACACTTTAGAGACCAACTACCCTGTGGTAAGTTTGTTCTGGGTATAAGCTTTCATGTGCATGCACACTTCTTCAGATACACATGCACAGACATTTCATGCATGCACACGAAGGTTATACCCAGAACAAACTTAGTTGGTCTCTAAGGTGCTACTGGACAATTTTTTAAATTTATTTTGACTGCGTCAGACCAACACGGCTACCTACCTGAATCTAGACACATGAACTATGTATGTACAATAGTTCATGTATGTAGAAACATGAGCAACTTTTTAGTGCCAATAAGCTCATATGCAGATGCCAAGGATGGGGTCAGAAAATGTCACGGAATTCACTTCTGTGACAATCGTTTCCAGCTTTCTTTGCATAAGCTGACCATTTGGGCATCACAAAAACTCGCTTTTCTAGACAAAGAGTACTGGTGAAGGCAGATCTGTATAGATTGCCGGCAGCCCTCTCAAGCCATAAAATGGCCTTTCAAATAGTCCAGAAGTATACGAAAGACAGAGAATAGCATTGGTTAGAAATCACTGGAAAAGCACATGTTGCAATTTGTTTTCATTTAGTCCAGCAATTAACTCAGAGCATAATGGGGAGCATTGGACCCCCAATACTATTTCTGTTAATTTGACACGGTTAACATTAAGGGGCTTGCTGCCGCTTTCTTCCTGAACTGACAAAGTGAACTTCTAAAAGCGTTGATTTTTTTCCCCATGCTAAACGCAACAACTCCCCCTGGTGGTGCTGGTTCTTATTTGGGGGTATGCTGTACTGAGCTCTCTATACCAGGCATCCCCAAACTTCGGCCCTCCAGATGTTTTGGACTACAATTCCCATATTCCCCGACCACTGGTCCTGTTAGCTAGGGATCATGGGAGTTGTAGGCCAAAACATCTGGAGGGCCGCAGTTTGGGGATGCCTGGTCTATACGGTACTTGTTTAGTAAAATAGAAATTTTGTTCAGAAAAAAAGTGAAGACTCTACAAATAACCTTTCAGTATTGCTTCATTTGGTTTATTTGTGTATTTTATAGCCTTCCCATTTAGTCAAGCTATCAGAGCAGCTTAACTATATTCAGGAACAGAAGAAGAGGAGGAGGAGTTTGGATTTGATATCTCGCTTTATCACTACCCTAAGGAGTCTCAAAGCAGCTAACATTCTCCTTTCCCCTCCTCCCCCACAACAAACACTCTGTGAGGTGAGTGAGGCTGGGAGACTTCAGAGAAGTGTGACTAGCCAGGCCAGCAGCTGCATGTGGAGGAGCGGAGACCCGGTTCCCCAGATTACGATCTCCCGCTCTTAACCACTATACCACACTGGCTCTCTGAGCCCAAGAGAGCTTTATAGCAGGCATCCCCAAACTGCGGCCCTCCTGGCCTACAACTCCCATGATCCCTAGCTAACAGGACCACTGGTTGGGGAAGATTGGAATTGTAGTCCAAAACATCTGGAGGGCCGAAGTTTGGGGGTGCCTGCTTTAATCCCAGGCATGTCTACTCTGAAGCAGAGTTAAACTGGGCTTACTCCCACAACTCTTTGTATTAACAATTATGTCAATTATGTCATGTTCTAAACTCTCAAAGTGGCTTTACCTGTAGTATTTACCTATAGGTTTTTAACCTTCACCTTGGAGGTTTTTAAGCAAAGGTTGGATGGCCATCTGTTGTGGATGCTTTAGCTGGTATTCCTGCATTGCAGGAGGTTGGACTCGCGTCCCTTTCAACTCCACAATCCTAAGATTCTATAATTTCAGCAAACCTTACAACAACCCCGTAAGGTAGACCAGCCATTACCATTCCCTTCCCAACACTGGAGCTATTGGGCCACGGTGTGTGTGGGGGGGGGGGCGGATATTGGCTTCCTCAAGACTACCTATAGATTTACAGCCATTGATTTGTAAAAGAGGATTTGCATGCTTATCCTAATACAAGGAGAAGGAAAGTAGCATCGAAGGAAGTACTGTACTTTTCTGTGTATAAGGCAAGGTGTTTTTCTTTAAAAATTATGCTAAAAAGTGGGGGTCGTCTTAAGACATGGATAGTGCATAGGGTGGACGTTTGATTGGTTGCTCCTGTGGCTGTGAGCAGCTATTGCACGTGTTATTGGTTGCTGCATCAATGGCAGGTGTTGATTGGCTGGCGCTGCGGCAATTTGGTGGGTGATTGGCAGCTTCTGCCGGTGAGGGGACAGACAAGAGGCGGATTTTGCGATGCATGCGGGTGAGCAATTTTCGGCAATCCCCCCTAAAAATAGCTCAGCAACTCTGGGTAATCCCCCCCCCATAAAAAAGTTCAACAACTCTGTGCCATCTCCCCCCTTTTCTTTGAGTCCCCCAAAATAAGAGGCATATGATACATGGGGGCGTCTTATACACGGAAAAAGTATGGTATGTGGAAGAAATCTCTGTATTCAACGCTGCAGTCTGTCTGAAAGAAACCATTTCCAGGTGCCACATTATGATTAAGCATATTTCCAGTCCTATCTCCATGGAAGGACTTTAGGGAAATCTGTATTCCTAAGATGCCAACGACCAGGTGAGGTTTAGATAGCCAAATCCTTAAAATGTATCTAGCATGAAAGCAGCCATACCTAACACTGAGAGGTGATTCAACCGAGAGTCCCAGCAGAGCGCAGGCATCCCTTGTAAAGATGTCGCAGATGTCCGCCCACTGATTTGCATCCAACAAATGGACATACGGAGAATTTTCAATTCCTTGCCTCAGGTACACTAGGCTTCCCATCAAAACCTGAATATCTGTGGAAAGTCAGAAGAGCTGTAGTTTAGGTATTCCATTATTTATATATAAGCCAAGGAAAAATAAACGTACGCTTAGCACATATATGCACAACCTGAAGATACATACAGAGAGGGAGAGAATATATGAATGAGAATATAATAACTGGCAAATCAGAAAGGAAGTCAGGTTATTTACAACTGTAAATAACCAACTGTAGTTTATCATGGCATTTGAACCAAGCCATTGATTTGAAAGGGTTCTGGTTCTGTGCCTTTTAGAGGGGTCAGCAAACTTTTTCAGCAGGGGGGGCGGTCCACTGTCCCTCAGACCTTGTGGGGGGCCGGACTACAGTCACACTTCGGTTTAAGTACGCTTCAGTTTGAGTACTTTCAGTTTAAGTACTCCGCAGACCCGTCTGGAACGAATGAATCCACTTTCCATTATTTTCAATGGGAAAGTTCGCTTCAGGTTAAGTACGGAATTCAAGAATCAATTACACTCATACCTCAGGTTAAGTACGCTTCAGGTTGAGTACTCCGTGGACCCGTCTGGAACGGATTAATCCACTTTCTATTACTTTCAATGGGAAAGTTCGCTTCAGGTTAAGTACACTTCGGTTTAAGTACTCTGCGGACCCGTCTGGAACGGATTAATCCACTTTCCATTACTTTCAATGGGAAAGTTCGCTTCAGGTTAAGTACACTTCAGGTTAAGTACAGACTTCTGGAACCAATAGTGTACTTAAACCAAGGTACCACTGTATATTTGGGGGGGATGAACGAATTCCTATGCCCCACAAATGCATTTTAAATAAAAGGACACATTCTACTCATGTAAAAACACGCAGATTCCCGGACTGTCCGCAGGCCAGATTTAGAAGGCGATTGGGCCGGATCCGGCCCCCGGGCTTTAGTTTACCTACCCATGCTTTATAGTGTGTGCTTGTAAAATGGATTGGACAAACCTGCATTCAAAAATCTGTGAACTCTCTGGGCAGCCGTTTAGGTTGCGCCCTGGTGTGGACAGGAGGAAGAGCTCAGAAGCTTTTGCTTCCATTTTTGATTAACCACCACTTATTGTTTCATCGTGAACCCAATACACTGAGGATAATGCCAGCAGGAGGTTTGTTTGAAGCAAGGCAACTTCAAACTATGGGTTATGAAGTTGGCTTGCTATTTTGGAGGTGGCAGCATTTTGCATTAGGCTACAACATGGGTAGGCAAATATTTTAAAGCCTGAACACCTTGGTGGCAGTGATCAAGTTCATACCAAAAAAGATCACAAGAATATGAGTTCCCGGGTTGGGATCTAAACAACCACTTAACATCCGTGCGTCAAAGTGTTGTCTGTACTTGTGTTTCTTGAACAGCACCTTTCTGTCGTGTTGCATGGGAAAATGATTCCCAAACAGAAGAGAGTTCCAAAATTAAACTTGTGGTATTGCAAACGGGGAGCAAGGGGACATTCCCAGTGGTTCTTGGCTTGCTTAAAGCACCTTTTTGGACCCTCGAAAATATTTCAGTGGGAGGATTTTATAAACAATACAGACTGTCAAGGAAGGGCTTTTTGTATCTCATTTTTGCCTTTTTGAAGGGATGGACAAGTGTGCCTATAGCTAGTAGAGAAAAACCCTGAAAAGGATAATCAAATATATATGAAGATAGGAAGTGCACATCATAAATTCAGTACAATCACAATTCTTAAGCTACAAATACGAACTCAGGACTCTGGGGTGGATTTAATGCGGCTTACCTTTCTGATGGTTTAGAGCAAATGGCTGAAAGTTTTTAGCGTATTGCAATGCTTCTCTCTGGTTTGTAGTTCCACCCATTAATAAACTAATAAAATATAATCTGTGTAGCTTAAATTCTAAAGAGCTGTTCTGTGCCATAAGCATTTCTCTGTTTGATACAGCCCACCTAAGATATAATGGAACAAAAAGGGGAAAAGGAAAAAAATGCAGATTTACCTTAATAGGAACACTGGTTTATCAATTCAACCTTTTCCCTCAGGGTGTTTCAATGTCCGTTCACAACATTTTCCCTGTAGGAACTTTTAACATACTACTATGTTTCCCCGAAAATAAGACACTGTCTTATATTTATTTTTCCTCAAGAAGACACACTATGGCTTATTTACAAGGGATGTCTTGTTTTTATTACGCATCCAGCCTCGCCTCTTCCTTGGTGTCCTCCAGAACTGCGCCTATCACTATGTCTTAATTTCGTGGTATGGCTTATATCGCGCAAATGCTTAGAAATCCTGCTACGGCTTATATTATGGGTATGTCTTATTTTCGGGGAAACAGGGTACCAATGGGGTCAGGGGTCGGGTTCAACCTGGAGACAGAATACCATGACTGTTCTTTTAATACCTTTTCAGTTTGGTTGGCTTGAGCACTACTTTTTCGTCTCTGGTCACAGAAATCATTCATTGTCTTGCACTGAAATTTGCAGTTACAGTCAAAAATTGGCAGATCATTTCCGAGTTGTGGCTAAACAGGTCCTGGGAGGAAGTAACCCTGAGGGCAGCTGTCTGTCATCAGTTGCAGTTGGGACCAGAATTGTAAAGAACCGCCTCTGGCTTGTAAACAGCCACTCACCTACATTCCCGTACCAGGTATGAATTATCTCTAGGCAACCAGGCAGGGAGGTTTCCATAAACTGGAAGAATATGAGGTTCCCACCTCTCGGCTACTGATGTGCCAAAGTGACTTGCACGTGGGGAAAGGAGTTAGAAAAACATTTTATGGACTAGTAACTTGTGTAGATTTATTTGCGGTAAAGGTAAAGGTAAAGGGGCCCCTGACCATCAGGTCCAGTCGTGTCTGACTCTGGGGTTGCGGGAGCCAGCGTTTGTCCGCAGACAGCTTCCGGGTCATGTGGCCAGCATGACAAAGCTGCTTCTGGTGAACCAGAGCAGTGCACGGAAACGGCGTTTACCTTCCCGCCGGAGCGGTCCCTATTTATCTACTTGCACTTTGATGTGCTTTCGAACTGCTAGGTGGGCAGGAGCTGAGACCGAGCAACGGGAGCTCACCCCGTTGCAGGGATTCGAACCGCCGACCTTCTGATCAGCAAGACTCTGTGGTTTAACCCACAGCGCCACCTGGGTCCCTTTATTTGCAATAGTTACAAATAAATATTTCCCCACTTGTATTTTGTTAACCAATGAAAAATTACGCTGGCTAATAACCTGCAATTAGCCGTTCTAAACGTTCCATTCAGCTTATTGAGCAAACTGTTTGTCATACATCCTGAAGACTGTTTTCAATGCTCTGTTTCTTTGGAGCAGTGGTTAAAAGCCAGGGACTGCAGAGATTGGATTGCAGTGACGTAGTACAGTATTACATTTGGGATTTGAAGGCAAGTTATACAAATTTCAAGGGAACTTATTTCCATATATGTGTGTGGGAGCATGGGCTGTGGACCACAACCAACTCTGAAATATGAAGTCGCAGGTGAAGAATTATTATTATTCTTATTAATTGAATTTATATACCACCCTATATATGCTGATCAATAACGGAAAAGACAGATACAGTTAACACTTGCACGCAAATAAATATTTCTACTTCACTCTTTTGTTTAATGCTCAAGAAATAGGAGATTTCCTGGTATACATTTTCATTATTGCTGATGTTTACATTTCTATTAAACATATACAAATGAACACAATAATTTTCCTTGTCTGTATTAACAGCCCTGAATGTGGGCAGGTTACCACTGTCCTTCAATAATGTATACCATATATACTCAAGTACAGTATAAGCCGACCCGAATATAAGCCGAAGCACCTAAACTAGGAAAACTTATTGACTCGAATATAAGCCGAGGGTGGGAAACGCAGCAGATACTGGTAAATTTCAAAAATAAAAATAAATACCATCCCATGCCTTTCCCAGCTGTCGGCGGCAGGGTGGTGGGAGAAGCGACGAGGAGGGATCCCTTCCTCGCCGCTTCTCCCTCCCCGCCGCCTCGCACAGAGCAGGCATAGGACGGGGGTTTGGAGAGTCACAGCGCAGGGCTTCTCCGAACCCCTGGTCCTGTGCCTTTCTCTGCCGCCTCCCACCTCACTCGAATATAAGCCAAGGGCGGCTTTTTCAGCACATTTTTGGTGTTGAAAAAGGAGTCTTACACTCGAGTATAAATAAATAAATAAATAAATATTCAGACATTTCATTCTCCTGGAAACTTTGGAGAAATGAAAACTCTAAGAATCTGGCAACTACCTAGATCATATAGTGCCCTCCAGATTTTCTTGGACTCCAATTTCCATCAGCCCCAGCCAGCATGGTCTATGGTCAGGGATTATGGGAGTTGTTGCCTAGCAACATCCACGATTTTGGCTACCACTGACCTAGATAATTAAAAAGAAAAACCACTCTGGCCAAAGAGAAACAGTTATCACACACAAATGAAAAAGCAGAAGGATTGAGAAATCCATGTCTCCTATTTCCAAACTTTGTATGTGTGTGTGAGATGGAGAGACAGACAGATAGATAGATGGGTCTCTTATAGCAGGGCATCTTAATTTTACATGAGCATGGCAGTTCAAAACAATATAACAAAGCTGACTTAAAGTTATGAAGGGCAACTCACCAGCTGATTAATCAGAGGTAATACCTAAAATCACTCTGCACTCTGTAGTTTGATACAAATAGGTGTTCAAATCAAGCTGCATTTTGCTTAAAAGGCAAATGCACAGAGTTAATTGGCGACATTCAGTGTTAGTCATTCTCAGAACAGGCCTACTGAAACCACAGCACTTAGGTTCATAGATTTCAATGGGATGAATTGGCAGCATTATCACCCATTAAATCTGTGCATTTGCAATCGATCCCTCTTTCCAGGGAACTCTGTGAACCACCCCGAGACCTCCGCGTATAGGGCAGTATATGAATTCAATAAATATAATAACAATAATAATAATAATAACAACAACAACAACTCTGAATTGTAGCCGAGAGAGGAAAAGAGTCTCCTAACAACTCTCAACTTCCATTAACAAACTGCAGCTCCCAAGATGCTATTAAAAAAAATACGAGGACACAAGTCTAAAGCAGGATCTGTCACTTTAAATTAGTGTTAGCTCTCAGATGATGGGCTCAGCTTAGGCACCTAACAAGCTGATCACACCATTTGGGAACTCTGTTAGTTCCTCACCATTGTGGGCACAATGTCTGCCTCAACCTGAGAGTTACCAGTTCCTGTGGAACATGGACCCACCCTGATATTGGACAATTCCTGCTGCAGGCAAGCCCCATTTGAGTTTTAGTGAACATCTTTCCACTTGAAAATCCCCAGCGTTAGTGAATATGTTAAAATGAGAGACTTCAGATGGCGTTTTATCTGAATATTTCCAAAGCAGGTGAGTAACTCACTCTAATGCAGGTCTCAAAACTCTAACTTTAAGTGCTTCCAATATTCGGTTGAGCTCCACAAATGGCTGCTTTTGACTTTGGTCTATCGAAAGTCCAGACTCCTGAAAAACAAGATCATATCACACATTCTTTTAGTCATTTTTATAGATGGGCAAAATAGTGTTTTCGTGTCTGCAGACCATTAGAACGTGGAATGAAGACTCCACAGTCGCCCGGAAATTAAACTAAAACAACAGGTGAAAAAATTATTTTGCTTCCCAGGAATGAGGAATTCTAGCTGCAATTACCTGGCAAAGTTCCTCAGCTACATCTAGCATTCCTTGCCGGAAAAAGTGTTCTACCATCACCTCATTCAGAATCCGCTGGCTATCAGCCTGCCAGCATCCATCTATTCCCACGCTACTGATGTCAGAGTCAAAATTCTGTGAAGGAAAAAGTGGCAATCAGTTCCAGGGGAAAAAACAAGCTCTTACATTTTTATTTTTGCATTTGGCAAAATACATAAATCTCCGCTCAGAAGTGCTTTTGCCCATTTCTGAACTGCCTTGCTTCGCTTCTTCTTGTCTTTTAAGATATTCCTTTCACATGATTCATTACATCCTTTATAGAAAAAGAAGGCACCATTTTGTTTCTTTCTGGCAACCATTAATACATTCTATATTTACAAATTTTAAGAAATTAAAGATAGGAAAGGGTGTAGTTTATTTCCAGAAAGTAATGCAATACATATTCAATCAGAATACAATGGTACCTTGACTTACGAAGACGATCCGTTCCGCGGCCGTCTTCGTAAGTTGAGGTTTTCGGATGTCGAAGCGCGCGGTCAGTGCAGGCGCCGACCGCGCGCGGGGCAAAAAGGCTTCCAGGGTTGTCGACTTCAGAAGTCGAAACCTTCGGAAGTCGAAGCATTCGGATGTCGAGGTATGACTGTATGAAGTTATTGTGCATAAGGTTGGAACTCACATCAGCTTGTAGAAGGTTGCTTTGCACATTTTTTAGGCTGTCCTTCAGCTAAGGTATCAGAGTGGTGTACAGTAAGCCCCCCAAAACACAAGTCTAATCTATGAAATCACATATAAGCCACCAGAGCAGAGCAATGACATGAACATCCAGCAAATCATATAAAAGCGGACTTGTATTTAAGCTTTAGCATGGTAGGAGATTGACTATCGGCTGGTAGGGATTCCAATCAGATGACTTGCTGATCAGATGACTGATGGGATGAGGTCAGAGAGGACATTTTGCGCGTGCGCACACACATGCACACACGCACACACACACCATCAGGGCTCTGAACTGGGATTGCAAAACACCTGGCAAGTCGTGTCCTCCTCTCCATGACTGTGGCTAGGATCTGCTCCATGTGGCAAGGAGGTATGGGGACTGCTTGCTCTACTTCTTATTTTTTTAACACATTTGGCATATTTGAGGAATTGAGGGGATTCTATCACTGTTGCCAGCCAAAAGGTGATTTGTGTCAACGTTTCCCCATGGCAGGGCTTGAACCAGCCTCCCATAGAGTGTCTTCCCCTCACTGTGCTACCATACGGGTCCTGGTGCTGGAGCCTATGTAATAACCATTGTGATTCCTGCTCTTCCTTGTACATGAGGCTGTCTGCCTGGCAAAAAAGCCTTTTTTTCTTCACATAGGCATCAACAGGAGTGATACTCCTTGGGAGCTCATGCGCTACTCTAGCCATGAGCTCTGGAATGAACTGGACGCTGCGACAAGAATGGCTTGTCCTTCCCCTGCTGTATGGCTCCACCTGTTTGTCTGCAAAAAGAGCGGTTCTTCGCAGGCTTGCCTATGTTTGTTGCAGACTCTGTCTGGAGGGAGCTCTGGGTGACAGTTGCTGGGCTCATGTGCACTCAAGAGAGTGCTGTGTCTCCTGACTGCTAAACTGTGTTTCGTAGATGTGCTTGGATATGATTGTATTTGGGGTGCATTCTTGGCTGGTTCCTTCCTTTTCAAAAAAAGATTTATTTTGTATTTTTAATAATGTTGCAAACTATCCAGAGGACTCACTTAATGAGAATAATAATGATGATGATGATATACAGATAACATGGGATGCCACTGGCATGCATGCAATGGCAGAATCACTGGCTGGTGGGATTATCACGAAGGCTGGGGCAGTGTCAGAGTTGCTACATTATTTCTTGCAGAAAGTGCTTTTGCTTTGCTGCCTGCCTTGCTGCCTAAAGTACATAGGATCTTGATTACGTTACGCTAGCATAACCAATATAGCAGCTGCTGGCACAGAAGGACCATAAGACCACTCTGTAGGACCCAGGAACTAGGATAATAGACAGGTGCAGCTTGACAGGTGAGTTACATGTAAGGCCAAGAAATGTTTTAGTTACACAATGTGTAATAATAATAATAATAATAATAATAATAATAATAATAATAATAATTTATTATTATTTATAACCCGCCCATCTGGCTGGGTTTCCCCAGCCACTCTGGGCGGCTTCCAACAGAAAAATGAAATAAAATAATCTATTAAACATTAAAAGCCTCCCTAAACAGGGCTGCCTTCAAATGTCTTCTAAAAATCTGGTAGGTGTTTTTCTCTTTAAAATCTGATGGGAGGGCGTTCCACAGGGCCTGAATAATGGACTACAAAGGAAAGCCCCAATTTAGAGACAATAATTTCTTTTAAAACTGGGCTTTTTTGTCCCAAGGCTTAAATTGCCTCTCTGAACACGTTGGGAATGGTCTGCTCTTATGAAGGCAGAAGGGGGGCTTGGAGGGGGCTATGCCTTGCCAAAACAGGTTTATGGGGTGAAATTTCTTCGCCCATGATAACAAAGACTCCCATCTCTTCTGGTTTGATCCTGTGAACTGTCCTGTTTAGCACTGGCTAAAGGTAAGGTGGCATTAACATTCATGCGGTGCGTGCCATAACCAGCTGGGGCTTTGTACAAATGGGGGGGAAGCAAGCAAGGTGTGGCGGTGAACATCATCTCAAGAGATATGCAATGCAAGATTATCCCAGGGGTTGTTCCCGCCTGATCATGTGAAAATCAGGGAAAATTGGAGGAGGATGATAGCTCACTGTCCCAAATTCAATCCCTTGGCCTGAAACCTTGGAAAGGCACTGCCAGTCAGTGTAGGCAATACTGACCTAGATGGGCCAAACCACTGACTCAGGCAGCTTCTTCTGTTGCAAAATTTCCTTGCATTGACAACTCATAATTAAAGGCAGTAACCCATCCACTGCCTCTTAAGAGCTTATCGGTTTAGGAAACTCCCTAAAATCCACTGTGCTAAAGATTAAAAACAGGAAGGGTTTTATCACTTTTAAAACAATGCTATCCAGCTTTTCCAACTTGCACAGTAAAAATAAAGTAAGGCGGTAAAATGACAGGGAACAAAGATAAGATAAAAACTAGGAGACGACTGAATTTTCAGATTGAAAGCTTAGCCAGCTGGCTGGATTGCCACCAGAAGGCTAGAAATGAGGGAGTGAGATGGACCTCTCTGGGAAAGAAGTTCTAAAGCTCTGCTGCAGCTACAGATCAAACCCTGTCCTGCATCATGAAGAAATGCAATTCAGAGGCTGGCAGAGTAAGATAGAGAGGCTCTCCAGAAGATCTTAGTAAGCAGACATGCTCATATGGGAGAAGGTGCTGATCCCAACCCAGTTTAGGGCTTTAAAGGACATAACCAGCATTTTAAATTGGGCCCTTTATAATAAACCAAAGGACAATGTTCCATTATGCATGACACCAATTCTATTGGGCATGATACATTATTCTGTAAAGAGCTTCAAAATTGTGAAATTCCTCTTACATTTTCTGCTTATTAGAATCTGCACATGAGTTGCCAAATGCAGCTTTTGCACATATTCGTCCGTGTTTGATGGGTTCCAAGATAGTAAAGCGAATAATCTTCCAGCACTGGCAATCCACAAAGCTCAATAGTACCCTCTCCCCTGTTCTTCCTCAACTTCTCCTTTACAGGTAACATGACCTATTAAGACATTCACATCTTCTGTCACCAGAAATTTATCTAGGACCATATTAATTCTAACTTGGAACTCCTTCCAAAAACGGTGCTAGGCATATTTCCTGTGGGTGATTTGCTGGAGGGGTATGGAGCCCCAAGCAGATCTAACACATCTCCTTTGGCAAAGGCCCAGTAGCAGCACCTTTTGGAAGGAGGTCCAAGTTAGAATATGGTTCTAGATAAATGTAAAACACTCTGGTGTCAATGTTGTTGTTGTTGTTTAGTCGTTGTGTCCGACTCTTTGTGACCCCATGGACCAGAGCACGCCAGGCACTCCTGTCTTGCACTGCCTCCCGCAGTTTGGTCAAACTCATGTTCGTAGCTTTGAGAACACTGTCCAACCATCTCACCCTCTGTTGTCCCCTTCTCCTAGTGCCCTCAATCTTTCCCAGCATCAGGGTCTTTTCCAGGGAGTCTTCTCTTCTCATGAGGTGGCCAAAGTATTGGAGCCTCAGCTTCACGATCTGTCCTTCCAGTGAGCACTCAGGGCTGATTTCCTTCAGAATGGATAGGTTTGATCTTCTTGCAGTCCATGGGACTCTCAAGAGTCTCCTCCAGCACCATAATTCAAAAGCATCAATTCTTCGGCGATCAGCCTTCTTTATGGTCCAGCTCTCACTTCCATACATCACTACTGGGAAAACCATAGCTTTAACTATATGGACTTTTGTTGGCAAGGTGATGTCTCTGCTTTTTAAGATGCTGTCTAGGTTTGTCATTGCTTTTCTCCCATGAACCAGGCGTCTTTTAATTTCGTGACTGCTGTCACGAAATGTGATCCTTCATGGATCACTGCCTTGTTGTGGCGATGGGGCTTAAATAACTCAGAGAAGTTATGTTTTGACCAAACGTGATCCACCTGGAGGAGGAACAGGCAAGGCACTCCAGTATCCCTGCCAAGAAAACTTCATGGGCAAAGACAACAGGTGTCAATGTACCCAGCACTAAATATTTTGCTGCATTAGTCTTAATCTAATTATCTAAAGTGGCAATCTATTTTGCAGAAGGCCGGTTTTCAATGTGAAGGCTACATTTTACCTCTGGGTTCCTTATTTCACTTGGTTTCTGACAGGGTCCAAACTGGGGGATGTGGTTTTGCATACAGAAATAGATAAACATCCACTGAGCTTTCTTGAAAACAACCTACAGCAGGGACGGGGAAACTGTGGCCTTTCAGATGCTGTTAAATAACAACTTACATCATCCCTGACCCTGGGCTATGTAGCTGAGGCTGATGAGAGTTGGGAGTCTCACAACATCTGGAAGGCCAGAGATCCTTCATCTCTGTAAGAGATGCAAAACTTTCGCGAGTTGCAAAAGTCTGAGGAGTCTGCAGTGCTGCTCACATTAAATTTTAAACATACGAAGTTTTTAAAAACAACAACCAAGCATTGAGATATTATTATTATTATTATTATTATTATTATTATTATTTATGCCCCACCCATCTGGCCAGGTTCCCCCAGCCACTCTGGACGGCTTCCAACAAAATATTAAAATACAGAAATCCATCAAACATTAAAAGCTTCCCTAAACAGGGCTGCCTTGAGATGCTTTCTAAAGGTCTGGTAATTGTTGTTCTCTTTGACCTCTGGTGGGAGGGCATTCCACAGGGTGGGCGCCACTACCGAGAAGGCCCTCTGCCTGGTTCCCTGTAACCTCACTTCTCGCAATGAGGGAACCACCAGAAGGCCCTCGGTGCTGGATCTCAGTGTCCGGGCTGAATGATGGGGGTGAAGATGCTCCTTCAGGTATACATGACCGAGGCCATTTAGGGCTTTAAAGGTCAACACCAACACTTTGATACAACCAAACAAATGCTCTAAATACCTTGTCAATAGCTTTCCCAACACGGGAAACACTACTGTGAATGTCTTTATGATCCGAGGCCAATTTCTGAACGGTGTCCTTTATTCGCTTGCAGCACTGGGTCATAACAAGTGATATCGTCCCCGATAGATCTCCATCTTGATCTAGACAGAAGAGAAGAAAACAAAGAATTAACTGCATTATGAGCAAGAAACACTAATTCCCAAGAAATGAAATTTCTGCAAAGGGCCCAAGCACCCTCATTTAATTTCGCTTCTGAAAAGTCATAAGCAGTTTCAAAATGGATTACAGGAGACACTGGTGGGGTTAAAAATCTGTGTCCCTTCAGATGTTGCTGGACTATAGCTCGAATCATCCCTGATCATTAGCCACACTGGCTAGTGCTGAAGGGAGCTGAGAGTCCAACAGCACCTGAGAGGCCATACATCCTTTACCTCTGGTGTCAGAAAATGTGATTCCTGTGGGATTGGTCAGCATAATTTATAGCATGCACAGCCAGTTATATTCGAGGGGGCGGAATACGTACAATCATAATTCGAAGCCAGCTTCATCGCAGCCTTGTACTCGGTGTATTATTTCAGATTATCGCTAAATGGTTGCTTACCTGGAAAAGCAGTTCTCGCAAAGCGGCCATTGTCAAGTGTACACTGTGACAAGGCACAGCAGCTACGTACAATGTTATGAGATTCTATCCAGCATCTGAATCTTTATGGAGGCAAAAGCCCTGCTTCTGCAGACCTCTCTTACATTCCCACCATTCGTTTCAACCCTCTCAAGAATTGAAAAGACCAAAGAGAGATGCAAACTGAGCTGAGTCACTCTGGACTGACTTTGTAGACAGTTAAGAAACCTCTGTTTCATCTCCGAGAGGTCCTGCCCAGTTTTCACTAGCTGAGAAATATCCATCAGGGTTGCTTGTTCCCAAATACCCATTACATCCGATGACGAGAAAAAAGAGAGCCTTGTGAAGGTGGGTGCAGAAAACCAGATGCAGACCCCTAGATCAGTTGTGATTCTTCATGGAAACAAAGCAGAGGTATTTTTTTGTGATGACAGACTATCTGCAATTCAGGATAGCTTAGCGGTACGTTCAAGCTCCTGAGGTCTAACGAAGAACAAGGCACCAGTCTTTTCTCCTGGCAAGGAAGTATTCCACACAGCATTCAGTTACCTGTAATTCTGACAGATTTACCCAGATATAGCATAAAAATTCAATGGCAATTCTGCCTTTAATTAGGAAAATTACATTTAGCAGAACCACACTGGGGGGAAAGCTAAAACAAGAGTGAATACAGTGGAACCTCGGTTTTCTAACATAATCTGTTCCAGAAATCCATTTGAAAACCAAAAATCAAAGGGCTGTCGGCAAAGTGAATGGTGAAAATGGAAAAACACACCACTGAAGCTGCGACTTCCAAGGCGTGTTTGAAAACAGAAGCATTCACTTCTGGGTTTTCGGCATTCGGCTTCCAAATCATTCGGCAGCTAAGACGTTCGAAAACCGAGGTTCCATTGTATTTGGAATCTTAAGCTAATATGACATTTAAAGTTCTTAAAATGCCTAACTCAGAGGGAGAGGGGAGCCGCGCAATGTTTCGTGGCTGCATCCTCTGAAAATCAGAGATATGGTTCTATGAAAGCCAATTTATCCCATATGTATTGTCTTTTGAGGCAACTGCTGCTATCTATCTATCATCTATCACAAGTGTGGCACTATGCTACCAACTTCCATTTGCCTGCACAGCAAGGCACACACTCTCCCCAACTAAGGTCCAGGAAGTGCTTCTCCAGAGAAACACGCAGGCTCAGTTCAGAAGAACAGCTGCCACTTGCATTGATGCACAGCAAGGAAGAATTGGAGACTTCACCCCTTTATTAATCCCTGGGTCTCTTCTCTCTGGCGAGGCCAGTAGAAGCACTGCAGGCTCAAGTATCTGCAGAAGCTGTGTCAGACTGAGCAGTCCCTTGTATCCCAGGAGAAGGCAGACTTTGTTTACCTCTGCTCTAAAATAAAGAACAGCATTCACTTCTTGAACTCTACCCTTCGTTTTAAAACCTCAAGGCACAATAGTTTCTGAAACTTGCAAAAAACAAAAAATAAATGTAAGTATGGAAAACTATGGAGCTAAGCTAGACAGAGTACTACAGAAGCTAGAAGAATCTCAAGTGCTAGCATCCAGTCTGCTATTTGAAGAGAGGGAGGGAGAAATTGGTCCACCAGATCTTATTTACAGTATCTCCATGTTTATCTGTAGTGTCCAGTTCCTCAAGCACCGCTTCAGAAGAGCCATTCCCATTAACTTTTTTCTCTGCTGCATAAACACAGAACTATGTTTCACTGTCCAATCAGGATGCAGCAGTATCTGCCTTTAAATTTACTGGGATACTGGATAAATAATTCCCTCTATCTTCTCATTTAACTACAAAAATCTACAAGCCTCATGGAGATTTATCCTTTGTTCAGATGTCTAAATGCCCCGTGACTCACTAGTCTCTTTGTCTCAAATGACCACAGCTCCCAGCTTTCAACAATGAAAACAGCACGGGTTACGTCAACAGCCACAACATGGAACGGGCCATTCATAAAACTGGTGCCACCATGCAATTCCTGCCCCCCTGTGAGAATGTCACCAGCACTCCCTCAAGTAACCATATGGGGGCTTTCAGATGTGCGCACTATGCAAGTTGTACCATCTAACACAGGGATCAGCAAACTTTTTCAGCAGGGGCCTGGTCCACTGTCCCTCAGACCTTGTGGAGGGCCGGACTATATTTTGGAAAATATATATGAACGAATTCCTATGCCCCACAAATAACCCAGGGATGCATTTTAAATAAAAGGACACATTCTACTCATGTAAAAACACACTGATTCCTGGGCCGTCCGCGGGCCGGATTTAGAAGGCAATTGGGCCGGATCCAGCCCCCGGGCCTTAGTTTGCCTACCCATGCTCCAACATTTGCGACAGTTGCATTATGATCCATTTCCAAGCTGCGAGGTCTCTATTGTCAGCCTTCAATAATAACTTCTAGACGTTCCCTTTTAAATAAGCATCCAGCTTAATCCCAATCTAAACACATTTACTTGGGAGGAAGTGCCAATAAAAACAGCATTTCCAAACAAAATGCTTACTCCTAAATGGCCTCACTGAAATCTGGCACAGAATTACACATATGGTCTCATCATTTCAACAGACTCTGTGCGCACACACACACACCAGTTGCACATTAGACCGCAGTTATCGGAAAGTCAGCAAACTTGTTATTGTAAACTTTGTTTACATTTGCTCTCTGGGATGTTCATTTAGGAGCCACCAATGACTAATGCCATTATTATTCAGTGTGAAAGAGTAAAGTTAACCTGCCAATGTGGAAATAGATTAAGGCTTCCTTTTTTTTTTACTCATTACAAGAGGCCAAGGTGGGCAGGATAAATTAATCACTGCCCAGTCCTGAGATGTCAAAACAAAACATCGTCTCCTGCATCTCAAAACTAAAGCCCTTTATCTTTCAAAACTCTGTAAGCAAATTAAGTTAGCTTAATCTGTAGCTCTTTTTGCTCAGTCAATAACAAAGCCAAGCGCTTGCGTCTGGGAAGAGGGAAAACTCCTCCTCCATATAATACAAGAAAGCCATGCTGATAGTTAGTTAGTTACTTAATTATAGTTGTTAGAAAACCATTTCCCAAAATACAGCAGTAGTAGTTTTGTCCACATCATCTCTTTCAATTCCCCAAGTTGGTGAGGCTCGTTTGACAACAATGAGAAATCAAGTTTTCAGTGTCATTGGCCCAAGTCTTGTGGAACACAATGAGAATAGGGATACAGTGGGTGCCTTCTGTGCCAACTTTTAAATGCCTATGGAAAACTATTCCCTACAATGGTCTACTGGTGCTTGATATTAATTTCCTTTTGTTTTTAACTCATTTTTAACTTGTCATGCTATTGTTTGGTTTAGTTTTTCATACCGTTCTGAACTGTGGTATATTTTTATGAACTAGGTAAAGGTAAAGGGGCCCCTGACCATCAGGTCCAGTTGTGTCCGACTCTGGGGTTGCGACGCTCATCTCGCTCTATAGGCCGAGGGAGCCGGCGTTTGTCCGCAGACAGCTTCCGGGTCATGTGGCCAGCATGACAAAGCTGCTTCTGGCGAACCAGAGCAGCGCACGGAAACACCGTTTACCTTCCCGCCGGAGTGGTCCCTATTTATCTACAGTACTTGCACTTTGGTGTGATTTCGAACTGCTAGGTGTGCAGGAGCTGGGACCGAACAACGGGAGCTCACCCCGTTGCAGGGATTCAAACCGCTGACCTTCTGATCAGCAAGCCCTAGACTCTGTGATTTAACCCACAGCGCCACCTGGGTCCCATTTTTATGAACTAGTTGTATATAAATACTTCTTATAAATAAATAAATATGAGCAACTGGAGCCAAAGGAGGAAAGTCAGTCTCGCCACTGCCTTTTTCAAATTAATCTAAATCTTTATGCAGAACAGGTGCTTGTAGCTGAGAGGGCTTCCAGCAGACAGACTGAAGGTGAAAGACTCCACAAGAGATGCATATGAGAACAATTACCAACTGCAAACAAGCAACTGGAAGTTGAGGGGCAGGGACACCACCCCATACTCACTTCTCAAAGTGGCCCTTCAGATAAAGTAGCTGGTGCCAAGAGTGCAGAATTTGTCAGACGATGCTCATCAGACCCATGAATCACATCCTGGCAAATTAATACTACAGGGTTTGTCATGTCTGTTTCCGAACCTCTCTCTCTCTCTTGCAACCTTTGGGGAGGGGGTACAGAGAAGGAAGAAAGAGAACCTTCCTCTCTAGTTACTAAAGGTGACAAACTGTCTTCTTCTTCTTCTTTGGCGATCACTTGTATCCGAGTAAGACTGTCTTCCATAAACACGGTTTTAACAATGGGTCTGTAAGTGACTGTGGAGGCCAATTCTGGATCCACACATCCTTCCACAGTGGGTACACTGCCACACAACCAACCAACCAAGCCAGCCCAGCAGGAAGACAAGAGGTATGGGAAGAGAACATAAAAACACCTTCTGTAACAGACCCCAGCGCTTTGACACAGGGAAACTAAGGCCACATTGAGCATACCATTCTCAGGGGACAAAAAAAAATACGTGCCTACAATTAGTTATTAGTTATTGCTGTTGCTGGTATTCGTCTCTCTCAAGAGACAATGGAGTGTGCTTCCAGTGGTGAAGATAAACTGCTTTGCCCCCCTCTTGGCCTTGCTGATGTGGTCCAAAGAAAAGGAGAGCAATACATTTGGCACCAGCTTGGCTGCAGGAGTTGATGGAAGGAGGCATACAAGGCACCATCCAACTGTCTTAGGGATTCCACTCCAGATTTGTGTAGTGCTTACTCCTTAGCCTTTTCTTCTCCCAAAGAAGAAGGCAGTGAAGGTTTAGAGTAAGAGTTTTCCTTCTCCTAGAAGGGCTACTTTCATAGGTTGACAAGCCATCTGTCCCTCGCATGCAGAAACCACTTTCTTGAATGTTGGACCCACTATTGGTCCCATCCGCTCAATCTGCATGAGCCTGTCTTCGCATGTTGGGGAAGTCCCTAACTCACCAAGGGTTCAAGACCCACGAGCTACCCTCACCTGGTTTAGTCGACCAGTTGAAGCTGTTCCCGGAGTGTGATCGTTGTCAAATGCTGACATTTTCTAGGAACCACAGGTGAGAACTGAGTGCAGGGTAGCAACCAAAAGTGAACAAACTATCCCAGAGGGAGCACAATGTCTGCCCCACCAGACGTACTACCCCTCCCCAACACCCCACATACCCATCTAGGAAACAAGCCAGATCATAGGGAACTGAATGGTGTCTCAAAACGAGAGGCAGACTATGCAAGAGTTAACCAGATGAGGATACAAGTGATATTGTGAGGCGGTGGGAAGGGAAACTGAGACAGGCACAGAGTTACCGTAGTTTTCTTAACAACAGCCTGGCAGTTGGAAGTTTTCCTTCATGTAGAGTCATAGGGTATTCCCCCCCCCCAATAATTTGGCACATATTTCCTCTCCGCAAAAAAACCCAAATATACCCAGAAATCCCGAAGCTGGAAGCTTTCCTTCATGTAATAGTAGTAGTAATAATAATAATAATTTATACCCCGCCCATCTGGCTGGGCTCCCCCAGCCACTCTGGGCGGCTTCCAACACAACATTAAAATACAGAAATCCATCAAACATTAAAAGCTTCCCTGAACAGGGCTGCCTTAAGATACCTTCTAAAGGTCTGGTAATTGTTGTTCTCTTTGACCTCTGGTGGGAGGGCGTTCCACAGGGTGGGTGCCACTACCGAGAAGGGTATTCCCCCCCTATTTGACACATATCCCCCCCAAAAAAGAAATACACCCAGAAATCCGGCAGTTGGAAGCTTTCCTAAGCTCCTGAAGGTAACGGGGCCCTTTAAATGTCCAGCTGTCCTTTGTCAACAACGAATTGTCGCTGTTTTGTGTGTGTTGAACATATGCTATATGGTAATTTATGGACCCAATAGGTCCATACACAACACAAAACACTGTTGCTGTATGTAGGTTGTATTTGTTTTTTATCTTATATTTAGGAAATGTACATCCATGTGTTTTTTCCATTTAATTTTTTTTGGGGGGGCCCAAGAGAGTGGGGCCCTAAACTATAGCTTGTTTAGCTTATACGTAAATCCGGCACTGTAATGTAAGATTTTCCTCAAATAACAACAACAACTACAACAACAAAGCGCCCAAAGCGGTGTCGGGAAACTCTGTGCGGCAGGCACTTTCCTCAAAGGGAGTCGAAATTCAGTTTCAGTGGGAAAGCTTCACCTGCCGGATTCCTGCCTGCCCGTCTGCTGCTTAGAGAAAAGGCAAACGCCTCGTTCTTACGGACATACTCTCGCTCTGGAGGATCTCCCGGCGCAGCCCCGCCACGTACTGGATCAGCTCCTCCAGGCTCCGCTCGCACAGCTGCCCGTAGCCCGAGAACTTCTGCAGCACCTTCTCCAGCTCGCGCTCCACCGTCACGCACTGGTCCATCGCCTCTTCCGCCAGACGCCCGGCCGGCCGGCCGGCCGGCCACCCCAGGCCCCTGCTGCCCGGCCTTCGCCCTCAGCTGCCCTCCCGCCCCACCGACCGGGCCGAGGAGAACCTGCGCCGTGTGAGGGAGGGAGGCGGACTGGCTGGCTTGTTGTTTTTACAGGCAGCGCGCGGGACGGACCGGGGGAGGAGGGGGGTCCTCCCCGGCGGAAGGTTGGAGCTGCGGCGCAGGCAATTGCTCGAGGCAGCCAAGGCGGGGTCCTCGAGGAGCCCCCGCGTGGTTGGGTAAGGCTTGCGCGCGCATAGATGTAGGAAATGGTTTAGAGTAGCTCGCGCGCGCCACACGGACGGAATGGCTCGAGGGTGAAACTTGCTGGATTCCTTTGCTTGGTCTTCCCGAGGCGGAAGTGGCAGCTTAATAAGAGCCCAGCGGAGAAAAATGAGCCGCCAGGTTCTTCCTCGCTCCTTCAAAGCGCTGCACGGAAAGACAGGAATTCGCGCTTTCTAATGTAGGTCTTATTCCAAGTTGCGGGTGGGGAAAGGGATATGTCGGTTTGGGCGAGACTTTACATATATATATACTTTATATAGAACGCCGTGTGTGTGTGCAGCGTTCTCCGCTTTTTTTATCGACAACTGTCACTTCCGTCTCTGCGAGTAAAAAAAAGCGCTAAAGGGAACTCGGAAGATAGAAGGTCTGTGTAAGTCTACTTTATTATAAGTATTTTTTTACCGTTTGAAAGCAGTCGAGGTGCGTTCAGGCAGCAACTTAGACATCTCACACTGTCGTTTCCTCTAAGAAGTCTTCTTGAAACTTCTAAACAGCATTTTGTCATTTCTGCATAAACACAGGTTGGGCAGGGCCTGTATGAAAGAGACCTCTTTGAACAGGCGAATCAGGAAGTACGGGTACCCCTTTTGGAGGTTGGGGAGAGGAGGGGGCGGGTTTGTTTACCATGAGATGTCATAGGTAAACAGATAGGAAAAGCGGAAGTAGCGTTTTGGAGTCCTCCTGCCATGGCTCCTACTTCCGTCGCGCGTCTTCTACGTGATTCCCACCCCTTTATTTGTTTTTCTGTGAATTACGTTAAACCTGCTGGTTCTGCGTCTGAGACGCTGCCCAACGAGCTCCTAATTTCGTTGTAGCCATTTTTACAAATATATAAATCTTCGGAAATGCTTGCAAAGATCGTATCTTCTTGTTATTCTTTATATGCTGTCATGACTCTTTAGAAGATACACAAAAGGGGACTGTTGTTATTATTTTTTTATTATTCCTTAAATTAGTATAACACCCTTCATCAGAAGATCACAGGGCGCACCACAACATAAAATGAAAATACAAAATACATAATAAAATAACCAACAAACCATTAACATCCTTCTCAAAAAGACATTTAAGAGCCCACAAAATGTTCAATCAGCTAAAGACCTGGCAATAGAGAAACATTTTGGCCTGGCGTCTAAACTGGTGTGAGGAATATCAACTGGAGCAAAAGCAGGATTGGCAAGGGATGCAAACTTTATTTTTTTTACCATTGCAGAAGAAGCCAACGCCTTTAATTCTCCTCTCTGAAAATTCTCACACAAGGTTTGATTACATCCTAAACCATCTGACGCGGGTGGCGCTGTGGGTTAAACCAGAGCCTAGTGCTTGCCGATCAGAAGGTCGGCAGTTTGAATCCCCACGACTGCTGGGTCCCTGCTCTTGCCAACCTAGCAGTTCGAAAGCACGTCAAAGTGCAAGTAGATAAATAGGTACCACTCCGGCGGGAAGGTAAACAACATTTCCGTGTGCTGCTCTGGTTCGCCAGAAGCAGCTTAGTCATGCTGGCCACAAGACCTGGAAGCTGTCAGGGGTCCCTTTACCTTTTTAAACCATCTGAAGAAGTGTGCTCATACCACAAAAGCTCATACCAATGACAAACTTAGTTGGTCTCTAAGGTGCTACTGGAAGGATTTTTTTTTATTTTGTTTCAACTACGCCAGACCAACACGGCTACCTACCTGTATCCTAAACCAACTTACTTATAACTTTTCCTAGTGTTCCTTCCTAGTAATGTATCTATAGAATTGCAGTCTGAAGACTACTTGCGTGAGCACTTCTTTGCACAGGTAAACCAGCTACAGTAACACCTGCACCTGGCAGATTGATCCACAGAGAGCTTGATATTGCTGTTGGGCTGCCCCAGTCAAGGGACCCCTGACCATTAGGTCCAGTCGTGACCGACTCTGGGGTTGTGTGCTCATCTCGCATTATTGGCCAAGGGAGCCAGCGTACCGCTTCCAGGTCATGTGGCCAGCATGACAAAGCCGCTTCTGGCGAACCAGAGCAGCACAAAGAAATGCCGTTTACCTTCCCGCTGTAGCGGTCCCTATTTATCTACTTGACTTTGACGTGCTTTCGAACTGCTAGGTTGGCAGGAGCTGTGACCGAGCAACGGGAGCTCACCCCATCACAGGGATTCGAACCGCTGACCTTCTGATTGTGTGGAGCACTCTCAGACGAACCCCTGAGTAGCAAACGGAAAAACAAAAACTGAAAAACATTGCAGGCAAGTAATCCTACCCAGCAATGTTCTATCATACAGATTCCTGGCTTCCTGAGCCTAGAGCCTATTCTTGCAAAAGGTTGATAGCACCAGATGTTCTCAAGACAAAACAGTCCTGTCACATGCCAACATCCAGGGCTTTCTTTTCAGCTGGAACTCACCAGAACTCGGTTCCAGCTTCTCTCAGGTGGGTACCATTGCCATTCTAAGAGAATGTGGGAGGTGTTTGTGGTGAGCTCCGGCACCTCTTTTTCTTTAAAAATAGCATTGCCAACATCCCAATGGATTGGGAAACTCTTAACATTTTAAGAGTGTTAGAATGTTGGTGGCAAATGTATTCATCTTTTAACAGTACTTCCAATGCTTCACATACCCTGTAAGATAGATCTGTATTCTTATCCTCATATTGTAGAATGTGCAGGTAAGGCTACAGTGATTTAAGGCAGTGATTGGGAACCTGTTGACATTGTTGCCCTTCGGTTTCCATCACCTTTTCTCACTGGCCATGGCCAAGTTGAAATACAGTGGTACCTTGGTTTACAACCATAATCCGTTCCGGAGGTCCGGTTGTAAAACAAAACAGGTTGTAGACCAAGGCAAGCTTTCGCCAATGGGGCCTCCAAAAAAATGGGTTGTAATCCCCCCCCCCAAAATGGGGATTGTAATCCAAAAAAGGGACACACACTTCCAGGTCTGACGTGGTTTTAATCACAGAATAAAAGCAAGATATAAAACCACAAAAATGTAATAAAAATAAAGGCAACCCAATAGCCCCCCCCCCAAAAAAAACATTTAAAAAGGGTATAGGATGTAAATCTGATCAACCAAAGACCTGGTTAAAAAGGAACAAGGTGCATTATTTATTCAATCCGTATACCACCTTTCACCCAGGGTCGGATTTAGGTTTGATGAGGCCCTAAGCTATTGAAGGTAGTGGGGTCCTTTATATGTCCAGCTGTCCTGTGTCAACAACAAATTGTCCCTATTTTTTGTGTTGAATATATCCTATATGGTAATCTATGGACCAAATAAGTATCTAAAGCTATTTGCATATAACAAAACATGTATTTTATCAAAGTAATTGTTGAACTGAAATACAATTAAGAAAAAGTATATTAAGTATATTAATATTAAAATTTTCATTGGGGGGGGGGCAAGAGAGTGGGGCCCTAATCTATAGCTTGTTTACTTTAAATCCGGCACTGCCTTCACCTCGAAGACCCCCCCAACGGCCGATTCACAAACAGAAGGCGCACATTTCTTCTCGCCGGGGGTGTGGGTGTGCAAATTTCGCCAAAGTATCCCGAAAAGGGGGGTGGGTGGGAGGAAAAACAAACCCCAACACAAAAAAATCCTCCTTGTCCGGTGTCCTTCCAAGAGCGGCTCCAGAGAGTCTACTCCGGGGGGACCCGTTTCACCCAGGTCTAACCCAGCGCGGCTTTCTCCCGAGCCAAAACCTGCGAGAGAAAGGACGCCTCCGAAAAAGAAAGGAGGCGGTGGCGAAAGCCAGCCCAGGCAGGCAGCATCTTTTTTTTTGTGAGGGGGGGGAGGGGAGGGAAGGAAGGAAGGAAGGAAGGAAGCCCGGCCCGGGCCTCTGCGCGCGCGCCGCAAGGAACCTTCCCAAGGTAAACGAGCGCTGAGCCCGCCTTGGGGGAGCCGGGGCCGGATTCCTCTCCCAGTCCCAGCCCGGCCTGCCGGGACCGTCGCGCCTCCCTCCCTCCCTCGCTCCTCCCTCCCTCGGCTGCCGGCCGCGGCTGCGCGACGTCACTTGTTATGTCTCCTCCGGCTCGGCCTCTGCTCCGCCGCGGAGAGGCGACGGCAACGGCGGCGGCGGCGGCGGCGCGACGAGAAGCCCGAGCGCAGCAGCAGCAGCAGCACCGCCCGCGGCGGCCCCCACACGAGTAGGGCCGCCGACTGCCTGCCTGCCTTCCTGGGACGGGGTAAAACAAGCGCCTTGGCCAGCCAAGCCCCGTCCTTCCCCGACCCCCTGAAGGCTTCCCCCAAACCAGCGCCCCCCGCCTCGTGCCCCCCCCAAATGAGGTGATTTCCTGGCTGGGGGCGAGGCCCCCTCCCATTATTACCACCCACCAGCCGCCTCCTCGCCCTGCTGGAGACTTGGTTCTCATCAGCCCTTTTAGGCACCCCATAAATACCAAGGTCCCACCTACACACGCACACACAGTGCCTCCCTAAAATGATGGGGTGCCCTGGATTGAGGGGGGTGCTTCTTCTTCCTCACCCCCCCCCAAATCCCGGTTCCCTCTAGGCGAGTGGGTGTTATCCTCTCCCCACCCCCACCGCCATTGTGTCTTTTCATAAGAATGAGGGAAAGGGACTCTTTGACAGTAGCAACAGAATTGGGTGTTGTGTTGTTGTTGTTTTGGTATGTGGGTATCTATCTGGTCCCCTTCTTTTCCTTCCCTCCAGACATTTTTTCTCTCTCTTTTTTGTAGGACTGACTTGACTCTCTCTGCAGAGAGTCAGGAGCCCCGCGCGCGCGGAGGAAAGATGTGGCTGAAGCTGTTTTTCTTGCTTCTTTATTTTATGGTCCTGTTCATCCTGGCCAGGTTTTTTGAGGCCATTGTGTGGTACGAGACGGGCTTCTTCGCCACCCAGTTGGTGGACCCGGTGGCGCTCAGCTTCAAGAAGCTGAAAACCATTTTGGAGTGCAGGGGGCTCGGCTACTCGGGGCTTCTGGAAAAGAAGGATGTCAGGGAGCTGGTTGAGAAATCAGGTAGGAAAAAATGTCTGTTCGCTGGCATTTTAACTTTCAGAATAGCCCCCCCCCCCTTTAAGCATCTATATTGCAGTAACTTTTATTGTGTACAGCCGTACAAAGTGTGCAAGGAAAGCTTAGTAGCTAAGGAGTAATACCAAATAAAAGTGCTTGATCTCAGATGTGACCTCACGCTTCGAATGCCTTCTGACCTTTTTATGGAGAATTGCTAAAATGTGGCAATGTTTGGAAGCACAGGGCAGCAGAATAGAGAGATGGGGGGGGAGAGAGATTGTCCAGATGAAAATCATCAGGAACCATGATGTAATATCTGGCTTTATGTAAAACATGCTAGTAAGAATCAGAATTTGAAATGTGGCATGTGCTGTTTTGACGTGCACCCAAAACTACCGGTAGCATGAAAGATCTTCTACATTGATCAGAAAGTGCAACCTGCCTGGCATTTTGTGAGGCCGGTTAACAAGTTAGGTCACAAGTTTATTAAGATACTGGCTATCATATTCTCTGCATGTTTCCTTAGTTGTAAATCTTACTGGCCTTGATGCAAGCAAGTGTGCGTAAGTAATTTAAAACAGCGCAATTCTAAGCATGTTTGTTCAGAAATAAGCCTCATTGAGCTTAATGAGGTTTACTCTCTGGTAGGTGTGTATTACGATTGTATCTTTCATGCAACACATTGTTCAGAAGAGAAAGGATTGCTGTTTTGCCGATTAATTTATTATATGCTTCAAACAAGAAGCAAGGCCTTGCTATGTATTCAAGGAAGTAAAATAATGTCAGGTTTGCCTCAGTGTTAGCTTTTGTTTGCAGAGTGAGAATCTGAAGCTTAGGCTGCTTCAGAACAAACATCTTATAAAAATACCTTATAAAAATACCTTATTGTAAATATATTTCTGACCTGTGTTAACACCTTCAGAAAGTCATAGGTCTATAAAGATAATAAAAGTGGTGCTCTTTGGTTGAATAAATGCTTTGGTCTGCCAAACAGTACAGCCAGGTGAGATAAATGAGTAAGACTGGCTAATTGCTTTGTGTACCTGCTTGTGCAGCTCTTATTTTATGCTAACCAGTGTGCAGCCATCGAAATCCTCAGCTTTTTGAGATCATATCTCAAGGAAATTGTATCTGATCTATTAGTTAGCACCAGGCATAGGCAAACTTGGCCCTCCAGATATTTTTGAGACTACAATTCCCATCATCCCTGGCCACTGGTCCTGTTAGCTAGGGATGTTGGGAGTTGTAGTCCCAAAACACCTGGCGGGCTGAGTTTGCCTATACCTGGGTTAGAACTATCCCTGCCCCATTGCAGGGCGGTGTACTAGATGATCCTTGGTGGTTCTTCCAACTCTACGATTCAGTTTATGGGCCCTCATCCAGTCCATTACTAATCCCAGGCATTGGCTCATCTGAATCTGTTTTGGTTCATCTGAATCTGGTCAAAATGAATAGTAGAGGTTTGGGGTTCTCATAAATCCACTCTACCAAATTCAGAGTGCTGAAGCTTGGCATGACAGCCACACACCCCAAAGAGGATCCATAGCTGTGCCTCCACAGAGACTCAAAACGTGCAGGGACCTGTGTTGATCCATGGTATAATAAAATGAATATACACCCACGAGCTGTGTTACGTAGCATAATGACCAATTAATTAGGATTAGATTGACTGCAATCCTGATTGCTTCGTTTCCTGGGAGTAAGCTCCATTGAATTCAATGGTGCTCCCTTCTGTCTTCATACATTCAACTGGTAAAGCACACTGAGCTTTAAGAAAATTATCTTCAACCAGTTGAAATGCATCCTTGTTTGGGAAGAAAACAAAAAGTTACCTAGCCGACATTCTTCTGTTTTGATTTGTCTTGCAACTATGGTCATACTCTTGCTCCCCATAATTCTCAGTATAATAGAGCCTTCGTTCTGTACCCCAACCTTCCATCTTCCTTTAAGAGCAGAAATGTCAATGCATACACAGTCACCCTGAGGTTGGTAAGTGCTTCGATTGCAACCCTATACTCAGCTGAGAGTAAAACCCATTGAACTCAATGGGGCATAGTTCTGAGTGGGCGTGTACAGGATTGCACTGTTAGTAATGTATTGAGTTGCAGGGAAGCTCTTAGAAGACTACTGGAACGAAACTAATTTGGACATTTAAAAGAAACAGCTCCATTGTAAAAATGGCTAAGATATGAAGTAGATTAGAAAGAGAGGAAACTACTGATGATCTAAACAAAATACAGAATCCTAAAGGACACCTTGAGAGAGAAATGTAATGTTCATATTTGAAGCTAAAGTTAAATGAGACTAGAAGGAAATTTTTGTAGTGCACATTGAGCTCTTGAAACACCATACTTGCATGTGGCTATCCCCCACAGATCCATAGTGAGACTTATTTCCAAGTAAAACATAGTATTGAGCAGGAAGAAGTTGCCTGTGTGAACAGAAAAGAGAGACACGGTTCCTTCTATGGAAGAGAGAGCCAGTTTTTAACCAAACTGAATAGGAATTGCTTTGGTGAAAACAAGCAAAGCTCTGATTGTGCATATTTCTCCTTTGACTTAATTTAAGCATTTGCATCTTATAAAAGGTAGGCTATTGTCAATAAATAATTAAAAGCAGAACGTCCCATATCATGAAAATAAGATTTCAGCACTTAAGCACCATAGTAATTTTTGCTCCTACAGGTTGGTTTCTCTTCTGGAATTTATCCACCAACGTTTGTAAAAGTGTCATGGAATAGCTGGGATTGATAGGTGTGCAATAATTTTATACTGCATATTTGGCTGCGTTTCAGGCACCTATGTGTGCAATGAAATAACCAACTGGAACTATTCAGAATTTTCACCCCCATACATTTTAAAGGCAGAAAGCAGGGTTTGGGAGAAGTTTAATGAATACCTCCTCTATTGGCTTTTTTTTTTTAATCGCTCTTCCCCAAACAGTTTGCTGCCATTTAAAAAAAAGGGAGGGGAGAGCTTAAGTGTTCCTAACCAGCCAGCAGTTACATTGTCCCAGTGATATGATGCTCTCACTTTGCTTATCAGATTGGATTACATGATTGCCTCAGAAATAAATCATTGCTTAAAAGAGAGGAGAAGCACAGAGGCTTCATATTGAGAGAATGGTCAGTTGTTAAATGTTGCAGTGCTTCCTACACTTGCTCTCAATGGGTGAACCTGTTTGCTCCATTTTGCGGGGCTTCCTGCAAAGAATCGCCAAAATTAGGTGGGGTACATTTTTTCAGGGTTTTTTTTGCAGAACGCTCACACTGCCCTTATTTCAGCTCGGCCATAATATTCAATCCCTTCCAAGGACCTGCATGCAGATTCTTTCATTTCCCGCTGCGTCTGTGTAGCTTTCAGGCTAATGAGGGAATTTCGCATAACATGCTAAGAGAATCCAAACCCCGTGTTGCCTTCTCTGACTCTGGGCAGCCTTTGCTGCAAATGGGTAAATTATGCCATGGACCGTGCAGTTCCAAGGGACACCAGCTCAAAAGAGAGATGGTGTAGCTACTAGAAGTGGGAGAATTTGGGGTGGCAGGCTTTTTAATGGGCCAGTACCCACAAAGGGGCTTCCGCATAATTGCATTCAAGTTTGAGTGCACTTTGGGTACTGTACATTATATCTCTAATCATTGCTAGCAACCCTTAAAGGGTATCTACCCTGTATTTTGGTAGCAGCGGAATGGGGACTGGGGCTCTGAGATCAGTGGCCTGAGACCACCTGATGAGGTTTGAGTTGGGGATATGCACTGTTGGCAATTATGATGCCCCAGCCCTCAAGGTTTTGGATTGCTTCAGGTATAGCAATATATTGTTTGCCTTCTTTTATTGGCCATTCGCAGGAACTCTTCAGTCCCTCGTAAACAGAAGGGCTGCCTATAAAGCTTTGGGTTGGTTTACATGAATGGTCTGCTTTAATTAAAGTTAAAATAAAAATTTCTGAGTAGGTGTTCCAACTACAGTAATTGTATTTTACATGACCTTCCCCTACTATGCAATTGAGTGACATTTTAACTCGAACTGAAAGCATTGGCAATCTTTTCCCCTTTTAGTTTGCTTTACAAGCAGCATATGTTGTATGTGCGTAGATTTTCCTCTTTAAAAGTAGTTAGCCGCCTCCCAACAATATCTATTCTGCTGCTGTTCCGGAATCCTTTTGGCAATTGTGACCTTTGGCATTAGTGTAATGAGTGTTCCTTTGTTTGTTTACATAGGAGACCTGATGGAAGGCGAACTTTATTCTGCTCTCAAGGAAGAGGAAGCCTCTGAGTCTGTTTCTAGCACAAACTTCAGTGGGGAAATGCACTTTTATGAGCTGGTAGAAGATACGAAGGATGGTATCTGGCTAGTGCAGGTATTAAATACATTATTTTTAACAGTGAAACGAGCCCCTGAGTCGGGTCACATTTCAGTTAGAGTACTTAGCCCAAAGGTGCGGTGTGTGATATACATGAAGATGATGATACATTGCTGCCCAGTCATATGGGCAGTAAACATTAGTAATAACAACAACAACAACAACAATAATAATGCACAACTAAAGCTACAATCCAAAACTCATTTACTGGAAAGCCTGTCCCCTGGAAGCAAGACTTGCTTCGAAATAGACATACTTACAGTTGGGCTGCAAATGTCATGGCTTTGCTTTGAGTAAATAGAATCTGTACTACTCATCTAGGATCAAAGAGATGCCATTCTTTGTTTTCCATTAAGTTGTTGCACATGAAAAGAGGCTAGCTGCTTGATCCTGTGCGCATTTACCAGGGAGTAAGTCCCATTGAATTCAGTGAGTTTTGCTCCCAGGTAAACGTACATAAAATCACTGCTATAGTGTGTGTCGACTCCAGTCAATCACTCAAGGCCTTGCATTTTTATCTCACCGTTTGCTTGTGCTGTTTTGCATTTCCCTGTGCATCCTGCCTCAGTCCCAGCTTTTCCTCTGGATTATTCTTCACAATCGGTTTCCCCCTTTTTAATGAGGTGCAAGGGGTTTTATAGGCTAGCACAAATGAGCCAGTGTGAATTCGCATTACAGTGAACTTTTCCTCCTCCTCCCACATCCACTGAGTTGGAGAGATGTTTGTTATGGAATTCTGTTCTGTCCCTGTCAATGGGTATTGGCGCATGGTTTCTTTAGCTGCTGGCTCCCAGTTGCCTTTTTTTTTAGGGTGGCAGCTGTGTCACACAAGATCAGTATTACCTAAAAGCATCCGAGCACCAAATTTCACTCAAGACGCTTTGAAGAGATGTTTTGTCACAAACTTTTACAAAACGTTTCTGATGGTAATAATGCAAACACCAGAACCCTATGGGTATGCTGCACACTTGACCCTTCCTACGTCCACCCTAAACCAGACTTCTTCCATCTACATTGGCCTCCTCTCTGTACTTCAGGTGAAGCTTATAAAAGAACCACCACAGCCTTCCCAACACCTGAGCAGGGTTATTTCAAGATTCTGCTCAGGGCTGGCCCTAAGGCAAGGCTGGGTGGCGCAATGCGCCAGGGCGCCGGGCTGCCAGGGGGCGCCGCACTGCAGTGCCCGCGGCAGCCGCGCTGTGCCCGCCAGACAGTTGCACTGGGAAACGGGGGGGTGGGGGGTGCCAGAGGGATCTTCACACCACGTTGCCACGGATTCTGCCGCATTATGTCATTCTGGCTATAACAGTGTAGGAAAGGCTTGTGGATTATTGCCTTTTCCTGCTTTTCAGTGTAAGAAAATTGCAGCAGCAGAAGGCACAGGGCACCTGAAACACTCAAGATGGAATGGTTGCAAGGCATGGTTTTTCCCAGTTTTCTTTCTATCTTGTCTTTCATGAAGATGAAGCAGCTGAAATAGGGAGAGGGCTTCCCTTTTTCTTACAGTCCTTTTGTAATTTACATGCTTATAGAGAGACTTTTTAGCGTCATGGCACATTTCAATTTTTCTTTTCAGCGTACCTTATCTGCAGATAATTTTGATTTACACTGTACTTGAGGGCATCTTTGTTCATAGTTTTAGAAACCCATTTTTATTGCTCCATTTCCTTCTGTAGCACATTCCTTCTCAAAAAGGCCCTCTCAGAAGCAGATTGCTAGCAAAGAGCTGGGAAGTTTTGGAAATCTGGGAGATTCAGGACGGGACAAACATCTTTGCACAAGCTCATGGTTAAATTATGGAATGTACTATCACAAGATTTGGCATTGGCCACCAATTTAAGACAGCTTTAAAAGGAGATTAGGCAAATTTGTGGAGGATAAGTTATCTGTGGCTCTGAGTCGTGATGGTTGAGAGACCTGGTGGCATGACTCTAAAATGCATGTGTTGTCTGTGGGCTTCCCATCTGGTTGGCCACTGTAGGAAACAAGATGCTAGGCTAGATAAGCCTTTTGTCCAATCCAGCAGGGGCTGCCTTGTGTTCTTAATGCTGTTAACACAGCCCCCAGTGTTCAAACAGTAATGAAAATAGCATTGAGTTCCCCACCATTCCATTCATAAAATTGGTGCCACCATGCATTTGCTGCCAGGCTGTCAGCATGCCAACAGCCCCTCAGGAGACAGCAAGGCAGACTGAAGCCCAGAACACTCTTCTTAGGGAGTGGGGATACACTGCAACATTTTGTTGCAGGTCCCACTATTTTATTTTAATCATGATACCAGTGTGCATAGTTGTGTTTTGTGGACATATACAGGTACCTGAAATCATTTCTACTGTGTACAGAACAGCAAAACCTCCTTGATGCTCACATTTCCCCTATATTTTAATGTGGCGGCTCTTTGGCATCAGGATAGTATAACTTTTGAGATGCTTAGAACTGGGATAGCAGCAACTGTTGAGCTTTTAGTTCTAAATACCTTAGAAGCATTTCCCTTTACACAGACTTGCTTCCGAGGGATCGGGATGAAAATTTCCCAAGTTAAAAGCCAGAGAAGTGATAAGCATTCTGAAAACTTCCCTTCGCAGTAGCACGCACCTAGAACACCGCGTAGCAATCTGAAAAGAAAAAGTTCTGCAAATAACCAACAAGCTGTAACAGTAGATCTGTTTTCCTCCCATTTATAAATGCTGTATTTCTGTTGGGAAACTTCATTCAGTGCAAAGAATAAAAATGCAGTGGTATTCAATTCACACAATGACAGTTGACTGACACCTAATGTAGCCTTTGGAATGGTGACAGAAGAGGCAAACATTTGTTGATTCTTTTTATATGCTAAAACACACTGTCCTCTTAACAGCCATGTGTTGTTGTTTTTTTCTATTCTAGAGAGAGATGTAATCATGGCTTTTTGAGATGTTGAAGTTTCTGGATTTATTGCTGGTTTCTCTGTGTTCTGGTTTGCGTTCTCCATTCCTGCTACGCCATTTTAGCAGAGGCGGTAATTCACCCAGAAAACTCATTGCGAGTTCGGGACACATTGCACTCTGCATCAAATGAGAGATCTAAAAGGAAGTCTTAAAATCGTTACTCGACCAATCAGCTTTCAATCACGTGACACATTCCTAAAATAATCAGAAAGTATGTGGAAACTGCAGGGCACAGTGACTCACGCATGATCAGTCATGTCGTTTAAATTGCCTGTAAGGCAGAGCGAACTCCTGCCTTTCATCCTCCCTATTCTTCTGCTTTTATCAATCCACATTCCCCAAGTGGATGATAGTCCCTATGAATATTATACTAAGGGGCAATTTAGGCAGAAGCTGCAGTTTATCGCTATGTGAATAAGCCATTACAGCAAGCCTTGGGCTTGCACACTCCTCCTGGTTTCCTCTGGCACATGCCAGAAATATCCACTTTTGGTTTTAAAGCAGCCTGAATTCCCCATTATGTCCAAAGTTGGGAAGCTACGGTTGGTTAGCTGGTGCCTTAGCCAGGACTTTTCAAGCTTCTCGGACTGGCGAGCACATTTTGAGTTTGGAGAAAGTGCCACGAGCAGCGGTCGCAAATTGACTTCTGTAGGGGAGCATGGCATAACACGGCTGCCATGGGGTGTGGCATAGCACAAAATTAAAGAAAATATAGTCATCTCTGCTCCCCACGCATCCCAAACAGCCTCAGGCTTACCAAGGGATGTCAGCTATGTTCTGCTGGTCCTGGTTGCAGAGATAACGCGTTCTTGATTTCTAAAAATACTAGGTGCTTAATTCAAAGAAATGAAAAGCAAGAATTGGTGGTTTATGGTTCATCCCGGAAGCACCAAAGAAGGCCAGAATTATAAATCAGTGTTTGATCCTGGTTTGTTTGAAATAATGAGAGTTCAAAACCAGACTTCTCTACCCAGGGATTCCAACTCCCCCCAGCCCCCAGCTTGACCAAATCCAGTGGTCAAGGATAATGGGAGTCGATGTCCAGAACTTCTGGTGGGCAGCAGGTTAACG
Organism: Zootoca vivipara; assembly: GCF_965207765.1. NCBI lineage: Eukaryota > Metazoa > Chordata > Lepidosauria > Squamata > Lacertidae > Zootoca > Zootoca vivipara. The sequence continues at coordinate 11,446,397 of NC_142595.1, read as the reverse complement.
AAAGCTGGTGTAAAATAACCAAATTTCCTGAGTTTGTCATCTTCATTTATCTCCTTACTTGTGAATGGGTGAATGGCAAGAGTATGTGAGACCAAGCCTCAGGCCCACTTTGCTTTGTGAACATAATGCTAAGCCATGTTTTAGTGTTAACATCTGAAGTGGTCCTTATTTATCCTGCAGTAAATTGTTCCATCAGGACATCTTAGCTGGTATTTCTGTATTGGTCACGCGGGGATATTAAATATTATTGCTATGGTATTTACTTATTTACTTTGTAAGCTGTTTAGCGGTTTGGTAATATTAGGCAGTCTATAAATTGATTACAAAAATAATTTCCCCAGCTTTTCTGTTTGTTTGCTGCGGCATTTTTTTTGCAATGTTTTAGCTATGTGGTGTTATTATTTTACAGTTCTGTTGAAATTTTGAGCACCCTACCAACAAAATTGACAATGAAATTCTGAAATCCTAGCTTGAAACAGTTTATGTAACAGATTAGACTTGCATGCAGTTTGTAGTTTGATGCATGGCATATCACAGATATGCTAGGTTTCCCCAGTCTTTCCTGGACCTTCACATTTGCATGCATGAGAAATTGGCTCACATGCAGTGTTCGAAACTCCCATTGTTCTAGGCACATTTTGCAACAGGAATTTCTTTAGCGTGAGCAATTTCTGAGCTCTGGGCGCAGTACCGCACCTAAGATTTCAGATTAAAACTTCAGAGTGGAGGGAAAGGAGGACCTTTTTCTGCCTCCCCACTTCCAGCTACTCTCTGAAGACTGGAGAAGAGACCCTCTTAAGAATATTAGGAGGTGGGCAGGGGAAGGACTAGACCAGGCATCCCCAAACTGCGGCCCTCCAGATGTTTTGGCCTACAACTCCCATGATCCCTAGCTAACAGGACCAGTGGTCAGGGATGGTGGGAAATGTAGTCCAAAACATCTGGAGGGCCGAAGTTTGGGGATGCCTGGACTAGACCCATATGAAAAATGAACATAATGTTTTAGCTGCAGTTCATTCATTTTCAGCTATGTATTCTTGTTATAAAAAAAAAGTGTGCCTAGACACTCCATTGTAGCGCCCATAACCTAGATTTAAGGTGCCATTTAGCTCCTAGCTTTCATATCTCTGTTTCTAACACTGCTCATATGCATGGAGCACTCCTGCAGTGGGCTTATGAAGGGTTCTGTGAGACGTAGCTAGATTTAGTAGAAGGTCACATGGCCATTCAAGAGAAACCTACATGGATAACTCATTTATACAAGTCGTGCTCAAATGTATGTGTGCGCAAAAATTGCGCCGGGAATTATTCTGTGGCTACAAACCATTAAAGATTGTCCAAATTGGTTCTGAATGTGCCTCGTGAAAGATTTGCAGAACTCTGCTTTTCAGAGCTTCCCAGGGTCTTTGACATGATAGAGATTTATTGCTGATTGCTAGGATCACAAGGTGTGCATGTTGACTTATTGGCTTCTTTAAAAAACAATAAACATGTAGCAGTTGTTTGGAAACATGTGTGGCAATGTCTCCATTGGGCACAAGTAACTACCCATGGACTCTGCCTTTTGTTCCACAGTAATTGCATTTCCCTGATTATTCCCCACCCACCACCCGGCAGAGTTAAACTTAGAACTTTCTTGGGTAAACTCTCGTAATGTTGGTGATAAGCATTTTTACGGCGGGAACATATGGGTTAGGTTTTTCACAAATGGGAGCGTTATCAGAAGCCACTGTGGTGACCTTTTTACGTCTAAAAGTATAAAACTTGAATAGAAGTATAAAAATAAATAATGAAAAGTCATGCACAAGCCAGTTTGCTACATGGTGTTCATACAAAGTTTTTTATTACTATTTGAAAAACAGGTCATAGCAAATGATAGAAGCCCTCTAATGGGAAGAGTCCATTGGGAGAAAATGGTGAAGAAAGTCTCACGGTTTGGTATACGAACAGGCACTTTTAACTGCTCCAGTGACCCGAGGTATGTTCTTGAAGTTGTTGTAGTGGGTTTTGCCTCTATAACGTGGTATCACCTGTAATGTTGACTACTTCCTGAACCCCCTGTTGAAAAGCAGTATAGAAATATCATTTATTTTATGACATAAGCAATACAGAAAAAGGAGAAGAAAACTGACAAAACGACAATATGTGATTGTAGGTCATAATATATCCACAAATAAAATATTCACAGTTTCCATAAACTTATGAAGATAATTCCTGTAGATTAGGCAATATTAAAATATTGTTAATACAGAAATAATTTCTCTGTTCACTGGCTTTGCTCATTAGCCAGCAATGGCAGCAGGAAATTCATGAATGACTCACATGCTCCTCTTCCTTGCTTCTAGACCCCAATGGAATGGGGTTGTATGTTTTCTCTGTGTCTAAATTCATGTCGTGAATTGGTAGAAGGGCAGCCCTTATTATAATTTCATGAGCAATTTCATGAGCAGGTCTGCTACTGTATTCGATTTCAGACAGTTTCGCTCGCAGTAGTTAAAAGACCGTGCTGAAATTCCTAATTGCCTGCTACGGAATATGAATTTCTCCATTTCATAATACACAAAGAAGGTTGTGATCCTTGTTCAAGTTGCTGGATGTTTGCTGCTTCTACAGATACAGTACTGCAAACAAAATGTTTCTAAATAGATGTTCATCACATCTGCAAATGTTTGCAAGACCACTTTAATTCTGGAGTGGTTAAGTTCAGTGCGGTAAATGATAGTGAAAACTCTTTCTTTTTCAAACATTCCTTTATTTAACCCAATGTTTTCATTGTAGATACTGCAGGAGAAGAGGCTGGGTGAGATCCACATTAATCATGTCCGTTCCACAAACTAGTACGTCCAAAGGGAAAGTGATGCTTAAAGAATACGGTGGACGTAAAATCGAGACGGAGCATATTTTCAAATGGATAACAGCCCATGCAGCTTCCCGGATCAAAACCATCTTCAAATCGGAACACTTGAAGGAAGAATGGAACAAAAGTTATCAGTATAGGGTGAAAATATACCTGTTTGCAAAGTTAGACCAGCCTCCAGCTTTCTTCTCTGCACTAAGTGTAAAGTTTACTGGCAGAGTTGAGTTTATTTTTGTGAATGTAGAAAACTGGGACAACAAGAGTCACATAGCAGAGATGGGCATCTATAAGACACCATCCTACATACTTAGAACTCCCGAAGGAATTTACAGGTATGGGAATAATACTGGTGAATTTATTTCCCTCCGTGCCATGGACTCCTTCTTGCGTTCCTTACAGCCAGAAGTTAATGATTTATTTGTTTTAAGCCTGGTATTAGTTAACTTAATGGCTTGGATGGACCTATTTATCACTCAGGGTGCTACTATCAAGCGCTTCGTTGTTCTTATAAGCACTTTAGGGACCTATAATTCTCTACTAATTATTTCTTGGCTACCAGTCTTGGGTTTTTTGCAGTTACCTTATTTAGACAGTTTCTATGAATACAGTTTAAAACTCTTCCGGTATTCAAATACAACAGCCCTAGCCTCATGGGTGAGAGCTGATTGGATATTTTATTCTTCTCACCCCGCCTTGTTCCTCAGCACTTACCTTGGTCATGGGTTATTAATAGATTATTTTGAGAAAAAGAGAAGGCACAATAACAGCGACGAAGTAAATGAAAATAACCTAGAGTGGTTATCTAGCCTTTGGGACTGGTACACTAGCTATCTGTTCCACCCTATCACTTCGTTTCAGCGCTTCCCCTTTGAATCCGATTGGGATGAAGACCCAGATCTGTTCCTTGAGCGCTTAGCTTTCCCCGATTTATGGCTCCACCCCCTGATACCAACCGATTACATTAGAAACTTGCCCGTGTGGCGATTTAAATGTGCCGGCGGGCATTCCGAAGAAGAGATGATGGAGCTCTCTCAAAGCGAAAGCGAGTCGGATAGCGAATGCAAAGGTGCCTCGAGAAGCGGCCGGGCGGTACCTGAGGACGAGCAAAGCGCCCTTCAGAGCCCTCGCGAAGGGGAGCCCTCATGCAATGGCAAGACCTGTTCGTGTGCCAAAGCCATGTCAAATGGCTCGCAAAGCTCTACAGAAGATACGGAGCCCGATTGGTCTGTTTGGCCTGCTGGTATGTTGCACTCTACGGAATGTGTCGTGTGTCTAGAGAATTTCAGAAACGGATGCTTGCTAATGGGTTTACCATGCGGCCATGTCTTTCACCAGAATTGCATTGTGATGTGGCTGGCCGGGGGGCGGCACTGCTGCCCAGTTTGTAGATGGGCCTCTTACAAGAAAAAGAAGCCATATACGCATCAGCAGCTGTTGTCAAACCATAGCCCGTCTTAGGTGTGTGCTGATAACGTCCTTTGTAACCTTCCTACATATTTACTGCTTGCCATTTAAATGTTAGTCACAAAACAGACCTTGTGGTTTTAAAGTTTTAGTTTAAATGTTAGTGCAGTGAAGTAAAAATAAACATGATGCTAATGTCGACAGAATCATTTGGTTGCCTTGTGTGTTGAAATAATGAATACGTATTGTACAATGACACCTTTCCTTTTACAGCATTTGGAAGTTTTAAAAAGTTAACATTTTTCATTTGCTTTTTTTGTAAGCACAAAAATCATATATATTTGTCAACAAAAGTATATTTCAGGAAATGTTTTAACATGACGGGATAGGATATGGGTGAACATGGAAATTTTAACATACAATAATTGTTTTATTTAAATGTTTCTTCTTTTAGAGTTTGTTCAGCACACCTTTGTTGAATAATGTATGGTCTGTGAGAATACATTTAAAAACAAATCCATGAAAATAAATTATTTTAAAAGAAGGTTAATAATTTGTTCTATTAATCGTTCCAATGGCGGTTTTGTACCTGTGCTTCACTTTGTCTTCCACTCAAATTTTACTTCTTATGCTTGCATCCTACCCTTTCTATAAGAAATTTGGATCTTATTGAGGTTTCTCAGGCAGAATATATCCATGTCCTAAATGCTTCTCGATTTGACTTTCATGTACATCAATAGTGCTTTATTAATTTCAAATATGAAATATAAAAGTTCATCAGCCACTTATATCTATTTATACATTTCTATCCCACCTAATTAGTCATTTGGGCTCTTCTTATTAACATCCATCTGTCTTGAGAGTCAATGAAGTGCGTCTCTGTGGGTGAAGTCAAGCCACTGCATTAGCAGCGCCGAAATGATCTTCTTAGGGTGCAAGCCTGGGCAGTTACACCCCGGGCAAGAAGGTTGTTGCCTACACAACTTATTTATATTTCTTAAGATATGCTTGTTCTATCTCCACTGTGCAGGTTCAAGGCAAAAATGTCTCTGAACAATCCACCATTTTCTCATTATACAGGATATTGGTCAGTGGTCAGTGCTGTGTCATGTCATATTATGCCTCGTGAAACAAATCAGAATAGGTTAGACCTCTCTTTTCAGTTACTGTCCTTTTGAAAGGCTCCAATCTGTCATGTGAATGCCATTTGCCTAGCACGGGGCTAAAATGCAAATTTCAAATGGGCTATTGGTTACGTAGTTGAATAGGGGGGGAATCACCATAGCTGCCAAGTTTTCCCTTTTCTCGCGAGGAAGCCTATTCAGCATAAGGGAAAATCCCTTAAAAAAAGGGATAACTTGGCAGCTATGGAAATCACAGTTGAACAAGAACCAAAAAAACAAAAAAAACCAAGTCAAATCTGGTGAATATAATTCAAAACTATCCAAGTGCCAATATTATCCTCAAAAGCAAAATTCTGAAATAATCAATTGCTTGTCCTGTCCCTATTTTAATAACGAGTGATACTTTTATTTTCTCTGCTACGTTATGTGTCTTGTACCAGCTTATGAACCTGAAACTACCATACTGCCTCCATTTATCTGGGACCAAGTCCCACGAAACACGCTGGGGCTTATATCTGAGTACACGCGTAAGTGTCACATAGGTACTTAATGAGGTCTGAACTGGTGCTCGTGCGCTCTCCTACTTTGGAGCATTTTAAGCAGAGGTTGGATGGCCACCTGTCAGGGATGATCTAACACAGAGTCCTGCATCGCTCGGGGTTGGACTAGATGACCCTTAGGGGAACCTTCCAACTCGAGTCTATAATTCTGTTCTATGTCAGTGGGCAGCGTGGCTGCCTCCGGCTGCGGGGAGCGGCTTCGATCAGCTGTCTGTCACTTGCGAGCAACCAACCAGGAATCAGATCGGGGCTTCCGCGTCCCTAAGCTCCGGCCTCCCGCCCTGAACCAGCCTTTCCCGGCCTCAGGTCCCCGGATGTTGCTGGCCTACAACTCCCATCCCCGAACAGCCGGTCACCGCTAGCAAGGGATCATGGGAGTTGTAGTCGTTGGTTGAGGAAAGGTCGCCTTGGCGTCTCTGGTGCGCACCACTTCCTTGTTTCCTTGGGAGAGGGCCGGAAGCAGGAAGTAGCGCGTGGATGGGAGGACTAGGTGCCGCTGGCCGGAGATGGGGCTGTTCGGGAAGACCCAGGAGAAGCCGCCCAAAGAGCTGGTAAAGGCCGCTTGGAGGGAGGGAGAGGCTGGGAGAAGGGGCCGACTTTGGGAATAGGGCGCCCTGAGCGAGGACAAAGTTTGGCCTCTATCCTACTAAATATTTCTTATTTCCACAATAATTCCTTTTGGTACAGTTTATAAATATGGACATTATTATTATTAGTCCCCTCGGCGCCTTGTGAGGGAGCCTCCCGCACACTCCCGAAACCCGGCGCTGCTGGGATGAGCCGAGGCAGGAGTTAAATTTTTTAAATAAGAATTCATAATAAGAATTTATTATTTAGACCCCGCGCATCTGGCTGGGTTTCCCCACCCACTATTCATTTATTACGTTCACATGTCACCTTTATATTCGAAGGAGCTGAAGGTGTGGTGTACGTGGTTCTCCTCCCCATTTCACCCCCGCAACAATCCTGTGAAGTAGGTCAGGCTAAGAGATGGTGACTGGCTTCCAAGGAGCTTCATGGGCCGGGTGGGGATTCGAACCCTGCTCTCCCAGGTCCTTGCCCGACGAGGCTCTCAGTCTTAACCATTACACCACACTGGGGGGAAGCTGGGGTTTGGATGGGCGTAGTGGGTTTGCACCTGCCTGACTGGTCGGTTGAGTAGCTGACACTCCCTCCTGCAGGGCTGGGCATCAAGCCCCATGTTGAGGAAGGGCTTGCCGGATTCACGGAACTGCAGAATTGGAAGGGATCCTGGCGGGGTTGGGGTCATCCAACCCAACCCCCTTGCAATGCAGGAATCTCAGCTAATTTCCAGTCCCACATGGCAGAAAACAGAGGGCAAGCCCCACTGAAATCAAAGGAGCTTCAGCTAGTCTTAAGCAGATGTGGTTAGGATGTCACTGTTAAGTCATTATCAACTGAAGTCCCATTGATTTCAATGGGTCTTCTCTAAGGATGACTGCCTGCTGTTCCCAGATGCTAAAAGCAACAGATTCAGCTTCTCACCACTTGGCACTGCAGTAGGTTGGGTTTTTATAGGATGTGGAAGTTTGGGCATTCCAGATTAAAATATAAGAGCCCCGCTGGGACAGAACAAAGGTCCATCTAGTGCAGCATCCTGATTGAAGGCAATAGCTCTCTTCCACTGATGCTTCTCAGCAGTTGGTACAAACATATGTGTGTGTGTGTGTTTAATTTTTTATCTATAAGTCGCCTTGAGTCCGTGTCAAGGAAAAAGGCAAGGTGCAAATAAATAATGACAATAATAAGGTGCACAGGAGGAATGGCAGAATCCATGCAACCTGGGAGAAGCGTGAAGGGAAGGATCCTCAGTCATCCCACCCCATATTGCCAGGTTAACTGGAGAGCTCAGAAAGAATACATATCCTTAGTTGTCTTCTAACATGTTTAGAAGAACCTATTGAAGTGAACCTGTTGAAATTAGTGGGCATGGCTAACAGGGGTCCATTAGTTACAGTGGGTCTACTGTGAGTAAACGTTAGTTGAATACAGCCACAAATGTGTTGATAATTCCAAATTTCTTCAAGTAATGTTTCACATCTACATTAGGCTCACCATATACAGAGTTGCTCATTTGCCTTTATTAAAATCCTCTCTCAGGTTGTCTGTCAGTAATGTGTATGTGTCAGTTAGTTTGACTAATGGACTAATAATCGAAAGCCCTGGCCCACAGATACTTGTTCTCAGGAACCAGCTACATGTTCGCAGCTTTATATCAGGATCTATGGGCATGATCAATACTATCAGTTGCCCTGGATTCAATGACCCCTATCCAAACAGCACTGATCATTAGGTTGGTGCTACCCAACTAGCTGAGCCACATCTGCAACCTCTGGGCAGGACACAGTTTCAGATCTCCTGTCTTTCTTTTTCAGGTCAATGAGTGGTCACTGAAGATACGAAAAGAAATGAGGGTGATTGATAGACAGATTAGAGGTCTGTATTCTCTTGGGTTTTCTCTGAATTGCTCTTCTTTCAGATACCCCAAATAAACACCAGTAAGGTTTTACCTGCCCCCTCCCCAATATTTTATTCAAGTTGGCACTCCTGGACCCAGCAGTGCAAAAGCAGCACTCAAAGTGTGCTGGCTATTTATCAGGCAGCCCATGGTGGCTTCTGCACTGACCACTAAATTCATCTGCAAGGGATGAGAAGATGTACACTGGTACCTCTACTTACAAACGCAATCCGTTTCGGGGTGCCGTTCGCACCCTGAAAAGTCCATAAGTAGAAGGCCGCTACAAAAGTATTGTATATTCAATAGTATAAAGGTAAAGGGACCCCTGACCATTAGGTCCAGTCGTGACCGACTCTGGGGTTGTGCGCTCATCTCGCATTATTGGCCGAGGGAGCCGGCGTACAGCTTCCTGGTCATGTGGCCAGCATGACAAAGCTGCTTCTGGCAAACCAGAGCAGCACATGGAAACGCCGTTTACCTTCCCGCTGTAGCGGTTCCTATTTATCTACTTGCATTTTGATGTGCTTTCGAACTGCTAGGTTGGCAGGAGCTGGGACCAAGCAACGGGAGCTCACCCCGTCACAGGGATTTGAACTGCTGACCTTCTGATCAGCAAGCCCTAGGCTCAGTGGTTTAACCCACAGCGCCACCTGGGTCCCTATTAACAGTCAATAGTATATTGACTGTTAAAACCCCATATCAGTCGTTTTTATTGCTTATGTAGAGAATTACGCAGAATTTCTGGTTTAATACGCTGGCTGTTTGCCATAATAAACATTGACTGACTGAATGCCGCTACTGTGCGTGCGCGAAGCGTGATAGCGTGCTTGTGTGCGAAGCACGCAGATCGCTTTTGCGCATGCACAAAGCTGCGTGCGCGGGGCGAACCCAGAAGTAAACACTTCCAGGTTTGCCGCGTTCGTAACCTGAAAAGCCGTAACGTGAAGCAAACGTAACATGAGGTATTACTGTACCAGCATATCATGCTTGTTCTTTACTTGGGAAATATGGGGGGGGGGCTTATATCAAGAGAAAACATCAGTCAAAGCAGTGTTTGTATGCGGGATCTGAACATCAGTTTAAAGTTCATGTGGGATAGGCCTTATGCAGCTGTTGTTTTGAGCTCATGGGGGCCCTAATTGGTTTCTTGGTGATTCCGTTACATTTCCTTGGAACTGGCAATGAGGGAGCAAGCTTTGAGATTTCAGTCCAGGCACCCCCTGCCAGAAATACTCAGGGCACCATCCTCTAGAAAGTTCTCCTGTGCAAGCCCCTTTGAAATGAATGCCAGCTGTACCGTCACTTAGCTCCCATTCATTGGAGTGACACTTTTGCAGGGGAATTTCTTGGTGGCCCTTTGTATAGAACAGGCATCCCCAAATTGCAGCGCTCCAAATGTTTTGGCCTACAACTCCCATGATCCCTAGCTAAGAGGACCAGTGGTCGGGGATGATGGGAATTGTAGTCCAAAACATCTGGAGGGCCGAAGTTTGGGGATGCCTGGTATAGAAGGTTTTTAGTTAACTGGGCTTGAAATATTTAAAATGGAAGCAGCTGCCAGAGGGAACCTTTACACAAGGCCACATCTATAACAAGTTATCAGAGCCTTTTGAGAAGGAAATGTAGACGAAGTTGTCGTAACTTTCCCCCAATGGTTGCTAACGCATCATTAGCATGGTTTACTAGTACAGTCGTACCTTGGTTCTCGAATGCCTTAGTACTTGTACACTTTGGCTCCCGAATGCCGAAAACCCGGGAGTAAGTGTTCCGGTTTTCGAACGCTTTTCATCCGCCGCAGCTTCTGCTTGAGTGCAGGAATTTCCTGCAGCCAATCAGAAGCCGTGACTTGGTTTTTGAACATTTCGGAAATCGAACCGACTTCCGGAACAGATTATGTTCAACTGTAGTTACTTGAATGATGCTCTACCAACAAATCATCTTTCTAAGAGCGCTTCCTCTTCAGTTGAATTCCTCCCATCACTCAGTGCAAGCAAGTGTACTGTGGGTTATTCATTGTTTGAGATTTGTAATAAAATAAAATTTAAAAATGCCATTTTCTACCCCAAGCTGTTCACTGGCAGGAATATTTGTCAGCAACTGGTGCTGAGTATATTATACTAAGATTGGGACTTACACCTGGCAGGTAGGAAATACTGACCGGTTTACAATCCAAGACATAGTTTACTCAGAGGTTTGGAGCTGCCATTTGAGGTCAAGGACAAGACCTCACTCCTTGGGAAGTAAGGTGGTCAGCTACCAAATTTTGGTTGGCCTCTGTAATCTGCCCCAGATGAGAGCAGACAATATATGCATGTTCTCAGAGCCTCCCAAACATTGTCTTTTGTTCAGAGAGGTCTTATTAAGTCCGTGGCTGCTAGTATAGGGGGACTGAGATGACAGGTGAGTCCCATTGTTTCTCTCCTATGTATTATTAACACGCCAAGGAAAATCACGGCTCATTTTTTAAGCCCCGAGATTCCGCCATTGCCATTTACTCTTGTTTGCACTGTCTCCTAAATGTAGATATTCAGCGAGAAGAGGAAAAGGTAAAAAGATCCATCAAAGATGCTGCCAAAAAGGGTCAGAAAGACGTTTGCGTGGTCCTGGCAAAGGAGATGATTCGTTCACGGAAAGCTGTGAGCAAACTCTACGCCTCCAAAGCCCACATGAATTCAGTGCTGATGGGGATGAAGAATCAGCTGGGTAAGGAACTGGGCTTCCAAGGCAGCACCTGTCATGGTGGAACAAAATGGTTACTTATCGTATTTTTCGCTCCATAGGACGCACCTGAGCATAGGACGCACCTAGTTTTTAGAGGAGGAAAACAAGAATACAAATATTTTGCTTTCGTGAATTGTCCTAGGCATAGCAGCCAACTCCAAGACGCCTAGGTGCCTTTGCCCCCCCCCCATTAAATATTTGAGGAAGCTTCTTTTGCAAAGGGGGAAAGCTCCATTTTTTTGAGGATCAGCTCAAAATTGTGCAGCTTTTTTTGCAAATGGGAAAACCCCCGTTTTTGTGGGGGAGGGGGAGTCAGCTCACAGTTGTGCATCTTTTTTGCAAAGGGGAAAAGCTCCATTTTTGAGGATCAGCTCAAAGTTGTTGAGCTTACCTTGCAAAGGGGGAAAATCCTGTTTTTATGGGGTTCAACTCACTGTTCTGAGTTTCTCTAGGAAAGGAAAGGGAGCCATTTCTACAGTTTCCAGACAGATAATCTAATCAGCCAGTCACATGTCGCTGGGGAAACAAGTAGCCTCCCTCTGCAGACAACAATTGAGGCCTGGGCAAGGGGCCTGGGCGAGGTCGGGAAGGGAGCTAGCTCCCTTATCTCCCTCCCCGATCTCTTGCAATCAGCTGCTGAGTGGGTCCTTTCAACACTCTCTTTCCCTCTTGTTAGCCTTTAGCTCTTAAAAAAATATTCAGCTCCAGGGACCACACATACACTCCATAAGACGCACAAACATTTCCTCTTACTTTTTAGGAGGAAAAAAGTGTGTCTTATGGAGCGAAAAATACAGTAAATTTCTCTTCCACCAAATCACACAGGCAACTGAATTCTCTCTCTCTCTTTCATCTTATTCTTTTGGTAGTGCTCTAACCACATGAAAGGGTAGCAATAATAATAATAATAATAATAAATTGTATTTGTACCCCGCCCTCCCCAGCCAAAGCCAGGCTCAGAGCGGCTAAAATCATACAAATAACAGAGTATACATAAAAACAGGCATCAATTAATTAAAATACATCTTAAAATTAATTCAGACAAATTAAAAGCTGGAGAAATGGCAGTTATCATCTTAAGATTGAGAGCGGTTAATACTTGCCAGGACCAGCTGTTTTCATATAAGGACCTGTGAACAGGCTGGGAGGCCTCCTTCACACTTGTTCTTATACAGTGGTACCTCATGTTGCGTACGGGATCCGTTCCAGAGCCCCGTACGCAACATGAAGTGCCTGCGCATGTGCAGAGCACAATTCGGCGCTTCTGCACATGACATCATTTGCCGCGTCTGCACGTGCACAAACCACGGAACCCGGAAGTAACCCGTTCTGGTACTTCTGGGTTCGGCGCGTACGTTTCCTGTGTCGTACGCAACCCACAGCATTCATAACAAGAGGTATGACTATACAAAGGAAAATAGGTCAGACTGCCCCCTGGCCAAAGGCCTGGTGGAACTTCTCCGTCCTGCGGAAAGATGTCAAATCCCACAGGGCCCTAGTCTCTTGTAGGAGAGCGTTCCACCAGGCCGGGGCCATGGCCGAAAAGGTCCTGGTTCTTGTTGAGGCCAGTCTCATTTCCCTGGGGCCTGGGATCTTTAGAGTGTTGTTTGCAGACCGTAAGGTCCTTTGTGGGGCATACCAGAGAAGGCGGTCCCATAGGTACAAGGGTCCTAGGCCGTATAGGGCTTTAAAGGTTTGAACCAGCACCTTAAACCTGATCCTGTACTCCACTGGGAGCCAGTGCAGCTGGTATAGCACTGGATGAATGTGATCCCGCGGCGAGGACCCCATAAGGAGTCTCACTGCAGCATTCTGCACCCACTGGAGTTTCTGGGTCAGCTTCAAGGGCAGCCCCACGTAGAGTGAGTTACAATAGTCAAGCATGGAGGTGACCGTTGCATGGATCACAGTGGCAAGGTCAGGGCGAGAGAGGTAAGGGACCAACTGCTTAGCACGGCACAGATGGAAAAATGCCACCTTTGTCGTAGCTGTAACCTGCGCCTCCATAGAAAGGCGTCGAAGATTACACCCAAACTCTTGACAGAAGGCGCTGGCACTAACTGCACCCACGCAAGCGATGGGAGCTGGCAGTGGGTTAGGAAATACCCATGCAATAGGCCTTGTCCACCAAGCTGTGTTACTCAGCTATATTCCCCTGCAGCATAGGCACACACACACACACACACACACACACACACACACACACCTTGCAGAAGCTCTTCCCACAGTGCATGTGCAAAGGGGGCCTTGGACAAACATTTATCCAGAATGCTCCCACCTCAAGCAATCCGTTCTGAAGCTGAGCTGTGGTGCAATGCCTGCAACAATATTTCTCTCGCATAGAAAACTGTGGAATAAAATGACGCTTGGAAATAAGAGGCTTTGAACCTCGTTAGACCAAATGAGCATAAAAGGATCAAGGGTCAATAATACAGAAAGAAAGAGAAGACTGTTGTGAAGACTGTAGGACTAAACAATTCACACCATAGATTTATGTTTATGCTGGGCTGTAGCAAAGGTCAGCAATGTTTAAATAAAGAAGCAAGTTGTAGGAAAGCACATCTATCTTCTTTCTGCATGATAGCAGTATGCAACCCAGGACTTCTCCTTTAGAAAAGTGCTCTTCCAAAAGGCTTGGTTTCCTTCCACCTTGCTACACATTTGAGGTCTGCGGAGCTTTGGAAGGTAACTAAGGTTTTGTAGAGGACGAGCAATTTGGTGGCATTCTGTGTGAGCCTCAACTCGTAGGTTATGTCACTCCAAATAAGCCAAGAGCTGGGGAGGCAAACCACGAGCTCAGGTTTGCATGCAATGCTAGGCCATCCATGGCTTGGCTCTGGCGGCAGCAGGACCAGGGTGGAGCGAAGTGGCTGTGATCTTTTGCTCCAGGCACCCAGCTGCTTCCTCATTCTTGCAGCGTTATGTACAAAGAAAGCCACCATTGGATACAGTGTCATGTGATATTGCCGCATTGTGATTTAATCACCACAGGTTTTTTGTTTTTACAAAAATCAAGCGGCCTGGGAAGGATTTGTATACCTGAAAGCAAGATAATAATAATAATGTCCCAAGCAAGATCCTGGGCCAGATAATCCTTGATGTAACATTGCAGTCCTCTGAGCACATCCTTATCCTAGAAAATCTTTGGGGGTCTTTTTCAGAAGCGGAAAGGAAAATAACGCCCTGCTCTTTATGAACACTCTTATTGTTGGGTTTTTATAAGTTATCAAGGGTTGAGAGAAAAGATGGACTTCTTGTAATCTTAGGTACCCTCAACTTCCCTCTGAATTGAATAGGAACCTTGATCTGGTGGCAGGGAACTGCCCAAGCTGATGTTCTGCTGGTCTGAATTTGATCTAAAGTCTTCCACGCCTTCTCTTGGCAGCTGTCCTGAGAGTGGCTGGCTCATTACAAAAGAGCTCAGAAGTAATGAAAGCCATGCAAAACTTAGTAAAGATCCCTGAAATCCAGGCTACAATGCGGGAATTGTCCAAAGAAATGATGAAGGTAAGATTACTCTCTTAATTCTTTTTTGTATGATCTGGCTGTGTAAAAGTGTAGCAAGGAAAGCAGCCTAGCATGTAAGATAGTACCTGCTTCAGATCATTGTTACCCTGTTGCCTTGTTTGTTGATATCCTGGCTCCCTTCTGCCTTCCCTTTGCCAGATGAGGCCACTTGAACATCAGTCCGAAGGAGAACAGTTGTCAAACTCTCTGGATTTATTTATTTTTTTAGCTTCATGCAGTTGTTTGTTGGGACAGTCCAAGCTGTGGCTGAAAACTAGGGCCCAATTTCCAGGTCTACAAGTGTATGATCCTGGTCTGTTGTTGTTGTTTAGTCGTTTAGTCGTGTCCGACTCTTCGTGACCCCATGGACCATAGCACGCCAGGCACTCCTGTCTTGCACTGCCTCCCGCAGTTTGGTCAAACTCATGTTCGTAGCTTCGAGAACACTGTCCAACCATCTTGTCCTCTGTCGTCCCCTTCTCCTAGTGACCTCCATCTTGTCTGGTCTGTATATACAAATAACTTGATCTTCCAGCAACTACAGGTGAAACTCGGAAAATTAGAATATCGAAAAGTGCATTCATTTCAGTAATGCAACTTATTATTTTTTATTTTTCTTTTAAGTTTTACAATTGCTTTCTTTTGTAAAAATCACAAACAAATAGTTACAATAATACAAAAATAAACATCGCTATTACATTTCATTAATTACAGTCCATTTATAATTGACCCGCCTAACGACAAATAATTACAATTACAACAAATAAAGGCTTGACATATCTTGCTTTGCATGTCATGCATCTATCTCATATATTGGCTTCACCTTTTAAGTTGCATTACTGAAATAAATGCACTTTTCGTCAGTATTCTCATTTTCCGAGTTTCACCTCTACATTTTCTTTAGGCAGGTATTATCGAAGACATGCTGGAGGATACTTTTGAAGGTATGGAAGACCAAGAAGAGATGGAAGAGGAAGCAGAAATGGAGATTGACAAAATTTTGTTTGACATTACAGCTGGTGAGTGGAAGTGTGCACGAGTGTCTGTATGGCACGTATGTGCCATATCCTACTTTTTATTGTTGGCAAAGTTGGCCATCTTCATTTGCAGCGTCAGCTCTCCTGTAATATTAAATGGAAGCTTGACTCTGAACAGGTGTTGCTGTGCAAATGAGACCCTGGAGTCTACAAGGGTTATATGCCACAGCTTTTAAGCATTCTCTTGAGTCTGTGTTATGTTTCAGAAAGTGAAGTTAAATGGCTGTTTCATCTTCTGGTTCTCCCATCTAGTCCAGTGGTGGGGAACCTCCAAACCATGGGCCTAACTAGGCTAGGCAGCAGTCCAAATTTCGCTCACAAGGCTGTTTTCCAGACATCATATATGTTGGGGAGGGGGGTAGACAAAGAACTGGCAGCAAAGAAACAATTGGGAACCTTGAAGTGCACTCCCAATGGTTCCTTGGCCAGCACGGCCTGTATTTGTACTGCCTTCCCAAAGCTGAGCAAGTGGGCCCCTGGACTTTGGGAAGGAGACAGGGTCCTAGAGTCCCCCTGTCTCCTTCCCAAACCCTAGTTAGCACTTTCCCAGCTTTTGGAAGGAGATGGGAGGACCCTACCAGAGCCTTGTGCCCCCTTCCCAAAGCCCAGCGCCTTGCTTACCCAACTTTGGGAAGGCAGCATGGGGGTTGAGTTGGGGGATGTCAAATGTTGGCCTTACTCTCCCCCCGCACGACAATACCATGTGCTGCCCGTGGGTTCCAGGTTGAAGTGCTCTTGTGGCCCACTTGGTATGAAAAGTTGGACCGCCCTGAATATCCTTGGCAAAGTTTTATGGTGGACAGGATGATGAAGAAGCTTAATCTGGTTCTGCTGCCATGGCTGATCAATGTCAGCTAGGGTTGGGTCTTCCGCAGTCCTGTCCTTTAACAGTAGTGGAGACTATTGAAACAACCTACTGCTGAAGACTGGCAGGTCCACATGGTTGACTAAGAGGGAATCTGCTGTTTCTGGCCAGTTCTATTAGATGCCTTGCTCAGCCTCTGGACTGAGGGAATGGCCTGAGTGGTTGATAACCATCATGCCTGAATGCTCCCTGGTTCTCCAGAGAGCTCAGAGCAGGCTTCTTCAAGCTCGGCCCTCCAGATGTTTTTGAGACTACAATTCCCATCATCCCTGACCGACTGGTCCTGCTAGCTAGGGATCAAGGGAGTTGTAGGCCAAAAACATCTGGAGGGCCAAGGTTGAGGAAGCCTGGCTCAGAGCAACGAAAAAGCAGAGCCCGTTTTAGGGACTCCGTCATGACGACACAGAAACCTCACTTTCTCCCTGTCGTTGTGTCATTCAGAACTGTCAAGCAAGCAGAGTTGTTCTAAGGGGAGCAGGACCATTCATATTTTGCTCCTTGGGGAAGGTGATGAAGCCCTGTCAGTGGTTTCTGTGACTTATTTGCAGTTTGTGAGTGCAATTGCTCACACCTGATCCCACCCTGCTTAGAATTCTGGGATAGTTCCGGGTTGAGCCTTTATATTTTGGCGCTTCTTTTTCAACTGCGAGTCTGCTTTGCCTTTTCTTGCAGGAGCCTTGGGTAAAGCGCCCGGCAAAGTCACCGACGCCCTTCCAGAACATGAGCCCGAAGGGGCTACAGCAGCTGTTGTTGATGAAGATGAAGAAGAAGATATTGAAGCAATGCAGTCGCGGTTAGCTACTCTCCGTAGCTAAATGTAGACTGGCAGTGCAGTTTGGTGCATTTTGCCACAGGCTGTCCTGTCATGCCTTTTAAGAGTGCAAAACCTCATGCAAAAGTCTTTCCTGTATATATTCCTATATCTATTTTTTGTGGGTTTGCCTTCAGAGATATTATTTTTAACTTTACTGTCAACCTATGCCCAACACTAAACCGCTCTTGGGGAATGGAGAGGGGATGGCATATGTATTCTCAAACAAAAATAAAAATAAAAACACTTTGAACGATCCTGTGCTTTACGTACTGTCTTCTGCGGGCTGTACCTGCAACAACAGCATTATGTACATTTCTGAAACAGTATCACCAGATTTTAATAAACAGTTTTTAACACTTTCCTGCAGTCCCTGGTGAGCTGGTAGTTTCTTTCAAGTATGTGGACTGAATACACAAACCACTTGCCAATTATTAAAAACAAAGTAATCTCTTCAGCCACAAACTGCACTTCTGATTGGCTTAATACAGTTGATCACCTGCAAGTCAAAGTAATATGTTTTTTTTTAAAGAAGTCTATACTGAAATAGTAAAAGAGGCCTGGCAGCAAAGGGGGGAAATCCAAAATAGTGCAAGTAAAAGAAAACTCTGTCATTAAGCAGTTTTAGGTACATAAAAGCTGTTTTTTATTTATATTCTTATGGATTCTTTAAAGCTTGTCATGCAATCCAGTCAAAAGCACATCAGAATGGAGATGTCACATTACAATAAGCCATAGGCACAGTGCAGTTTTAAATAACAAAGGATGGATTTCCAGAAAGCCTTTATATCGCAATTAAATTATATCATGATCCACCATCCAGTTTTCCAAATAAGGATCAAGTAGTGCATATGACAGCAAATCAATATGTAGGTTGAGAGCCAGCCTGGTGTAGTGGTTAAGAGCGGAAGACTCGTAATCTGGAGAACCGGGTTCGTGTCTCCGCTCCTCCACATGCAGCTGCTGGGTGACCTTGGGCTAGTCACACTTCTCTGAAGTCTCTCAGCCCCACTCACCTCACAGGGTATCTGTTGTGTAGGAGGAAGGGAAAGGAGATTGTTAGCCGCTTTGAGACTCCTTCGGGTAGTGATAAAGCGGGATATCAAATCCAAACTCTTCTTCTAGGTACAGCCAAAAGTCATAAATACATCAAGATTTACATTGCATGGAAAAGTAATCAACAGAAGAATTGGAAGTACCGCAAGGTGACAAATTTGAGGGGCCTAGGCCACAGATGAGTAGAAGGTAGATCTGAATCTCCTGGAAAATCTCTGGATGATTTGCAGTAGATCCATAATAGTTTCCAACTCACAATTGTTTTAACGTCAACAATAACAAAAAGGTCTCTTTGCCCAGGCCAGGTTGCCAACGTGAAGGAAGCTTGAGGGAAAAGGAAATGGATTTATGTGTCAAAGGAATGCAGTGATTCCTGACACTGAAATCATTCTTGGTCTTAAGCATGTGGCTCAGATATGCCAGATTTTAAGTGGTCACTCCCTCAGGTCACTGTTTTGCACTTGGTTCCTGGTGGTGAACCTTGGGGATCAATTAAAAAACAGATTCCCACAGGCCTGCAGGACATTCACCCCGTTGTAGAGAATGCCACAATGCTGCTCTCTTTTCTCTATATCAATCTAACAAAAATTACTGTAGTTAGGTTTCTCACGTTTATCCTCTTTGTAAATCAGTAATTTAATGTGTGCATACCAATGAATCCACTGTTATGTGTACATTCATAAAGGATATTTTTATGCATGCCCTTACGTTGTTTCTGTTGCAAAGACAAAATCGTCATACGAATGCAGGAAGAAAAACCTGTGGACAGCCGACATAATCCAGTTTCTACAGTCAGTTATAATTTGATTCAACTGCAGACTTGCATTGGTATGGTATTACCAGCATTCACAATGCTAATAATACGTACCATCAAATGCATTTTTTGCTGTCCATGTCATCCAAGTACTGTAGTTGGCAGATTCCCCCGCTTTCCTGTCTATTGCTATTTGTTCTCATACGAAAGGTATGTGACAAAGTTTCCCCCTAGTGGAAGAAAAAACGAGATAACCTTTGGTCTTCTACAAAGCCTTGCACTTTCTGCTGCAAGTGCTACAAGCATATTTCTCAAATGTGCTCCTGGTTGATAAAGAGGTCAGCTGACTGCTATAATCAAGCAATGCATTCATTAATTCAGCATATATATTTAGGTAGAATGTGGGCGTTTCCATATTTGGGCTCATATTATCTGCTCGGACAACGCAAGACAGATACAAAATATATCAGATCTGAGTCCCGGGGAACAATGAATGTCGTCATTGTGTGAATATCACTTAGTTTCTGTTTCCACAAATATCCACGGTCTGTTATGCAAACATTCATTTATACAAACATAAAATGGACTCTCTGCTTCCTGAATTGCATCCTAAGGAGGAACATTTTTGTGTGTGTCACTTTGCTCCCAGGGAAGAGAGCACAGTCTACTCTACTTGCCTCTAGATCTTTGCTCCTACTTCTGCCATCAAAGCTTTATAGAATCACAGAATAGTAGGGATGGAAGGGACCCCAAGAATCATGTAGCCCAGCTCTGCTGCAGTGCAGGAATCTCAGCTAAAGCATCCATGACAGATGGCCATCCAACCTCTGGTGAAAAACCTCCAAGGAAGGAGAGTCCACAACCTCCGCTATTGAACAGCTCTGACTGTCATAAAGTTCTTCCTGAATTTTAGTCGAAATCTCCTTCCTTGTAACTTGAAGCCATTGGTTTGGGTCCTACCCTCAAGAGCAGGAGAAAACAAGCTTGTTCCCTCTTTCTTCCATGTGACAGCCTTTGAGATATTTGAAGATGGCTATCAGAACTCCTCTCAGTCTCCTTTTCCCTCTCAGGCTAAACATACCCAGCTCCTTCAACCATTCCTCGTAAGGCTTGGTTTCCAGACCCTTGATCATCTTGGTTGAACCTCTGCACACATCCTAGCTTGTCAACATCCTTCTTCAAGGGACTGTTTTCAGGGGAAGCACTGTGAGGGCAGAGAGACTGTTTGCCATCAAGGGACGATTGCTTTCACGATTAATAGTGTGAAAGATTATGAGTTATGGGCAGTGTTTGCATTTTAGAAAAAACGAGATGCCGGTACTCACCATGAAGTTGTTACAGTAAGTGCCACATTTTGAACCAGTGCTTTTCTTTTAGGAGACAAAATGTGTTGGTACTGTGTACCCTTGAGTACCTCAGAAAAAAACCAAAACACTGGTCATGGGGTGGATAGAGAGTGTGCATACAAACAAGTGCTTTGCTTATTTTTCTGTCTGATGTTTTAATGCCGTTAATATCGTTAATAGCGCTGTGGTCTAAACCACTGAGCCTCTGTGGTGTAGTGGTTAGGCGCGTTAGACTCGAAATCTGGGGAACCGGGTTCGTGTGTCTGCTCCTCCACATGCAGCTGCTGGGTGACCTTGGGCTATCACACTTCTTTGAAGTGTCTCAGCCCCACTCACCTCACAGAGTGTTTGTTGTGGGGGAGGAAGGGAAAAGGAGATTGTTAGCCGCTTTGAGACTCCTTCGGGTAGTGATAAAGCGGGATATCAAATCCAAACTCCTCCTCCTCCTCCTCCTCCTCCTCCTCCTCCTCTTCTTCTTCTTCTTCTTCTTCTTCTTCTTCTTCTTCTTCTTCTTCTTCTTCTTCTGCTGCTGCTGCTGCTGCTGCTGCTGCTGCTTGCCGATCAGAAGGTCGGCGGTTCTAATCCCCACGATGGGGTGAGCTCCCGTTGCTTTCCCAGCTCCTAGCAGTTCGAAAGCACACAAGTGCAAGTAGTTAAATAGGTACTGCTGCGAAGGTAAACAGTGTTTCCGTGCACTGCTCTGGTTTCAGTGTTCTGTTGCGCCAGAAGGGGCTTAGTCATGCTGGCCACATGACCCGGAAAGCTGTCTGTGGACAAACACCGGCTCCCCCGGCCTGTAAAGCGAGATGAGCGCCGCGTCCGCGACTGGACTTTACTGTCAGGGTTTTTTTACCCAGGGGTGTCTTACCCATAGAGGCTAGTGGCGCGGGGCGCCAAGTTATGGAGGGCGCCAGGGGCCAGGGAAGAGGCAGAGGCTGGACGCAGTGCCTCCCAGCATCAGCTTGCCGCCCTCACCCGCCTTTGCCATGCTGCCTGCGCTGAAGCAACACCGCACCCAGAGCCTCCGTCTGCTCTGGCCACTGCCTCTTCCCCGCTGGAGGAGCCGCCCTCCAGCCGCTGCCCGCCTCCTTCAACCGCCCTCCCTAAAAAAAGACTGACAACACTGGGAAACCGGGGGGGGGGGGGGCTGAGAGAGCTTTGTACCACGGTGCTGGATATGTTTAAGGTGGCCCTGCCTTTGCCTTTACCTTTAATATTGTTGAATTGCTGTACTGATTTTTTAAATCATGTATGACTTTTGCTCTAATTGTGATGTTTAGCTTATTTTTTGCTTACATGTTGTTTTCACTGAGGATTTGTTAATTATTCTATATGGGTTATGATGCATATTATTATTATTATTATTATTATTATTATTATTATTATTATTATCATTATTATCATTATTTGAAGTTATATACCGCCCTATACCCGGAGGTCTCAGAGTGGTTCACATAAAAAGATAACAGTATATAAAATAAAAATAAAAGCAATAACCCAATAATACCCCCCCCCAAAAGAGCCACATTTTAAAAGGGTATGGGATGTTGATCAGGTCAACCAAAGGCCTGGTTGAAAAGAATTTTTGCCTAGCGCCTAAAGGTGTATAATGAAGGTGCCAGGCGAACTTCCCTGGAGAGAGCATTGTGGAACCTCAGATTTGAGGAACAGGGGCTGCCCAAAAGCTAAAGAGAATCCCCTTTTAGGGCAGTCCTTTGTGTGGTTTAATGATGATGATGGTGATCACTGCTTTTTTTTCTGGAAAAAAGTAATGTTTCGGGGTACTCTCATTTTCCTACTCATAATGAAATACTGCCCCTCAATGAGGTCAAGCTTAGATTCACAAAATATTCATTTTGGCTAAAATGTACAAGACAAGAACCGATGAGTGTTGGAAATGTAAAGAAAGGGAAGGTATTTTCTACCGCATGTGGTGGACTTGTAAAGTGGTAAAGGCTTTCTGGGGAATGGTATACAATGAGTTAAAGAAAAGGTTTAAAAATACTTTTGTTAAAAAACCAGAAGCCTTTTTATTGGGTATAGTGGGTGAAGAGATACCAAGGGAAGATAAAAAGAATGTTTATGTATGCAACAACTGCGGCAATAATTCTTTTAGCCCCCAAACAGAAACAACAAGGAGTCCCAATGAAAGAAGAGTGGCAGATGAAGATGATGGACTTTGCAGATAGTGAAGCTGACAGGAAAAACCCAAAACCAGAATGATCAAGTATTCCAAAAGGACTGAAGCAAATTTACACAATATCTGAAAGATTATTGTAAGCAATTAACATCACCAGCAGGGTTGTCTGAAGACCTGTAATGAGAAATTTTCCAACTTTCTGTTATTTATTTAAATTTTGAGTCCTTTTGTAGTGAGCGTCATTAGAATTGGAAAACGTACAAAACGCAATGATATAAAAGGTTAATTTTGGAAGCCATGAGGCCGGGAGGGAAGGAAGTCGTTAGGCTCTAAAGAGCCAGGGCGGTAAAGTGGACAAGGATGATGTGAATGTATATGACTTAATAATATATTAAAAAATAAAAATATATAGATACAGGTGAAACTCGGAAAATTAGGATATCGTTGAAAAGTGCATTTATTTCAGTACAGTAATGCAACTTATTATTTTTTATTGTTATTTTAATTTTTACAAATGCTTTCTTTTGGAAATTCCACAGTAATAAAACAAATAGTTACAATAATACAAAAATAAACATCACTATTACATTTCATTAATTACATTCCATTTATAATTGACCCGCCTAATGACAAATAATTACAATTACAAATAATGACAATTAAAGGCTTGACATATATTGCTTTGCATCATGTCATGCATCTATCTCATATATATTGGTTTCACCTTTTAAGTTGCCTTACTGAAATAAATGCACTTTTCGACGATATTCTAATTTTCCGAGTTTCACCTGTACCTATATTTTTTTTAAAAAAAAAAAATTCACAAAATGTTTAGGGTATGCGTACCCCTGCGAACCCCCAGAAAAATGATGGTGATGATGATGAAGAAGATGAAAGAGGCTCTGCTGCACAGCAGCAGGGCAGGTGCGAGGTCTCTCGCGCGAACGGCCCTCCCAACCGCGCTCATGCGGCCCCCGTCGCAGGAGGCGCTCGGCCGCTTCCGGCCGCTCCCCAGTGAGGCTGCGCGCTGGTGCTGGCATGCCGAATGGCTGAGGCGCCTGGCGCTGCTGCTCCTTCCCGCGACGGCAGACGGGCAGCTCCGAGCCTGGTGGGGGAAAGCGGCGGACCCATTCCCTGCTGCTGTCACCGGAGCCGCGCAGCGCCATGGTCTCCTGGATCATCTCCAGGCTAGTGGTGTGAGTAGCCCGCGCGGGGTGTCTCCCGCCGCGCGCCCTGCGCTTTTGGGGCACCCCCAGCCTTTTTGCAAGCGTCGTGGGATTGCATGGGGTTTATGTGTGTGTCTCTGTCTCCCGTGCGCAACGCAGCTTTCCACCCAACGCGCCCCGGGCTAAGAATATCTGCCCATCTAATTATAGCCTTTCCTTCGCAGGCTGCCGCCGGTGCCTAATTTTTTGCTTTCTTGATTTCTTGCGCTCAGCAGCAGGAGATCGGCGTGGGTTTATTATTATTATTATTATTATTATTATTATTATTATTATTATTATTATTATTATTATTTAAAGAGAGAGGGTTTTTTTTAAAATACAGCAAAGGGAAGATGTGCTTTTTTGGGGTGTTATTTTTTAAACACCCCAAGCTTGGTGCTGTCGGGTGGGGGTAAAGTCAGAACGGATGCACGCGAAAGCCGGTTGCTTTTTGCAGCGTTTCGCCTCTGCAAATGGGGACAAAAATCGACTATTGGGAAGGGCGGCAGGGAAATTGACGCTTTGTTGCTGGCAATACATAATTCTGTGGGGTGGGGGCTCGCTAGAGGGCGCTGTCTGGAGCCATCCCATGGGAGGTGGGAGCAGAGAGAGAGAGGGGGGTCCTCATTTATTTTTTGGTTCAGCGTTGTTCACCTTACATGATTAAAATTGGGGGGGGGAGCATCTGTGGGGTTCCCCTCTCTTTGAAACCAAAACAAAAGAAAAACCCATAGCCTTTTTGGAAAAGCCTAGAGGGAAAAGTGGAGGATTCTCCTGCTTCAACATAGGCGTCGATGGTGATCTTCACATGTCATGCAGAAAGAAAGGGAAGGGAGTCGGCCTGCAACATGTGCCCACAACATGAAGCTTGGTTATTCTCATAGGTGCTGCTTTTGCAAAAGAAATGTAGCTTGCCGATTAAGTTAGGAGAGCAACAGAATGAATCCGAATGTGGGTTTTCCTTGGGTTTCCTCTTCTAGCATGCTGAAGGCAATTTGTTGTTGGAGGCCCAGCACCTCCTTTGTGTGGAGAGATGTGCTAGGATAAAAGCCCGGTTCATCCACCTGGCTTCTGTCTCTGCCCAGCAGTCTGAAAGATGGGAAGAGGGTGGGATTGATTTTTGAGCTTCCTCTCTGTGACAGTCAAGAGCCTTTTGATGGCAGATCATGGCAAGGGTTGTAAGAACAGAAGCCGGCAAGTTATATGATCCTGATCAATCTGCAGCTGTCATTTTCTGTGGTTGAGCTTGCACTTTATTAGGGTGAACCATGTTAAATATTAGATGGGTATTTTGCAAAAAAGGTAAGTCTTTTGCTGATCTTAAAAAAAAAAGATAGCACTTTAAGGTTTTGTTCCTGCAAAACTGTTCCCCCCCTCTTTCTCCACATAGTATTTCCAAGTGTGTAATTGGCATAGTATTTCTAAGCTCGTGTTTAAAGACACTGTTCCACTGTTCTGTGTTTTTGGCATCATTTCGAATATAGTCTCTCCTTTGACTTTTAAACTCAGGCTCATTTTTAAATGTCTAGTATTAATCTGTATATTTGCCTCCTCCCATCTTGTGAAGCTTTGTTGAAATATTGTCGATTGGTATGTAGTTCTGGGAAACAAAGGCAGCCCAAGGAACGACTCTATTATGAGTGAGGTCATACCTCACACAATTTGAAAGGCGTGGGGTGGGGTGAGGAAGAGAACAGGATAAGTGCACCTACAGTTCTTTGTTCCACATGGTCCGCAAGCAGAAAAAGTATGATGTGACACCAGGACTTGTAGGAATAAAACACAAAGTTGCTTGATGGTGCAGAATAGCCCTCATTAAATACTACATAGAGGAAACAATTTCTTACAGTACAGACCACCCCCAGATTCCCTTTCTGAATGTGCTAGGTAAAGGTAAAGGGACCCCTGACCATTAGGTCCAGTCGTGACCGACTCTGGGGTTGCGCGCTCATCTCGCATTATTGGCCGAGGGAGCCGGCGTATAGCTTCCAGGTCATGTGGCCAGCATGACAAAGCCGCTTCTGGCAAACCAGAGCAGCACATGGAAACGCCGTTTACCTTCCCACTGTAGCGGTTCCTATTTACTTGCATTTTGATGTGCTTTCGAACTGCTAGGTTGGCAGGAGCTGGGACGAAGCAATGGGAGCTCACCCCGTCACAGGGATTCGAACCGCTGACCTTCGGATCAGCAAGCCCTAGGCTCAGTGGTTTAACCACAGCGCCACCTGAATGTGCTAGGTTGTGTGTTAATGTGGTGTGAAGGCAGTCTTCAGGTCCTACAAATTTGGGTTAGGGTTTAAATGGAATTGTTGCGAAATATAAACATTTGATCGAAGTAGCCTCCAAAGCCTGCTCTCCATTATCCCATTGCAATGAACATACAGTATGGCTAATTCAGAGCATGGCCATTTGAAGCAAATGTGGAAAGTTCCAAGGGAGGGATGCACAATAATGCTAAAAGTTTAAAGTGCTGGTTGAGTCCCAGCCAGGGCCTGTTGGCTCTGAAGCCTGATGTTGGGAATACTGCATTCCTAAAGCGGCAGTTGGGAGAAATACAAAAATCAAAGGAAACTAGAATTGTAGACCTGAGGGTCATCTCGTCAAATCCCCCTGCAATGCAGGAGTCTCAACTGAATCATAGTTGAGTTGTCCCACAAGAAAAACCCCAAACTCTTAGACAGACAATCAACATAACTAGCACCAGAGAACAGATACCCACCATTTCTGGTTGACCTGATGGTGTAGCCGTGGTGAGACCTGGGTGGTCCTGGCCTTTGAGAAATTTGCATTCCAGGTCTATCCCTCTGTTGGTTCTCAATGGGTAAACCTGTGGTCCATATGTTGGCAGACCTGGCATCAGGACAACATCTTCCCACTCACTGCTGAAACCTTCAGTTATTTCCCAGGCTCCCTTCGCCTTTTCCATCCCTTAATTCATTGCACTGCTGCTACACCGCGGTTCCCCTAAAAAAGAAACCCCAAAGTGCCAGGTTAACAATGCCAGACTACGCTTCCGTGTTGGCACACACTGTCTCCGCCCCATCTTCAGCAAAAACAACACTTGGTTACTTTTCTGGGCTGGCGTAACACATACCGGTACTCTCTCAGCCACAGTCCTGCCCTCTGCAACATGGGTATAGTAAAAGGTAAAGGGGTAAAGCGACCCCTGACCATTAGGTCCAGTCGTGACCGACTCTGGGGTTGCGGCGCTCATCTCGCTTTACTGGCCAAGGGAGCCAGTCATGTGGCCAGCATGAAAAAGCCACTTCTGGCGAACCAGAGCACACCGTTTACCTTCCCACATGGAGCGGTACCTATTTCTCTACTTGCACTTTGACGTGCTTTCGAACTGCTAGGTTGGCAGGAGCAGGGACTGAGCAGTGGGAGCTCACCCCGTTGCAGGGATTCGAACCGCCGACCTTCTGATCGGCAAGCCCTAGGCTCTGTGGTTTAACCCACAGCCCCACCCACGTCCCATGGGTATAGTAGCAGTGGACTTTTATCTGCATTGGCATTAACAGAGTAATTTGTAAGATATTTATCAAGTCAAAAGGACATGACTTTTTTTGGGGGGGGGAGTTAGGAAATAAGGCCTTAGCTAGAAAGAACACGAGTTCCTGACTTTGCTGCTACTTTTTTGTTTGGACTTGTTTTCTATGGAGCAGCAATCACTTCTCTAGTAGGGAAGACCAGCAGAATATGCTTAAAAGCAAAGCAAGGGTCTAGATATTGGAGTTTCCTCTTCAGCCTCCCCTAATTGGCTAGATCTGCTTTCCTAAATCTTAGTCATTGCTGCGGCTTCATTCATTGGCTAAAAACACTGAAAGGTAGAAGCAGGCTGGTTTCTTGCAAAAACAAACGAGGGGGGAAAGTGCCTGGACATTTTGCCTCAGATCTCAGGGTATACAAATGCTAAAATCGTAACTATTTTTTTAAAATAAAAAAGGAGAATCACAGTTCATCTGATGGAGCAGAGCGACTGCCCCCCCTCCCCGCCATGGACATTCACGATGGCCACAGAATCCCCCCCCTTGCTCTGTAAAGAAAATTAGGAAATTTCCCAAAGAAGGTATTGTAACTGGAAGAACAGGAATTTGGCAAAATAAAAAAATTCCTTCAGTAGCACCTTAAAGACCAACTAAGTTTATATTTTGGTATGAGCTTTCGTGTGCATGCACACTTCTTCAGATACCTGTAACTAGGAATTTGGCAATGCAGGATGGACACAAAGTTGAACTCCTACATTGGGAGCTAGGAGCAACAGTGGCCAAAACCAGACAAACTGGAAGTATTATTATTATTTATTAAGTTTTTATACTGTACCACCCTTCATTTGAGGATCACAGGGCAGTTTACAATATAAAAGCACAAAAATGCATAGCATAGTAACAAACAAAAACAATATCATGTCACAATATAATGTTATGAGTCCTGATCTTTGGCTCTGGGCGCCATATTTTCTGTCTTTCTCCCTTTTTCTTTTCTTTTAAAAAAACAACAACTGCTAACAGAACAGCTGGACTTGCTGCAATGTGTAATGCCAGGGAGCCCACCATCTGAATTTGTGAAGAGGGCTCCATCCTGTATCATTGGCCAGGCAATGTGGGGCTGATGGGAGTTGTAGTCCAAAACATCTGAAGGGCAGCCGCTGGTGGAAGGCTGATGTAGCTCCATTCAACCTACCTAAAACTATCCCGACCCTTGGGGTGTGTGTGTGGCTTTATAGGTTTTAGGAGGAACGATGTACATGGCCAACCTTTTCAAGCTAGGGGGCACTCTTGGAATTTTTATTGAGTGCCGTGGGCGCCGGTCACAAAATGGCTGATGTGGAAGTGTGGCATCACACAAAGTGTGGCTGCCTCATCTAAAAGCAGACAAGAGAGAGCCGCAAGACAGTG
The DNA here is from genome assembly GCF_965207765.1 of Zootoca vivipara. Lineage (NCBI taxonomy): Eukaryota > Metazoa > Chordata > Lepidosauria > Squamata > Lacertidae > Zootoca > Zootoca vivipara. The sequence goes on along the minus strand of NC_142595.1, from coordinate 11,417,633 downwards.
TAGGCATATTCTCAGGAAAGGGGCAAAAAGGCACCTCTTGCTGCCCTCACTCAGAGAAAGATGCTTTTTTTTCAGAGCAGAAGGGGGGGGGGGTCCAGTCCTGGAATCCAATGTCATCAGAACCTGTTTAAGGGAATGTGTCAATGTATGAAAGCGCGAGGCAGCGGCAACCATTGCATATGGTGGCTTTTTGAGGGGACCTGCATCGAGACTACTGGCAGGTGCCATAGGAGGTACTGGTGGGCATACTGGGACCCTCAGACATCATATTGGCAACCTGTGCTCTGTGTTCACGGGGAAGAAGGATGGGCTCCTAATAGGAGCCTCCTTTAAGGCACTTTAAGGCTGTGCGATATGCACCATAGTGAGCCCCTCCCCACCCCGATTTTTCATTAGTTCCAGCACAATCATTTTTGCATTTAATCGCATTCCTCTATATCTGCTTTCTGCAAATGAAAGCTAGCTTTTCAAATCTGTATTCTTGTCTGGCTTCCGCTGCATCGTTGTTCTAGTCAAATATTGTGGAGATGCTGTAAGGAAATGTAGGGCAATCTGAGCCCCGTTCAGTTAAACTGCCTCTGTCTTTCTTTGTGTGATTTAATTTTTAATGTGTGCCATGTGCGCTGAGGTCTGGTCTTAACCTACACAGATTTCTGGTCTCTCCATCCTATATAATAGGATGCACCCTTAATAAAACAGATTAACTGGCAGATGAATGAGAAACTGATTTCGGAACTATGGCTAAAAATCTATGTTTGCTTTGTTGGAAGTCTTTGTTCTATCTTTCATAAGCACATTGCTTATGGAGCTTATGGCAATTGCTATCCTTTTCACTGAGTGATGGATTACGTTAGGTCCCCCCCGAAGCATCTTTAGATTGGAAGTTGATAAGACAAGGCAGTCCCCATCGTGCCATATTATGTTGACACAGCACATTCCAGCATCACGTAATAGTAAATTTAATCAAACCTACCCTCTCATGTCAAGCTGCTGTAGATAATTTCACTCGCGGCAGTAACAATACTTTTAATTCTAACAGATTATGTTCATTACATTAGAGTACTATCCTAGTATAGATGTTAAAAGGATACAGATTTCTTCCATTTCAACCAAAGGTTTCGTGAGGCTTTGATTGATCTTGGATCTGAGTTTTCATATCATTCCAGAACCAGTTGATAGGAACTGGGACGGGTAGGGATATCATCTTTTGTCCCCTTTGGGAATTTCCTCATTCTTCATACACGCTTGTCAAAACCCTAGTCTTCTGTGAATTTAATTGCTCGGTGATGGATGGAAGGACCAGAAGGTGGAAGGAGAAAGGGGTGACGCTTTCTTTTGTATTCTCAGCTTCGCTGCACGCTCAACAAACTTCCCCTGCCTGCTTCCCTCCCCGACTAAATAGCTGCATCAATGATGGGAATGGGTTGGGGCAAAGACACCTCCTTGTTTGGGGGAAGTGAAATACCTGAAACGTTTGCCCTCAACAGTGTTGGAATTGCGTTTAGGAAGATGGTTGTCTGACCTCCCAGTTGAACTATCGGAAATGCAGTGGTTCCTTATTCTCCCAAACCTAGGAGAGGGTAGGGACTAATGCGTCTCAAATAAATGTCTTCCTTGCCAACGAAGATCGTGGAATGGAAGTATATTAAATTGGGAACAGGCCGTAGCTCCGTGGTAGAGCCCATGACTTGCTCCTAGGTTAAATCCCTGGCTTCTCCAGCTAGGACAAGGAATATCCCCTGCCTGAAACCATGGGATGGCCATTTGCCAGTCAGATGACAGTACTGAAACAGGTAGGCCAACGGTATAAGCCTGCTTTCCATCTCTTTGTAGGTTTCGGTTTCTTGCAATGACTGCAAAAGCCCTGAGGGTGACAAAGAGCAAAAATGCTGATGGGGATGGCTTGTGTGTCTATGTATTATTTATTTATAATCTAGTTAATTGGATGGACAGGGGAGAGGGGAAGAAGGGGTGGTACCACCCACCATTTACGCAGCTCCGTACCCATCTGCTCTGCACGGACCATCTGTATCCCTCGCCCATCGCTCCTGTCCTTGCTGCTATCCATCACTGAAGTCATCGCTGTGGCTGGGGCAAGGGAATGCTGGGAATTAGCTTTATAAATATTGCATAGCCTGAGCTCTGTAGCACTGTCTAGCTTTCTGAGGAAGGTTTCAGGAGAGTGTGCCTCTTCACCCGCTCCTGAAATCCTTTTGCTCCCCTTCCCTTCCCTTCCCCCTGGTAATAAAGTGCTCACATTTGGATCTGACTGTCGGCTGCAAGCCAGAATCCTTCCGTGTTACGTAGCACAATTGGAGTGGGTGGTGATGGTACAGGAGGGTAGGAAGGAAAATAAGGTCTCCCCCACCCCTTTTGGAAAACCCAATGTCCTGCAAATCCACATCAGGGCAAAGTGTTTTGGTTTGCCAAGTGATGGTAGCTCCCTAATGTAGATTTCTTAAAATTTATTTTGGGCCAGCCTTTGCTTTTCATGTCACTGTTCCCAGGAAAGGAGGAGCACCTTCGCCCATTATTAACTTTTCCTCACTTGGAGATTGTCTTCAGAAGACCTGCGCATGTACTTGCCCATGGGACCCAATTAGTTTGGGTAGCTTTTCAGTGGTAGCCCCATGCCTGAGGAAGTCAGTTCCCAAAAGTGGTTCTTCTGACCTCTTGTTGCAAGCCTTTAAATTTGTTTTTTATTTTATTATATTGTGCCTTCGATTCCTGGATGTTCTGGGGCATTTCCCCTTGGGAAGAGCAAATGATGTTGTTGAGGGTCTTGACTCGTTGCAAAACGGTGAGACGCAAAGGGTTCTTGTTCACTCCTCTGAGTGCCCTTTCTGATGCCAAGGGGGCCTACAATCCACCTTGGTATCCAAGGGAACTGTGGGTGTGGAAATAGGTTGTGTGACTGCCAAGAATGCCGGTGGTATCGATCTCACTCCAAGGCTGACTGAGCACTGGTTAGAGGCCATCATTGCGCCTAACGTATGGTAATAAGGGCAGTGAATAAGTCCTCCTTTGTCGACTCCACTCAGGCCAAGTAATCCAACATAACTTTTGCAGTTTGCCCAGAAACTGGTCTCACCAGCTGGTGGGAGCACGGGCGGAAGAAAGCCGGTTTGGGGGGTGCGGTATGTACTGGGTGTCAGCTGTGAGGGCGTTGCCCCTGGACACTCACTGCGCGGGTGGCGGGTCGCTAGGGACGATGCTGCTGCATGTGGCTAGCGGCGCGCCCCCATGCTCTCTGCGCAGGCGGCAGGTGGCTAGTGATGCTCACCGTGCGGGCTGCTAGCCCTGCCCCGGCGAGCCGGTTAGCCCCGCCCCTGCCCCACCCCAGGTGCTGGGACAGGTAGCTCTGCCCCTGGGTGGGAGGTATACCTGCCAAGTTCCGGCCTGAGAAATAAGCGACTGGACTGGAAGTAGCAGACCGGAAGTAGCGCTGCCACCATTTTGGAACTGGGCGGAGCATGCTCAGAAGCAACTTTTGATGCTGCTCTGCCCTGTTCCAAAATGGCCGCCGCACCAGAATAAACCAGGGAAAAACAAAAAAATCTGTTTTTTCGGCTGGGAACAGCTGGAAAAACGGGGGTTTCCCGGGGAATACGGGAGACTTGGCAGCTATGGTGGGAGGTGAGTTGAGGCCTGCTGTCATTGCCTGGTCCACCATTTTAAACATAGGGTTGCTATCATCTGTGGTGATTTAGATATTATTGTGACCGTCCCAGCTGTAGTTCCAATGCTGCATCTTACCTGACAGAAAGAAATATTACCCTTCCCTGCTGTGGATAATGAGAGCATCCGTTTTTGTCTTCTCTTTACCTTTGAATAGAATTTCAGCTTTGCAATTGACATTTATATGCTGACTGAGGAGCTTTATTTTTTGTGTGTGTCACCCTAAGAAATCTCCCCCGAAGCACCATCTGTAGGGAGAACATAATAATGCTCAGCAATGATCTCTGTGTTCTGAGAGAGCCATGGGTTAGATTTTTTTTTTTAAGTGGCTATTGTGTAGGCGAGGAAGAAGCAGGGTTGTTTTAAAAACACAGCTATGTTTCCTAAGTTTTCATTCATCCCCAAAGATATAAGGAAAATAATTTGTACCCAACCGTGGCTGCGAGGGTGGTTATTGCGACATATTGGAAAAATGACAAACTCCCTACCAGAGTTGAATGGTTATCCAAATTGACAGAATATGGGGGATTAGCCTCTCTTTCGGAAAGAATCAGAGACAAGCCCAGGCAGGAGTTCATTCTAGATTTTCAAAAATTATTTGAAAAGCAGCTGTAATCTAAGCCCGGTGGTTGCCTTTGAATGATTTCTGTAAATAATACACATGATTGAATATGATATCTAAATAGAAAAGAGAATTTTTACTAATTGGAAATGATAAATTAGAGCAAGATTCAGGTAGGTAGCCGTGTTGGTTTGATGCAGTAGGAATATATTAAAAAAATAATAAAAAAAATTGTGCAGTAGCACCTTAGAGACCAACTAAGTTTGTTCTTGGTATGAGCTTTCGTGTGTATCTGAAGAAGTGTGCATGCACACGAAAGCTCATACCAAGAACAAACTTAGTTGGTCTCTAAGGTGCTACTGGACATTTTTTTTTTACTTTTTCATATATTTTTAAAGCAATATGTTTAATATAAAGGAGAATATGGAGAGGATGGGAAGTCATAGGTTTGTGTAGAAAGAACATACCGGTAGTTGAAACTGTATTTTTTGTGTGATATCTTTATTGGACTGACTGAAATGAAGATGATTATGTGTTGTACAGTAGAGCCTCTACTTACAACCGTCTCTACTTGGGCCTGATCCAAGTTGCGACTGCGGCAAACCCGGAAGTAAATACCGGGTTTGCCGCGATTCGCACACACGCAGAAGCAGTTTCTGCCATTTGCGCATGCGCAGCAGCGGCTGCCGCCGTCTGCACATGCGCAGAAGCCCACTGCTGCCAAATGCGCCTGTACACAATGGAACTTCTACCAGTGACCTGGATTGACTTACGGACGGACCTCCAGAACTGATTACGTCCGTACGTAGAGGTTCCACTGTACAGTATATATATGGAAAACGAATAATAAAGCATTTAAAAATTTTAAAAAAATGTTTTCATTTAGAAAAATAAGGAACGTGGGGAGGGGAGAGGTTGCTTTCCATCAGAATTAGCCAACAGGCTTGATTTGCTAACTGCTGCAAGTGAAATAACCAGAATGACTGAGAAATGTATTCTTGGCAGCTACACAAGTTTTTTTTTTTTTAGTGGAGCATAAAGGGAACATCATAACAATTACTGCCTTCTAATGTTTGTATGAGCTGCCTTCTTCCCAGGTGGCAGATGTCTCTCTGTGCCATGCTCAAAACAATATCTGTTGCCTCGGGGTTGCTTTGGGGCTCTGCACCCATCTCTCTAAGGGACCCAGGTGGCGCTGTGGTTAAACCACTGAGCCTAGGGCTTGCTGATCAGAAGGTCAGCGGTTCGAATCCCTGTGACGGGGTGAGCTCCCGTTGCTTGGTCCCAGCTCCTGCCAACCTAGCAGTTCGAAAGCACGTCAAAATGCAAGTAGATAAATAGGAACCGCTACAGTGGGAAGGTAAACGGCGTTTCCATGTGCTGCTCTGGTTTGCCAGAAGCGGCCTTGTCATGTTCGCAACATGACCTGAAAGCTATACGCCGGCTCCCTCGGCCAATAATGCGAGATTAGCGCGCAACCCCAGAGTCGGTCACGACTGGACCTAATGGTCAGGGGTCCCTTTACCTTTACCTTACCCATCTCTCTAAGAAGCAGATCCTAGTCCATGTGCAAGATTGTGGTTAGATTTTATTCAGTAAAACATTCCTTTTTGCCAGTGAAGCAGAAGAACTGTCTGTTATTTTACCTTTTTGCAGTGCAAGGCCCAAGCAACCTTGCTCTGAAGTCCTATGCTAATTAAGGCTTACTCCAAAGTAAATGTGCACAGGATTGCAGCTTTAACCTCTCTTCCCCTTCAGAGTGGTTACATTACTCTAATTTCAGTGCTGCAGAGATAACTTAGGAAAGAGTGAATATTTATGTAAAGGTGACGGAGCTTAATTGATTGCTTATGATCTCATCTTAGTAATGCTGCTTTTGGAAACTGCAAGGAAGGAAGAAATTGTAATTTTCTGCTACCCAGAAAAGCCCTAGAAACACCAGGTAGATATACATTCTAGCACCAGAGGGGGAGATCTACAATGGTGTCTTTTTGTTCAAGTTCACAAACATTTGTTCTGGGGGTAGCTTTTCTGGTGTTCGCCATTGTTTTTCCTTCAAACTAGTAACGCACGATGAGTTCCCTTACTGGAAAGGTATAGTGGGGAGTGTTCCGCTTCCTAAAAATGAAAAAAAATGATAAATTATAGCCTTTGTAGAAAGTTCTTAGAATGGTATGAGCATGGTAGGGAAGACGGTGTTTTTGAACCGCCTGAGAGGGCCAGGAACACTAAATCAGTAGGTATCTGTGACTGGTGTTTTCCTAACAATGGGGGTGTGTGAATGTTCTTGACGTAAGAGCTAAGGAAGTGAGCCCTCTTGCCCCAGGTCAGGATTGGGGAACCTCAGGGCCAAATTTGGCCCTCCAATTTGTAGCTCCTTGCAGGATCTGGGGATACGACGTCAAAAAGTGCTAGCGCTTTGATTAAGCTACAAAGGCGAGGAATGAGATCGGCTTTACCATCTATATACCTCTCAAATCTTCACACACTTTACAATTAAATAGATGATCTGCACCTTATTAATCAAGAAAACTCAAGGAAATTCCGATATGCTAAAGTGGAGGGTTCGAGGAAAGGAGACAGAAATTTGTACAACCAAGCTAGGAGCGCACAGAGAAGGAGATTATAGTGGCAAAACGGACCTATGATTTGGACTCAATTCTCAAACATGTCTCGGCTACTCTTTGGAAGAATTTACAGAACGTTTCTGAATATAAGAGAACATCTTCTTTTACTGAATACAAGAGAACATCTTCTTTTACTGAATATAAGAGAACATATTCTTCTGCTCCAGAGAGTCAAAAATTGGCAAACGACCTGAATCAGTTTTATACCAAAGTCAAGCATTATCAACTAGAGAATTTCACTCGGCGCCAGAGGCACCAACAACCACCTCAACCTGTTCTGAAGTCACTACAGGGACAGAAGGCAAAAGCTCCAGGCGCAGTCGGAGTGGCTCCTCTTTGCTTGAAATAGTGTTCTGCGCACTCCGATCCTCACACAGATATTTAACAGATATTTTGTATAAAGTATGTTTACATTGTAAAATTAGCCAAAGCAAATTCCAAGTATGTAAGTACTTGGCGAATAAATTTCTATTCTATTCTATTCTATTCTATTCTATTCTATTCTATTCTATCCTCTCCTCTCTGAGGCCTCTCTCCAGACCACACCCTCCCTGAGAAATTTGGCCTGACAGGAATATGTCATGAACTCTGACAATGACTCTTGGTTGTCTGGATGAAGCAGTAAAGCTGGCAGTCCTTGCTGTGCCCACTTTTTCCTCGGGGCCCCACCCACCACCAGCAGGTGCCCCATAGCTCTGTTGTGAGTAGCGGAACGTGGGCCCAGGGTGTATGTCTGTCCCAGACTACTCTAAGGTAAATTGCACATAGTCCCAAGGGCAACACTAGAGAGGAGTCGAACAGTCCAATGGTCAAATACAGGTTCAGATCCAATGCAAGGAGATACAGTGGTACCTTGGTTCTCAGACGCCTTGGTACTCAAACAACTGGGAACCCAAACACTGCAAACCCAGAAGTAAGTGTTCCGGTTGGCGAACCTTTTTCGGAAGCCGAACATGCTCCGTTTTTAGTGTTACGCTTCCGATTTTACGCTGAGGTCGGTCTTTTTATGCTATTTATTTTGCATTTTTGTTTTTGCGGCTTTTTTGTTTCGCTTTTGTGACGGTGTTCAAACCCAGTTTAGCCACTGATGAATTGATTGTGTGACTACAGTACATTGTTTATTGCTTTCATTTTATGGATCAATGGTCTCGTTAGATAGCAAGATTCATGTTAAATTGCTGTTTTAGGGGTTGTTTTTAAAAGCCTGGAACGGATTAATCCGTTTTGCATTACTTCCTATGGGAAAGCACGCCTTGGTTTTGGAATGCTTTGGTTTTGGAACGGACTTCCGGAACGGATTAAGTTTGAGAACCAAGGAACCACTGTAAGTTCAAAGTCAAACCGTAAGGCCAGGTTCCCATCTATGAAGAAGTTCCAGGACTGGAATCCTGCGGTTTACTCCTACATGGAGTAATTTAAACTAGATACTTTCAGTATTGCATATTACTAGTGTTCTTAGTGCTGGAGGAGACTCTTGAGAGTCCCATGGACTGCAAGAAGATCAAACCTATCCATTCTGAAGGAAATCAGCCCTGAGTGCTCACTGGAAGGACAGATCGTGAAGCTGAGGCTCCAATACCTTGGCCACCTCATGAGAAGAGAAGACTCCCTGGAAAAGACCCTGATGTTGGGAAAGATGGAGGGCACTAGGAGAAGGGGACGACAGAGGACGAGGTGGTTGGACAGTGTTCTCGAAGCTACCAACATGAGTTTGACCAAACTGCAGGAGGCAGTGCAAGACAGTAGTGCCTGGCGTGGTATGGTCCATGGGGTCATGAAGAGTCGGACATGACTAAACAACAAAGTGTTCTTGGAGAGAACTTGTGTGTTCTGTGTAGACTTTCCCCCCCACATCTTATGACTCTGCTGAAAGCATTTTATACAGAATTGGTAGCAAATTTAATGAAAACTTTGAAATTTAATATCGAAAGGATGTAGAAACCAGTTGATGTTTTCACAATTAACTGTTTGTGGAGTAAGTTTTGGGAAGCTCTGCACACGGACAGGATAGCTTTGTTATGAAAGCTACAAGTGATGTAAATAAATATGTTGAGGAAATAGAAAAAGTTTTGCAATAGAATATATATGGGGAGTTATGATGTATCTGATACAAATCACAAATTTATCAGTGCAAAATTACAAGGCTTTTCAAAAGTGCATTGTCAGTCCTGAGTACATAGTTTCTGGACATCAGTTTTTCACAGTTATTGTTAGTGGATAACACTCAGACACTCAGAAATGCATTATGGATGCAGGGGTAAACAAAGCAAATTCTTTTTTCTTTTAAAGGACATGTTGCCACCCTCCAATGTCAACAGTCACTCTTAATTTTCCCAGGGGTTGTGAATGCAACAACTTAATTTTGTATCTTGCACGTGTGTGTGTTTCATTTCAATTTTCATGCAATTGTATTGTTTTCTCTTTGTTTTTTTATTTCGGTATGTTGTTGAACTGTATACTTTTGATTGAATAAATAAAAAGAAGTATAAAAAAAGAAAAAGAAGAGAGCAGGCAGGAAGCCAGCCAGGCCAAAGCTGTCTGTGTATATCACGCCTGCACTGCTTTGACCTACTGAGCTGTTAGCTCTTGATTTTGCTGCCAACCTTGGATAAGGAAAAGACAGCAGTTGCCATGCACCTGGCAGGCCACATTGCTGCTGTAGGGCTGCATTGACTGAATAACAAGTTGTGCAGGCCTGCTATTGATTAAACTTATTCTGAAGGATACCACACACAAAAATGAATGCGGTGGCATATGGCTTCTTTAAAACAAGCTAAGCTCTATCGAAATGGTAATATTTGCTGCTGGAAGTGTGGAAAATGTGGGTATTATTATTATTATTACCGGTATTATTATTAATACCCTGCCCAGCCACTCTGGGCGGCTCCCAACAGATTAAAAACAAAATAAAACATCAAGTATTTAAAACTTCCCTAAACAGGGCTGCCTTCAGATGTCTTCTAAAAGTCAGATAGTTGTTTATTTCCTTAGCACAGGGGTCAGCAAACTTTTTCAGCAGGGGGCCAGTCCACCTTGTGGGGGGCCGGACTATATTTTTTGGGGGGGAAATGAACGAATTCCTAAGCCCCACAAATAATCCAGAGATGCGTTTACACATTCTACTCCTGTAAAAACACTAGGCAGGCCCCACAAATAACCCAGAGATGCATTTTAAATAAAAGGACACATTCTACTCATGTAAAAACACGCTGATTCCCAGACCATCTGCGGGCCGGATTTAGAAGGCAATTGGGCCGGATTCGGCCCCCGGGCCTTAGGTTCCCTACCCATGCCTTAGCATCTGATGGGAGGGTGTTCCACAGGGCGGGTGCCACTACCGAGAAGGCCCTCTGCCTGGTTCCCTGGAACCTCACTTCTCGCAGTAAGGGAAATGCCCGAAGGAAGTGCTGCTGGACTGTCGGGTTATGTGGATCAGTGGAATTGTCTGACCTAGATAAGGCGACTTTGAATGTATTTCCCAGTTTGCTTCCAGTTGTGGCCCCTGTTGCTAATGTCTGGAAGCACAGTGAACAACAACAACAACAACAACAACAACAACAACAACAACAACAACAACAACAATAAATATAGTAGCACTCCGAGACATTTTGATTATAAGTGAGATCCATTTTGCTTAAATGTTGACTCTCTTGAAAGTTATGCCTAGGGTCCTTGGAACAAAAAGCAGAAACTGATGAGGAGCCTCTAAACCCGTGGGGTGCATGCCCCACAAGGGGGCAATTTGAGTTTTAAGGGGGGAAATTCGAGAATGAGTTATTAACAATTAATGGCCTTTTAGGCTTCCTCCACGTGAATAGGAGTTCACTTTTTGAATAATAAGAATTATATGTCACCGGGTGTGTGTGTGTGTGTGTGTGTCAGGATTTTAGAGATGCTTAGGTGGGGCATGGCCAAAAAGGTTGGGAACCACTGCTCTAACCCTTGTAAGTCAAGATAGTTTAGGAGAGTCATTAGGAAAGGAGTTGCTTGGTTAAAAACAAAGAATGTTTCCTAGTCTCCTGAAGACTGAAGATCCAGACTTCTGAGGAAGGAAAGTACTTGGGAAGCTCAACATCCATAGGAAATTCTGTTCACAAAATGCTTTTTTAAAGACCCTTCATCTTATTTAACTTTCAGGTTTTCTAAATGACTGAATTGCATATCTTGTTGTCAGTATTCTCTCCCTTTTTTGGTTTTATATTTGGATTTATATTCCTATTATGATTTTTACGATGCTTTCTCATTTTGTATTTTTATGTTGTGAACCACCCTGTGATCTTCGGATGAAAGGTGGCATACAATTTTAATTAAATATTATAATAATAGTAGTAGTAGTAGTAGTAGTAGTAGTAGTAATGAAAGAGAGTTGCTGTTTCCTTCGGAGAAAGCTAAGCATCATTAATTTATGTGTGACTATTGCTTTCCTGGAACATTTAAAGGAGGCTGGGATTTTTTTTTTTAAAAAAAAGCTTGGGTGACGAAGAAGATGAGTCTTGTTTCAGATTTGATAGAGGCAGCCCTTCTCCAGTGAAGAGGCTCTTCATCAGCTTTCTTTTAATCATAGGTGAATTCTGGGCAAGGGTAATTCAATTCTCAAATATTTGGTCGAAAAATATAGATCCCAAAAGCAATCTAAGATTTACGCAGCTTTTGTAGATTTCCGTGGTGCCTTTGATTCAGTTGATCGTGCAAAATTGTGGAAGAAACTTGTAGAGCTAAGAATTGATCAACGCCTATTGATTTTAATACAAAATTTATATTCTTTCAACATCTGACAAGTTAAACTCAACATTAAAGGTCACCTCTCGTCTGATATCCCTAATACGAAAGGGGTAAAACAAGGGTGTATTCTTGCCCCCTTTCTATTTAATCTATTTTTATCAGATCTTCCAGAACACCTCAAAAAAATAGAATCACACGCCCCCAAACTCAACCAGAAGCCTGTTCCTCTTTCATTATACGCAGATGACACAGTCCTACTATCATTAACGAGCTTGGGTTTGAAACGTCTTATACTTTCCCTGAGTCTCTACTGTGAAATTAACAAACTTTCCATAAACTACGAGAGGACAAAAATCTTGGTTTTCTCCAAAGGTTGGAAACTAGGGAAATGGAAAATAAGAGAACAAGAAATCCAGCAAGTAAAGATGTATAGGTATCTGGGAATTTTATTCCAGAGCAATTTAGGGTGGTCAAATCATTGTACAAATGCTATAAAACAGCAAAATTCAATTCTCTACTCCGCATAAAAGGAGTTGGGATGGGTGGAAGCTAAGACGAGAAGCTTGGCTCTCAGATGGACTGGGAAGAACGGGGTGGGCTAAGGTCATTTCAATCTCTATAACCTCTGAATGGAGAATCTCACCTGTTCGCCAGTGTCCAACAACTGATGTCCAGTCACTCAAGTCAGAATGATGCAGAGACCCCTTCTAAAAGACAGGTCTTGCTTCAAGACAGCCGTGGCTGCTTAAATTAGAAACAGGTTTCCCTTTCAGCTCTAACTGTCTGAGCTTTTAGGGGCTAGGTGTCTGAAGCAGCTAAAGATTGTGAAAAGGAAAGACAGATTTCTTAATTATTTTTAGAAGAAGAAATGCAATGCAGTAGGGGTAACCTTTTGAGTAGAACAACTGCTTTAGGGTATTGGTTTTATTTGCAATAAATACACACACACACACCCCAATTTATCATCACATATTCTCTGAACTTCCTCCAGAGATTTTTATTGTGACTGCCATGAGGACTTATTGCAATTTTTTAATGCTGTAATTAATTATGTGATACAGCTTTCTCCCATGTCCACATTGCTTTACAAACCATTTCATATTAGTTTTATTTTACTTTCCGTTAGGGTTGCAAGCTGATTTATATTAGTCACCATAATGTTAGTCAAATGATTGATCTATTTATATTTGCAAATATTCACACATTCTCTAAACAGGTATTCTCACCCCCACCCCCTTTAAATAGCTCACATGTGCATATCTTGGAACATCATTCACTCACACAAACACAGACAGACAGACAGACACACACACACATATTTTAAAGCAAAAACTTTATCTGAATATTCACATTCCAAAGCTAAAGCAAAAGATCAAAGGATGAAAACTTGGTTTTTGTAAGGTTAGCATCCTGTATCAGTGCTTTTTGAACACTGCTGTTCTCTGTTGCTGATTTTATTCTGATCTTGTTTTGATTTCCTATAAAATGTGGGTGGGACAGGAAAGAGTGTGTGGTTTTGAGATTTGTGGGGAGGAGGATATTATATTTTATATTTAACATTCTCATTTAGAGTGCTGTATGTTTATTGGAGGAGTCTCCACTGTGCGCACATTCCAAAAGCAACTACTTCTGCTATGAACTTAAGAATGGTATCAAAGGAACCATATCTCCCCCTTACCCCATACAAACTTGCCCAAGTTCTGAGATATCCAGGGGAGGCCGTTCTCTCAGTCCTGTCGCCTTCACAAGCACGCCTGGTGAAAATGTGGGAGAGGGCCTTCTCAGTAGCTGCTCCCTGGCTTTGCAGCTCCTTTCCTAGAGCAGCTAGACCATGGGTAGGCAAACTAAGGCCCGGGGGCTGGATCCGGCCCATTCGCCTTCTAAATCCAGCCCGCGGACAGTCCGCATGTTTTTACATGAGTGGAATGTGTCTTTTTATTTAAAATGCATCTCTAGGTTATTTGTGGGGCTTGCCTGGTATTTTCACATGAGCAGAATGTGTGCTTTTATTTAAAATGCATCTCTGGGTTATTTGTGGGGCATAGGAATTCGTTCCATTTTTCCCCCCTTCAAAATATAGTCCAGCCCCTCACAAGCTCTGAGGGACAGTGGACCGGCCCCCTGCTGAAAAAGTTTGCTGACCCCTGAGTTAGACTAACTCCCTCCTTGTCCTTTCGCTCCGGCAGGCTTTTGGGAACTGATTGCTTTTAAGAAAAGAACTCTTAACGGTGTGCTGTACAGTTGAAACTTGGTTCCTGAACTTAATCCGTTCTGGGAGTCTGTTTGATTCCCGAAACAGTTCAGGAACCAAGGTGCAGCTTCTGATTGGTTGCAGCAGCTTCCTGCAGCCAATCAGCAGCCGCACGGGGTGTTCTGCTTCCTAATAACGTTTGAAAACCGGAACAATTACTTCTGGTTTTTGTTTGGGAGCTGGAACGTTCGGCTCCCAAGGTGTTCAGGAGCCGAGGTTCCACTGTACTGTTTCTAAAATTATTGTATTACTATCTGCATTTTAGTAGATACAGCTTTCTACACTGTTTTGATTCCATAGATAGATTAATTACTTCTTAACAATAATCTTGTATACATGGTTAGCTGTGTGCGTTTTATCTGTATTTGTTTTTATTTTTGTGAGCCGTGTTGAGTCTCAGTTTTAGGGGAAAGGCGGGATATAAACAAACAAATTTAAGTGGTATTGATAATAGGAAACAGCTGGCACATGCCCCCCAGAACACAAACTGAAATATTGCAGCAGCATTTGTTTAGATGAGAAGTTTACAGCTTCTCTGCGCTGGTTTTGGGGAAACACAATTTTGGTTTGCCAGGAACCTATGAAGAATTTGTTATTCCAGCAGTGCTGTGAACTTAGGAGGCTCTCGGAAGCTCAGTACCAAGAGGTTCTACCACCATGGCAACCAGGGAAGCAAAGCTCAGATGGGTTGCGGGGTCATTAGGAAAGCCATGAAACATTTCTCTTATAGAATTTACTTGGTTTAGTAGGCTATGCAGTCCAGAATTAACTACTGTATATAAGCGAATTAAGCTAAAGTGTAGAGTCCCAGTCAAATTCAAATTTCCCCATGAGGTTGCAGGGCAGTAAGTAGCCTTGCTTGTTCTTAGGTTGGCACAGGTAAAATAATATTGTGTATTATTGCTGGAGAGTCTGTGAGAATGGTGGCTTTTAAGAACAGGAACTGTGCTGCTAAAGCTTATCGTTTCAGATTATTGGGTTTTTCTTCAACAAATCATTTTGCATACATTGTGCTTCTTTATTCTGGTTAAAAACCCCTTTATCGCTTTGGATACTTTCTGATTTAAAGTGCTAAGGGAAAAGGGAATGGTGTTCCTCTTAGCACAGCATCGGAAAGATTCTTTTACAAACAGGGAGTGGACTTGTATGAATGCCTATTCAGTGTGTTTCAGAAACGTTCCAGTAATTTGTTTAAAGCAAAATGTAATTAAGTAGTGAATAATTTAATAATTGAGGAATGTTTAATTAGATGACCAATGCATATTAGCAGGCACTCTAGACTGGTGTTGTGAGCCATAGTAGTAATCTACATCCCTGTTCAACAGAAGAAGGAGACAATCAGCATTAAGCTTGCAGCTAGAGCTGTGGTGTAGCTCTTTCACATTTGACAAAGCTCTTTGCGGAGGCACAAAACACACCCACACAACCCAGGAAAACCCGAAATGTACCCAAATTGTTTAAATTTTGTTTACAGCTTCTCTTTATTCTCCTTTGGCCCCATTTTTAATTGTTTCCCTTACAATGTGATCAATCGGGGACAGTGTAAATGTGTTGACGTAATGGGGCCGCATTACCGTTCAGATATGTCTACGAGGCAACATCACGGAGAACAAAACCTTTACCTTGCCATCCCTCAGAATGGGAGAGGGAATGAATGCCGGTTGCCGTGACACTTTTGGGTCTTGCCATACTGTTGTTGCACTTTAGCATCCAATGCAGCAAGAGGGAGCATTGGCCTAGTTGCTTTAACAGTTCACCCTCTCCCTGATCACACATTCT
Source organism: Zootoca vivipara (assembly GCF_965207765.1). Classification (NCBI taxonomy): domain Eukaryota; kingdom Metazoa; phylum Chordata; class Lepidosauria; order Squamata; family Lacertidae; genus Zootoca; species Zootoca vivipara. The sequence goes on along the minus strand of NC_142595.1, from coordinate 11,402,014 downwards.
GTTGTCACCCCGCCAAAAGAGACTTGGACACTGACACATAGTGAGTGGGCCAAGCTAGGTTGTGAAAGCCATTGATGTGGATTGCAGGGGTGTTGCACCCAGGCCCTGATGCCAGGCTTGAACCTTCCAGTCATATTCCTCTGAGAGGCCAACACCTTCACCGCCAAAGAGTTCACCCCAGGCCATAGCTGCCAAGTCTCCCGTTTTCCCCGGGAAACCCCCGTTTTTCCAGCTCTCCCCAGCCGAAAAAACTGATTTTTTTTGTTTTTTCCTGGTTTATTCTGGCGTGGCGGCCATTTTGGAACTGGGCGGAGTATGCTCAGAAGCGACTTTTGATGCCGCTTTGCCCAGTTCCAAAATGGCTGCAGCACGACTTCTGGTGCGGTGGCCATTTTGGAACTGGGCACAGCAGCGTCAAAAGTCACTTCTGAGCATGCTCCGCCAGTTCCAAAATGGCCGTCGCGCTACTTCCGGTATGCTACTTCCGGCCCGGTCCCTTATTTTTCAGAGAGGAACTTGGCAGGTATGCCCCAAGCCCTGCTCACCAAAGCAGGCAATGCACTTGGCGGGAAATAGGTAATGGAGTGGTAGGCTCCAAGCCACAAGGCTACCCCTTTCCATTCCTCAGGAAGGAGAGGAACATAGGAGGGATAAAATAAGTTCTCAGTTGAGTGGGTCTCCTTGGAACAAGTTGTCTGCTTGCTGTGAACTGTCCACGGTACTGAAGAACCTGTCTCTGGTTGACATTGCTTGTCTATGGCAGTTCTTGGGTGGGCAAACGAAGGCCCAGAGGCCGGATCCGGCCCAATCGCCTTCTAAATCTGGCCCGCGGACGGTCCAGGAATCAGCATGTTTTTACATGAGTAGAATGTGCCCTTTTATTTAAAATGCATCTCTGGGTTATTTGTGGGGCCTGCCTGGTGATTTTACATGAGCAGAATGTGTGCTTTTATTTAAAATGCATCTCTGGGTTATTTGTGAGGCATAGGAATTTGTTCATCCCCCCCCATAGAGTCCGCCCCCCCCTCAGAAGGTCTGAGGGACAGTGGACCGGCCCCCTGCTGAAAAAGTTTGCTGACCCTGGTTCATGTTTCCTGACCTAGCCTGCGCATTATTTACTGCCTTTGCCATCAACGACTAGACCAATTTTTGGAGCTACTTTCTCCAAATCTTTCTATGTTCTCAGCCTTACCAGGATTGGGCACGGCCCAGTGCAAAAAGTGTACCCTTTGTTTACTTAAAACACTTGCATGCCACATACAGTGGAACCTCGGTTGTCAAACGTAATCTGTTCCAAAAGACCGTTTGACAACTGAGGCGCAATTGCCGGTCGGCAAATTCCGAGGTGCGTTCGAGAATGGAAGCATTCACTTCCAGGTTTGTCGGCGTTTGGGTTCCAAATTGTTTGGCTTCTGAGGCGTTCGACAACCGAGGTTCCACTGCATTTTTTAACCCCACAAAACTTTGAGATACTTTACAACAATTAAGTAGCCTAATACTTTCACCTCCTTTCACAGTACCCTGAAACAGATTGCCAGGGAGGTGGAAATGCCCACAAAGCAAAATGCCCCCTGTTTTAACTCTTTTGCATGGCGGCTCACCTCAAGTCCCCCTTACTTGAGTGCTGTCCCCCTCATGCTATATTTTCTCCCTGTCACAAACAGTATGCACAGACCGCATACACTGATACAGTGGTACCTTGGTTTATGAAGACAATTGGTTCCGGAAGTCTGTTCATAAACTGAAGCGTTCATAAACTGAAGCGAACTTTCCCATTGAAAGTAATGGAAAGTGGATTAATCTGTTCCAGACGGTCCGCGGAGTACTTAAACTGAAGCGTTCATAAACTGAAGCGAACTTTCCCATTGAAAGTAATGGAAAGTGAATTAATCCGTTCCAGAAAATTCATAAACTGAGGTGTTCATAAACCGAGGTTCCACTCTATAGGGGTGGGGAACTTTTTTCCTCAGAAAGACCAGTACAAATAACTCCCTCGTGAGCGTGCTGAATATGACAGAAGTCGCTTTTGAGACACTGTAACTGTTGGGCAAGAAAAAGAAATTCACATCAGAGTTCCAGGCACAGAATTCCAATGTAACATGTAGTCTGACTCTTAGAGACATATGTAAACACTGTAGTTAGCACTCCTCGCGCTTCTTCAATGGGAAACAGTCCAGGGCTTTGCCATATATAACCATTTTCCAGAGGGCCTATAAATCCAGCTGTCTCTGTAAGGCCAAGTTAGTTTCTGTTGTTAGGATAAACGAAAGAAGCAAATGTTAGTTGTCAAACGCTGGAATCTTATTTTGCAGGAAACAAGAACATGAGATAGCAAAAAGCCAAGCTCATGAAGGAGAAAAATGAATTGGGAAAAAAGGGCAGTACAGTTATAAATAAGGAAACAAACACGCGCGGGGGGGGGGGGGGAAGAGATCTGGTCAGGCTTTTTAGAGGCCTTGTGTGCTTCTTTGGGGTGTAAGATTTTATTTAAACAAATGTTTGAGATAGATATTTCACTATTACTCGAGACTAACCATTCTGAGCAATGTTTCTGCTATGCCACAAACCCTCTTGTGTAACTTTGAATAAGTAAGTAACTTTGATAAAACGTTCTTTTATTTTATATAAATTAATGCAGTATAATTATTTTACCACCGCCATGTGTCTACTCAAAATAAAAAAATTCCTTCCAGTAGCACCGATGACAAACTTAGTTGGTCTCTAAGGCGCTACTGGAAGGAATTTTTTTTATTTTGTTTCAACTACGTCAGACCAACACGGCTACCTACCTGTAGCTAGAACATGTGTCTACTGACAGCAACTGACTCTGATTGAATTCTGAACTTTACTGACAACCAGGGTGGGAGAGAAAGATATCTTTTTACTGAACTTGTACCACATTGATTGTACAGCAAGGATAGCTAATCTGTGTTAAGCCGTTCTGAATATGCACCCTTAGGGCAAACTGGATGTGACAGAACTGCCACATTTGTTTGGTCAGATGTGCATCTTCACATACCAAGTGAGGAGATGAGTGTGCAGGAAGTAAGGAGGGGCTGATCCCTTTACCTTGGTGCATTCTGTTTAATAACTTTTCTCTCGCCTCCCTTCCCGGATCAATTTTGGTTTTGGAGCCAGGCTGGGAAAGTGCCTGAAATGATGGAGTGTGGGGAGGTCAGGTCAATACCTTAACAGTCTTGTCAGTGCTAACCCATACATAAAAATACAGTCATACCTCGGTTTAAGTATGCCTCGGTTTGAGTACTTTCAGTTTAAGTACTACGCGGACCTGTCTGGAATGGATTAATCCACTTTCCATTACTTTCGATGGGAAAGTTCGCTTCAGGTTAAGTACCCTTCAGGTTAAGTACGGACTTCCAGAACCAATTACACTCATACTTCGGGTTAAGTACGCTTCAGGTTGAGTACTCCGCGGACCCGTCTGGAACGGATTAATCCACTTTCCATTACTTTCAATGGGAAAGTTTGCTTCAGGTTAAGTACAGACTTCTGGAACCAATTGTTTACTTAAACCGAGGTACCACTGTAAAGGTAATTGGGGGGGGGGCATGGAGAAGAGAAAGTAAGGGAGCAAATGAATATAACCCCAGCTTTCTTGGTGTGAGTCACAGTGCCCACACCATGTTCCCACAATTGGTGTGCCTGCCAAATTGCAACATCAGCCACATCAATTGTGGGGACATGGTAACCCCCAAGGATAGATTACTGCAATGCGTTATACGTAGGGCTGCCTCTGAAGACGGTTCGGAAATTCAGCTAATGCAGAATTCAGCGGCCAGGTTGCTCACTGGAGCAAGACGGTTTGAGTATATTACACCGGTCCTGGTCCAACTGCACTGGCTACCAATTAGATTCCGGGTCCAATTCAAAGTGCTGGTTTTGACCTATAAAGCCTTAACAGCTCAGGACCGCAAGGACTACCTCTTTCCATATGAATCTACCTGGACCCTGAGATCATCTTCCGAGGCCCTTCTACATGTGCCTTCTCCTCGAGAGGTCCAGAGAGTGATGACACAAGAACGGGCCTTCTCTGCAGTGGCCCCCCATCTGTGGAATGTTCTCCCCAGGGAAGTTTGCCTGATGCCTTCATTTTGCACCTTTAGGCGCCAGGCAAAAACATTCTTTTTTAACCAGGCTTTTGGTTGATCTGATTGACATCCTATACCCTTTTAAAATGTGGGATTTTTTATGGGGGAGTGGTTATTGGGTTGTTGTTTTTATTTTGATTATATATTTTGTGGTTTTATATTTTGATTTTGTTCTGTCAACCACCCTGAGACCTCTGGGCATAGAGTGGTATATAAATTCAATAAATAATAATAATAATCAGTTTCTGCCTGCTCTTTAAGGGAAGGAAGACCTGGAAATGCAAGTGCTATGTTTCCACTCTTCCAACTGGCTCTGTCCTGCCAGGGACTGTGGGTTTTACATATTCTGTTAGCTGCAGAATGATGGCGGCAGCAGCTGACAGAGTGCTTTGCTTCCACCCCTTTCTACCTTCTTCCCACCCCCAGTGCGCATTCATTGTACTTGCTGTAACATCTAAACAGGCTCACGGAGTGACTGCTTCTGATAAAGTCTGGATTGTACTGTGATTTTCACCTTGCTCCACAATGCTTAGGGTGCATTCCAAGTATTAGCAACCTGCTTTTATTATACGTATTTGGACAGATTATTTGTGCAAAATTCCCCTTTCTTCCTGGTTCCTATTATAAAAATCCCCCCTTGTGTGTGCACTATGAGGCCACAGAGAAATAGCCCCACACTCCCCATCCTGTCATCTGCGTAATGGGCTCCTTGGAAAGAGTTTTCACAATGCTATAGCTGTGTTGTGATTGGCTGCAGAGTTAGTCTGAATCCCGTGTGAAGGGGCAGAGCAGTAGGTGGTGGTGTTTTTAGCTTGCTGTCGAATTCAGTGGGATCATTTTCATTTTCACATATTCGGCCCTTTTATTGGTGAACATTACACTGACATGGCGTCAAGAGCAAGATTGAGGGAGTTTAGAATTTAGCATAAGCTTGCTCCTCCCCTGTCATACATCCAGCATGGCTCTTCGGTAGCACAGTTGCACTGGAAATGGGAATAATCTGGGATAGCATTGCACTAATCTGTATCCCTGATGATATGCGTCCACTAAGACTCTAGTAAGGGTAAAGGGAAAGGGAAAGGGACCCCTGACCATTAGGTCCAGTCGTGACCGACTCTGGGGTTGCGCGCTCATCTCGCATTATTGGCATTCAGCTTCCAGGTCATGTGGCCAGCATGACAAAGCCGCTTCTGGCAAACCAGAGCAGCACATGGAAACGCCGTTTACCTTCCCGCTGTAGCGGTCCCTATTCATCTACTTGCACTTTGATGTGCTTTTGAACTGCTAGGTTGGCAGGAGCTGGGACCAAGCAACGGGAGCTCACCCCGTCGCAGGGATTCGAACCGCCGACGTTCTGATCAGCAAGCCTTAGGCTCAGTGGTTTAGCCCACAGCGCCACCTGGGTCCCTATGTAAGGGTACTTATATCAAATCCTAAAGCACTCGAGCCAGCATTAGTGGACTGTAGGATTGGGCAACCCATGGCTATAATTTTTCTATAGTCGAATTTTAGAATGTCTCATGAATTCCATGAATTAAATTTCTGCACATATTTTTTGCTCGCCTCGTGTTGAAAAGTACTTCATTAATATAAAACTCTGAGGGATGCATCAACAAGCACCCTTCAAGCACATTTTAAATGTCCTGGAATGGTAAGTTCCAGGATAATATATGGCTTTCTGCTTTATTTACCGGAGTTTGGTCATATTTGGGCATTGGGATGCTGTTTTATTGCACTTACTGCCCAGTTTTAATGCACTTACTTTGTTATATGTAATGTTCTTAAGTGTTCTTCAGTAATAAACTATCAATAGAACAGCAGATACTGAAAAACAAATACCGTACTCTTGATCATGGCCATCAACTGGATTGCTGAAAGCAGTCAATTCTAGAGCACTCATTAGTTGGCACGGATCCAGTGTCTTAGTGTGGAGTTTGACCCCATTAAGAAAAGGCATGTCCGTTATAGCCAGAGCTGTGTACTACTCAGCCATTATTAGTATCTCCATTTTCCTGGACTAAGCTTAAATTTACGCAGTCTGTTGGTGACCTCAAGCAGTCATTCAGAGTGACGCTGCCTTACCTGACACAAAGAGAAAGAAGAAATATAACTGTGTGTCATCAGTATGCTGACCCGATACTGAAAACCACCTAGAGGAGACTCAACCGAGTCACACCATCCCTGCCATTACAGGTACAGTGGTACCTCGACTTATGAATGACTTGACAACCGGATTTTTAGACTTACGAATGAGGGTAATGGCCGCGCGCTTACGAATGTCTCGTCATCCGGGGGGAAAACCGTGGCGGTTTTAGATAGGGATTTTTCGACTTATGAATTTTTAGATAGGGTTGCTTCGACTTATGGTTTTTTCCGTTTTCAATGCATTCCTATGGGAAATCGCGTTTCCAATGGCCTTTTTCGACTTACGAATTTTTCGACCTACGAAGGTGCCTTCGGAACGGATTAAATTCGTAAGTCGAGGCACCACTGTACTCTACCAGATTGATCAAGGCAGATTCAGTTGTGAATCCTGGCCAGAAGCCAGACTGAAATGAATCTAGACAATCACTTTCAGCTAAAAGCACTTGGAGCTGATCTGCCATGTCAGGCTTCAACAACTTGGCCGGGAATGATTACTTAAAAGCTGGCCTATAATTCCCTAATTCCATTGGGGATGTGAGAATGCCTTCTTTAATGGGATTATGACTCCTTCTTGAAGAACAGCTGGTCTTCCTGGTGCAATGCATTAATGAAAGTCAAGTTAGAATTCGACCGATTGCCTTGGTAAGCCTTCAGAAACCAAGATGAACAGGGTCAAGCAGAACATCTGTACCTCTAATATATATCTGTATAAAAGGAGTGTTGGCAGCTTGCCAGGACGGCATGGTAGAGTGGTGTTCTTCTCCTGATAAGTGCAGCTTTGTGTCTTATTCTTACTTGATCTCTCAGTGGCTTTTGATACCACGGTATCCTTCTGAGCCAACGTAGTGGGATGGCTATTGGATGCTATATCCAGGATTAGCTTCAGAGAATAGCATTGGGTGATGGTCTTTCGGCCTCCTGGTAATTGTGCTGTAGGGTATTTTGTCTCCAGTGCTATTTAACATCTATATCAGGGGTCTCCAAACTAAGGCCCAGGGGCCGGATGCGGCCCAATTGCCTTCTAAATCCGGCCCGCGGACTTCCAAGAATCAGCATGTTTTTACCTGAGTCCTTTTATTTAAAATGCATCTCTGGGTTATTTGTGGGGCCTGCCCGGTGTTTTTACATGAGTAGAATGTGTCCTTTTATTTAAAATGCATCTATGGGTTATTTGTGGGGCATAGGAATTCGTTCATATATATTTTCCAAAATATAGTCCGGCCCTCCACAAGGTCTGAGGGACAGTGGACCGGCCCACTGCTGAAAAAGTTTACTGACCCCTAATCTATATGAAGCCATTGGGAGTGGTCATTGGGAGAGATAATCAAGCAAGGTGTCATCAGTATGCTGATGATCCCCAGATCTACTTCTCTGCAACATCTGAATCAGGTGAGGCTATGCAAAGCCTGAGCCAGTGCTTGGACTCAGCAGAGAACTGGATGAGGTCCGGTATCCTGGCAAGACAGAAGCACTGTGGTTGGTTGGTTATTGAGATGAGTACTTATTTGCATGGGGTTGTACTGACCCGGAAAGAGCAGGTTCATAGTCTGAGGGTGCTCCTGGAGGCCCAAGTGACCTCAGTGGGCAGGAGTATCTTCTATCCACTTCAGCTAGTAAGACAACTACAATGGTTTCTGGACCAGGGTAGCCTTACTGCTGTCATCCATTCATTGGAAGCCTACAATCTCGATTACTGCAATGTACTCCATATGGGGCTGCCCTTGTGGAGGGTCTGAAAGCTGTAGCTGGTGTGAAATGCAGTGGTGTGACTGCTCACTGGGGCAGGATATTGTCAACATAGGTATTACCCCGCAGTCGAAATAATTGAACTGGCTGTCAGTTAGCTACCATGCTAAGTTCACTCTGCCGATTTTGGTGTATGATGTCCTGTACAATTTGGGACCAGGGTACCCAATAGATCATCTCACTCCATATATATCGCAAGGGCCTCCTGCAGACGCCATCTTTATCTGGAGGTCCATTCTGCATAATGTAGGAACCAAGCCTTTTGTATAGTAGCACCTGGTAATTCCTTGCCCTTGAAAATTAGACAGGAGCCACCTCTGTTTTCTTTTTGGCACCTGCTGGAGACGACCATCTTTCAACAAGCCATTTCAGCCGAGATCTTTCCCAGTTTGCATCTGCATTTGAATTGTTTTTAAGATGATTTTATCATTTTCACACTCGTTTGCTGCCTTGGACTCCTGGGAGGAAGGGTGAGATGTACTTTTAAAAGATGAATAATTTAATCTGGATTCTATGCTTAAGTAGTTTTGTTCTCACTGAAAGGAGTTAAACTGAGTCAGGAATTCAAAGTAAAATATTGCAGAGAAAATGTCCCTGAAGTGGCCATTACTTCTCATAAAGATACATTTCCCGGTGGCAGAAAATGATCTTTGCTCTTTTTTCTCCCTTCCAGGCTTGTATTTGGCACTCTTTATCCTGCATATTACTCATACAAAGCTGTAAAATCAAAGGATATTAAAGAATATGTAAGTATCACGTCTGGGATTATCAAGGTAAACCTAGGTTTCTGTTTGCAAAATGCCTCCCAGTGGTTTTTACCTGGCTCTTTAGGCAGAATGAAGAACTTAACACGCTTCACAGTTTCATATTTTATTTCCGTATATATTTGGTGCTAAATAATCAGCGCACATCTTCCACCATTTTTGCCTCACCTGAGAAAGGAAGATTTTTTTGTAAAAGCAAATTCTATATTAGCTAACCTGGAAACTATTTAAAAATACATATGCTAGGTATAGAGTCACAATGAATGATGTTTTTGCGTAGCTCTTGCATAAAATCCCATTTTTAAAAAAAGTAGTGGAAAGCCTGCATGACGTAAATCTTTCTTGTATGCCTTCCGCTCCCTTCTTAAATGGTTAAATTCTGTTTTCCCAAATTCAATTTAAATAGGGCCATCACGGTGGTTTAGGTAATTTATAGAGGTGTATTGAACACCATTGCTGAACACAATGTGGGCAGCCATTTTGTCATTAGTTAAAAACAACAACTGTTGATACAGAGTTCATGAACAGTTATTGCCTGTTAATGTTAATAAAATTTTATTAGCATGTCCTTTCCCAACTACAGTGAACTTAACTGCACCTCTTAGCATACATTTAGGCTGGTATACCCAACTCTAACCTTCAGGTAGCAGGAATTAGGCATTCAGTAGCTAATTTTGTAGTAACCAGGTTCTGGGGGACAGAAAATAAACGTTTGTGAATACTGGGTGCAGTGATGCAAAACAGATACAGTATGGGAATTCGCTGAAATTGTGATAGTCATATTTACAAGGCAAGGCTAGACTGAAGCTATGTAGCTAAGCTGAAATGAATGAACAGCTAAATATTCTCAGTAGCTTACAAGAGAGGGGGGTCATAGAAATATTGTGCAATATGGAGGTATATAAATAGCAGGTGTTATGTAATATAAGGACTTATCCTTGTAACTTTTGCATAGCTGTCATTGGAGAGGTTTGGGGTTAATTAGGATTATAATATCCATTTCAGCATAAGAGTGCACAGAGGATATTCAGAATCACAGACATGATCGCTTGTGGCACCAACAAATGCTGTGGCCAGGAGCCTTACTCTGTGAACACTTCTTTTGGAGATGAGTTGCCTATGGTTTACTCCTTCTTGGAGCATAAACTGTGTTATGTTGAGCCCACATTTGTAACTGCAGATAGCTCCTAGTGCCCTCTTCCCATTCCGTCACTTAGGAATAAATCTAAGGATAATTAAAGACTCTTGTACAACTCTTGAATTACAAGAATGGCCAGGAAGCCTGCACTTAGTGACTCACTTGAACTGATGTACAGCCATACCTCGGTTTAAGTACGCTTCGGTTTGAGTACTTTCAGTTTAAGTACTCTGCGGACCTGTCTGGAACGGATTAATCCACTTTCCATTATTTTCAATAGGAAAGTTCACTTCAGGTTAAGTACGCTTCAGGTTAAGTACAGACTTCCGGAACCAATTGTGTACTTAAACCGAGGTACCACTGTATTTGTTATATAGGCACTGCATACAGTTTTTAGATATTTCGTAAAAACAGTTCTAGGCTAATAATGAAAACTCAAGTTCTTACTTTTTAAACAGTGTGAACTAACTATTAAGCTTAATAATGCATTACAAAATGAAACACTGGTTTGTACAAGTAACCTATATTGAAATTTGGTGAATGGTGTGAGTTTGACCTCTCCTCCACAAGAATGTTGAAATATGATTTATAAATCTAAATGCAATTCAGTGCAATTTGAAAACAAGTTCAGAGTCTCTATTTCATCTATTTCATTTCCTATCAGTTTCTTGGGTCGTAGGACACATTCATATCATATATTTAAAGCACTGTTATACCACTGTAACAGTCATATCTTCCCCCAAAGCATTCTGGGAGCTGAAGTTGAAGGGCACTCATGGAAGTACAATTCTCAGCACCCTTAAACTACAGTGAGCTAAGTGTTGCTCACAAGTAGACCCACTGAAATAAATGAACATGACCAAGTTCCATAAATTTCAGTGGGTCGTCCTTATGTAATACTTAGCTGGATACCACCCACAGGATTCTCAAGATTCTTCATGTCTGTTAGGGGTATGAGAGTGCTCTAAACGTGTGCTGTGGATATGACCATAGTTCCTTGTGCCAAATGACCCTTGTTCAAATCACTCTTTTTCATTTATCCCTAAGCTGAGACATTTTGGTGCCCAAGGCAGAAAATCCGAAGGCACCTGCGCCTTGTGCTTACAGAGTATATAGTAATAAAAATGATAATACTGGTGCCTCAAAATCTGCCGCCTGAGGTAAACCAACATGACTTGGCCCCATGGTAGGACTGGCCCTGAGGGAATGGGGCCTGGGGGAGAGAAGCAATACCCACAATCGTTAGGAAGTGCCAAATGAACATTTGCTTATAACCATCCTTGTGCTTTATTCCTAGGTAAAATGGATGATGTATTGGATCATATTTGCACTCTTCACAACAGCAGAGACATTCACAGACATTTTCCTTTGCTGGTTAGTATCCCGCTGAGATGCTTCCTTCCCTCCCTCCAAAAAAACAAAAGCAGGGAAAAACAAATGTTTTTGAAAGGAGCAAAAGTGTAAGATAATATTAGAAGTTGCTCAATAGCACCAGGTGCTTCAGATGCTTATCTTTAGAAGCTGGACACTTCCTCTGTCAGAAATGTCACATTAGCATGGTACAGGAGGGGTTTGGGTGTGTGTGTAACAAAATGGATGGGAAATGCTAGTGTAGGGAAATGGCTGCAAAGAGTTTAATGTGATGGGTCTGCTGCAGTGAATGGGAAGCTACGAATCCTGCTGCCACATTTGGCTCTGAGTACAGTGGAACCTCGGTTTATGAACACCTCGGTTTATGAATTTTCGGTTTACGAACGCCGCGGACCCATCTGGAACGGATTAATTCACTTTCCATTGCTTTCAATGGGAAAGTTCGCTTCAGTTTATGAACGCTTCAGTTTATGAACAGACTTCCGGAACCAATTGTGTTCACAAACCGAGGTACCACTGTACTGGTACTGGAGAGCACCCAGCAAAGTGGGTTGTGGAGGATTAGTTTTAAAAAAGGGCAAAGCAGGCAAAGTAAAAGTGCCCCATTCTGAATGCTGGCATATATGGGAGAGCATAACATTTGTCTGAGGCTGAATGTAGTTTCAAGAAGAAAAACTGAATCTGTGATAGAATAAATGAGAATGGAACAGAGAGAATGCAGAATGCACACAGAAGAGAGAACATCCTCTCTTCCATCTGCAAACTCACTAGCGTTGCCCAAGGATGGTCCACTGTTGCATCGTACCGTCCTTCAGGGCAAGAGTCCTCAGGGATGATTGTGGTAGAACGAAGAACTCAAATCAAATTGTGGGGAGAATGACCGCTTCCCCAACATAAAGGGGAGGCGCATTTTGCGCAGTCGGCTGCCCCCCCCCCCCTGGGATCCCTGAGGCAGTCCTGGAAGTTTGGAGGCTGGCCCTGCCTACCTGAGGCTGGAGGCTGGAGTCACCGCCCACTCAGTCAGCCGACCAATCCGGCCGAAGGGAGGCGTGCCAGGGGGATGCCCACCACCTTATTGCATCCCACTTATGGCCAGAATCAGTAACCAGACAAGGTGCTCTCTTCACAGCCACCCTTTGTTCTTCTCGATCCATTGACCTCCCAGGTGGGTGGGCTGGCAGTGACAAGGGAAGTTGGAACAGAGCCAGAAGGAAGAAGAAGTCAGGCGGGCCTTAGAAACTATTCAAACCAGGTCCATGTGGTGATCAGAGTTCCCTTTCTGACATAGCTGCAGTACACTTAACTTGTGTGTGCTTGCTTGCATGAATATGTGCAAAAAGTGTTAAGGAAACAGGCCGTGGAGAGCGCCCCTTGACTTTTCATGCCTCAAGCTTATACTGTAGTATTAATTGGCCCTGGGAAAGTCATGGTAGGGTGTGGTGGAAGAGGAGGTGCTTGGAGGGAGGAAAGTGGGAAGAGAACATGAAAAATCTGAAGAGGAGAGCAAGCAGGTTGCTGGCACTAGTCTGGCTGCAGGAGTTGCTGGAGGGAGGAATACAAGGCGCCATCCAGCCATCTTAGGGACTCCACTCTGGATTTCTGATTTCTGCTTAGCCTTTTCTTCTGCCAAAGATATCCCGCAAGGCAGCAGAGGTTTAGGGTCAGAGCTTCCTTCTCCTAGATGGGCAACCTTCCCAGGTTGAGCTGGTAGAAGGAAAGATAAGGATAAGGCTCTTCAAGAAGGAAGCAGAGAGGAGGGTGGAAAGACGCGAACATGGATAAATATATTCTTCTTTTTGTCTGCGTGCCCTGTTTTCCATTACATGTTTGCCTGTGCTTATTGAGTTAGTTTGTTCTCCCACCCATTTCCCTGTTGGGATAGACGTTTGAGTTTATTGGTGTGGTGGTGGAAACAGTCCGTCAAAGCACGGCAAGCTGAACAAACTGGAGCTTCCTGTTTGCCTGCTCTTTCAAGCATGAGCTGAAGGGCTCCCAGATGCTGCTGGATTAAAATATCCATCAACCCAACCCAACCCAACTGTGACCATTGGCCATGCTGGCTGGGGTTGGTGGGAGTCCAACATCAGCTGCAGGGCCACATCTTACCCACCCTGGCCTAGAGGAAGAATTAAACAGCCCTGCAGAATCTGATATATTTGTTTTTGTGTTGAGGTGCTTTGGCTGTACATTAGGATGTATGGAAATGATTTGTTGGCTTGTTGGCTTCCTAGACCTTTTAGAGATAAAATAAAAATGTATGGCAGGTCTGCAAAGTCAGTCTTGCATGTACAGAGGAGAAAGCTATAATTTAGATGTGTTATGAGACTCTGCAGTTGCATCATCAGCCAAGAAGGCCTGAATTGCTTAGAAGGAGAGAAATGGTGCTGTGAGGAACCTCGTTTTGTTGTTATTTGAGTGGGGATGGAGGACAATATGAAGAGATGACTGAACTTTTGAGATCAATTAAGGGATTCTTGATTTGTCTAACAGAGTTAAAGATATCAGCAAAGGGGAGGGGGAAGGGGAGAAACTTCTAAAACAGGGATGACCAACCTTTCTTCAGGCAGAGGCCACATTGACCAATGGACAACCCTCCATCAACCACATGGGCATGTCCGAAGCGTGAAAGTGGGTGCAGCCAAAACATAAAAATAGGCAACGTGGAAACCATAGTCCTCAAAGCTGCCTTCCGAAAGGCTTTCTTATAAGCTGTTTTACACTATTTTACAGTGGTACCTCGACTTATGAACGACTCGACAACTGAATTTTTCGACTTACGGGTGGGGCAATTGGCCGCACGCTTATGAATTTCTCGACATCCGAATGGAAACCGTGGCAGTTTTAGATAGGGTTTTTTCGACCTGCGAATTTTTAAATGGGGTTGCTTCGAGTTAACGAATTTTTCCATTTCCAATGCATTCCTATGGGAAATCGCGTTTCCAGTGGCGCTTTTCGACTTACGAATTTTTCGACCTACGAAGGTGCCTTCGGAACAGATAAAATTCGTAAGTCGAGGCACCACTGTAAATCCTTTTTGGGTATCCGTCACTAAATTCAGATTTTAAAAGGACAGATTTTAGGGGGTACCTTGGTGGAGCACAGTTCGTGGGTTAGCCACCCCTGCTATAAATGCATTTGGTCCCATCAGCAATTGGCCACATAAAACAACAACCGTAATGCTGCCTTTTGAAAAGGAACAGCTCAGCACTTTTTCAACATGTGTCAATGCAGCTATCGCAAGAAACTCGCTGGCAGTATATCCTCCTCTAGTTCCTGGCTCTCTCTTGATTAAGTGGAAGGATGGTCGCACCAAAATGTAACTTGGCACTCCAAGATTATTATTTTTAGAGTAATGCTACCATATTTCAAAACCAATGTAATATACTTCTAGTTTGTATATCTATAGCTATATATCTGATGTGCTAGATTTTCATCCTGAATTATACTCTGATTGTCAAGAGTGTTGATTCTCAAATGTCAGAGGAGGCCTAAATGTGCAGCTTTCTGTGGGTAAATGTGCTATTTTCTTTTCCTGCAGGTTTCCATTTTATTACGAACTCAAAATAGCTTTTGTAGCTTGGCTGTTGTCTCCTTACACAAAGGGCTCCAGCCTCCTGTATAGGAAATTTGTGCACCCCACACTGTCCTCGAAAGAAAAGGTAACTGCAACTGTTTCTCTCTACTGTAGTTGTGGGTAGTGATTACTGTATTGCAGAAAAACAATTTAGGCTGCAATTCCATCCATACCTATATTGGAGTAAGCCCAGTTGGGCTTGTTTCTGAGTAGATATGTCTAGGGCATGTGTCATTTCCATGTATTATTTAAATGTTCTGCTATTTTCTCTTGATAAGGTAGTTCTTTCACCTCAGCCCGTGTGTTTTTTTCCATCTGTTTTGTGTTGCTTTGCAAAGCTCAGAGCTGCTGAATAGTTAATCCAAAAGTACTCATTTCTCACAAATTACTACTGAAAACAATTGTACAAGATGAGGGTCAGCTTGATTTGGGAAATGATGGTCAAATGTAACCTGGAGTTATTGGACTTAAACACTTTTAAGTGGTCTGGTAGCTTGGTTTCTAATAAAAATAAAGTACCCACAGATCATTTTATTCGTTTTATAAATGTGCAGGCCACCATTCCAAATTTCTCCATGGCAGCCATTTAATAGAATTAAAAACCACATAAAATAACATAATTATAATCATAATAACAGCAATAACATATTGCAGATCCTTGTATATCATTAATTAGTTTCGATATATCACAGCCAACCGATCAAGCTTGTAAAGCTGTAAAGAGCTTAAGGCCAGGATAGCTCAAAGACCAGCTCATTTCTTATGAACCAGCCCGTAAACTGAAATTCTCTTTCAAGGTCCTGTTTTATGTTCCACCACCAAAGGCGGTTCATTTGGTGGGAATCTGACAGTGACTTTGCCCTGGCTATGGACTTCCCTCCCAAAGGAGGTACAACTAGCTCCATCCTTTGTGGCATGCAGGCAGGCGGTGAAAACATCATTATTCCTTGTGGTTTTCAATATGATTGGAGATTTTTCAATTCTGCTTTTGTTTATTTTGATGGTTTAATCATAGTTTTTGTCACCTGAAGGTGTTTGGTTTGGCTTTAGTCTTTTATGTAAACTGCTCTGGGCCCTTAATTTTTTATTTATTTATGAATAGGCAAACAGCTTGGTAGATGTGAGTATCAGCTTCGCCTCCAGGGCAGGTGCCAAAACCTCTTCCTCAAGATAGGCTATATAAGATTGCTGCTTCTCAGACTGGGCCTTAGCCAGGCTGGGGAGAATGAAAAACGCCAGAGGTAGTCTTCTGATTTACCTGTATCTATACAGGCCCCGGGACCCAGGTGGCGCTGTGGTTAAACCACTGAGCCTAGGGCTTGCTGATCAGAAGGTCAGCGGTTCGAATCCCTGTGACGGGGTGAGCTCCCGTTGCTTGGTCCCAGCTCCTGCAGTTCGAAAGCACGTCAAAATGCAAGTAGATAAATAGGAACCGCTACAGCGGGAAGGTAAACGGCGTTTCCATGTGCTGCTCTGGTTTGCCAGAAGCGGCTTTGACATGTTGGCCACATGACCTGGAAGCTATACGCCGGCTCCCTCGGCCAATAATGCAAGATGAGCGTGCAACCCCAGAGTCGGTCACGACTGGACCTAATGGTCAGGGGTCTCTTTACCTTTACCTTATACAGGCCCCAGGCTCTCCCTCATGGTCAGATTATTGGCAAACATGTGGTTCTTATTTTTTTAAAGCCGCATTTAAAGTGTGTCGGTTCTAATGCTTACAATATATGGAAAACATAAATGAGGAGAGCTGAATTCTTTCTCATCTTACCTTTCCCACACTCTGTTGCTTCAACAGCAGAGAGAGAGAGAGAGAAGAAGGTAGATTCGGCTCCCCTCACCTGCAGGGCAGTCTCGAGCAGGTCGTGCGCCCTGGTGCTGAGGGGCGGAGATCGCTCCGGCGCCCCCGCCCTCGCAGGGCGCAGCATGGTTTCCGCACGGCTTTGTCGCGCGGCGCCCTGCCTACCGGCCCGGCGCCCTGGCACACCGTGCCACCAGGGGTCTACCAAAGCCAGCACTGCTCACCTGCACACCCTTTTGAATATAAAAATCCCTCAACACTTTACATAGTAACTGGGGAGACACATGAATAAACAAGTATGGTTGCCCCTTCTTGCAAGTGGTTTGACCCAGAATTGTCTCTGAAGGTGTTTGAGGACAAAGAATGAATGCAAAAGTACTTGGGGGGAGCCTGGAGGCGAAATCCCTTTCGATTGTGTTATTATTATTATTATTTATATATATTTTTGTCTTCCATGATAGGAAATAGATGACTGCCTAGTCCAAGCAAAAGATCGAAGCTATGATGCCCTGGTGCATTTTGGGAAGCGGGGGCTAAATGTTGCAGCCACAGCTGCTGTGATGGCAGCTTCCAAGGTAACCAGTGGGATAACGAAGGATACAGTGGTTGTGTTAACATCACAAGTCTATGTTCCTAGCCAGTGGCAATCAGTGCCTGAGACATAACACCCCAAGCAGGATGCTCTTAATTCTTTAACTTTTTATGTACGGACCTCTTGTGACTATTAAACAGAGGAAGACTATAGAAATCTGGAATTGCACAATCTTGGCACCATCTGCACTATTTCAAGCAGGATTATACCACTTTAATCAGTCATGGCTTCCCATGGAATCCTGGGAAATTCAGTTTGTTAAGGGCTCTGAGAATTGTTAGGAGGCCCCCTTTCCCCTCACAGTGCTACAACTCCAGAAATTACCTGGGAAGAGGGTTTTATTGTTAAACCCCCCACACTGGGAATTGTAGCTCTGTGAGGTAAACAGAAGTCTTCTAACAATAATCAGTACCCTTCAGAAACTACACTTCCCAATATTCCTTGAGGGAAGCCATGGCTATTTACAAACATCCCAGTGCCACATTCAGGCTTCTACTGACTCGTCCTTTTGGATAACTGGCAGCAAAATTCAGCTTTAGGGTTAAAAACATGTACAATGAATGTTCTGGGCTCTGAAATTGTAAAGAGATATTTTACAGAATGTAGCCCAAATGGTACACAAATCCAACTGAGAAACATTTGGTTCTTTCAGAAACTGGAATCGATCATATGAACTCTTGTCTAACAATCCTGGAGTATTAGTTAATTGATACAATTGAATTATTTTATTAAACTGCACTTATTGCACGTATTTATTAGTAATGACTTCTTACAATTATTGCAATTAAATGTGATACAACCATGGTCCATTAAAATGGCCACCTGCTGGTATAAAGGAGAGCCTCCTCTTAATATGGCCACTTTGTCCCTTTGGCAAAGGGTGTTCACGCTTCAAGTTAAGAAACCTCAGGAAACATTCGTTTTAGCCTGAGACGTGGTGCTATTACTAGTCAATATTGTCAATGTGAAACAGAGAGACATTGTCACATTGAACAAGCATTCTAGGCAAGGTGGCTTTTGTCATTTGATTTGCAGACTCTGCAAATGCAAAAAAAAAAATACTCTGAAGAACTTATGATACGAGGTCGAGGACATAAGGGTTTGATATATATCAGGGTGGGGAGCATTGTTTCAGGCAGAGGGCCACATTCCTTTCTGGGCCACCTTCTGGAGGCCACATGGCAGTGGTGGGTGGAGCCATAGTTGACAGTGAGAGGATCAACAAGTGTAAACTCTGACTAGTAGGCTAGCCAATGAAGAGTGTGGCCCGGGGAGAGTCTTGGGGGTCACATATAGTAGGCCGAGAGAGCTGTTTTTGGCACCTGAGCTTGAGATTCCCCCTCCCATCCCTCTTAATAGATTCGCCACTTGACACTGTGTTTAAGCTTTTTGTGAATTGTTATGAAGTGGAATGATGCTTTCCCATAGGGAAACAGTTTGAAATTCTGGCCACTTCCAGGTTGCCACTATTTTGGCGGGCGGAATTCAGTTGCATACTGTAAGGGGGAGAGATTATAGAGAACCCCTCTCATCAGGAGCAGTTCGTCCCCAAGCAGCCATGAAAGCGCGGGGTCTGAAGGGGCTAGTCAGGAAACGGAGAGTGCCAGGTCTCGGGCAGCATGGGAGAGCCCCTACTCCACAGGCGGGAAGAGAGAGAGGCGGAAAAGGGGGACAGGGAAAAAACGGATTGTAGACCCTTTCCCCCGGCACCGGAATTGAGGAGGAGGAGAAAGGGGAGGAGATTCACTGTCCCGATGCTTTTATGTTGGTCAAAGTCGCGTAAAGGGGCAGTGCCGGATTCTGAAATGGAATGAGAAGACATGAAACTGTCAGCTCACTACACTGTAAACGTGCACCAATAACGACTTTTAAAAGACAAGTATGTGGAAGGTCGTTACTCAGGAGTAGCTGTAACAACCCCTGACACATACTGTCAAATTCAGGTTGCACAGTTAAAGTGGATTTGGCCCTCCCTCCCCTCAAATGTGACTTCTTGTGGTAAAGAATGGGACAGGAAATGCACCGGAAATTCTGTGGTGATTCTTGTTTGATGTGACATCTTACAGCATCCCTGCGAACAAGGGCGGAGCACCCTGTTTTGCCGGGAAGTGCTTCCCTCCCTTGCCGGCTGTGCCACCCACCCCACTGCTGCCGCCAGAGAAGCTGCACAGACATTGGCACCGATTTCGGGTGAGGTCTCATGTGCTCCATAATATCTCGGGTGATTTCAGTGAGATCTCGCCTGAAATCAGTGGCGGTGCCAGCGCCACTTCTCTGCCAGATGTCGAGGAGGCAGGATGTCCACGGGGGCACTGCCTTGAGGGCTTCCTCCGCTGGAGGCTGTGGCCTCACCCAACCTAATGGCTGTATAAATAAACCAGAGTGTCTTCTCAATAAACAGGTCACCTGGAAGTGACCTAAGTCGGTTAGTGTTTGCAAAATGTCTGGAGGTCCTGAAGTACTGTTAGTAGAAAAAAGAGGTGGAGCCTCCAATGTATTACGGTCAGTGTTACTCTAAACCAGGTGTAGGCAAACTCTGCCCTCCAGATGTTTTGGGACTACAATTCCCATCATCCCTAGCTAACAGGACCAGTGGTCAGGGATGATGGGAATTGTAGTCCCAAAACATCTGGACGCCGAGTTTGCCTATGCCTGCTCTAAACATTCTAGTGGACTACAGATAATATTAGGCTCTGACTCAATTAAGCCAATAAAATCCCAGTGCAAAGCTACACAATTGCCACATGAGCAACAGAACCTGGAATGATAGCAGCAAAATCAAGGCAAGATCACCCACAGTCTTTTAGCACCAAAGTCCATCTGTGACTTCGTTCACCTTTTTGCTGTGGAGTATTCTCAAAATTTGCCTGTGTCGTCGTATGTTCCCACAATGGGGTCTCTTTTTCACCTGCCAGATCTCCCAGCTCCTTCAGTTTCTCTTGTATTTGGACCTGAAAGAAGGGCAGGTAACCCTGTCAGTGTTTCTGTTAACTGCTAAACTAACCACCATGATTGGAAAATGTTGTAGCATTTATTACTAAACAACAACAACAACAAAAGTATTGTGGTCACTATTGGGACTAACTTACAGAGTATTGACTTTGGCTTAGTTTCCCTTCTGTGGCTTTTGTGTATTCAGCTTTAAAGTCTAACTTGGGTTTTATCAGCAAAAGCAAACCATTACTTCTATTCTGAATCCAAAATACAGAGCTGGGGACGGCTTTCAATGTATGGCAGGAAGATTCATTAGAAATATTAGCTTACATTTAGCTGTCTGTTGTCAAAGATGGGAATGTCCATTCTACAACCCAGCCAAGGGTGCATTCCACATATTAGATTTCCCAGGAGCACATGTGGCTTAGGAAGAAATTCAGGTTACATGAAGGTTTCCCTACTGAAGTGATTTCAGTACTGGGAGATGCAAGCATGGATTAAACTTAGCAAGGAAGGAACCCCTCACTTCACCTTGTGCTACACATTGCATTTTTGGTCGAAGCCTCTGAGCACAATCCACCAGCAAGTTCTTTTGCAGAAGCCCCATTCAGTGCAGTGCCTGCATAGAAATATATATATTTCTCAATGATCTTTGTTTAACATCAAATATCTTTTTAAATCAAAACTAAAACGTTAATCTGAAGGGACCCAGGTGGCGCTGTGGGTTGAACCACTGAGCCTAGGGCTTGCTGTTCAGAAGGTCAGCAGTTCGAATCCCTGTGACGGGGTGAGCTCCCGTTGCTCGGTCCCAGCTCCTGCCAACCTAGCAGTTCGAAAGCACGTCAAAATGCAAGTAGATAAATAGGAACTGCTACAGCGGGAAGGTAAACGGCATTTCCATGTGCTGCTCTGGTTCGCCAGAAGTGGCTTTGTCATGCTGGCTACATAACCTGGAAGCTATACGCCGGCTCCCTCGGCCAATAATGCGAGATGAGCGCGCAACCCCAGAGTCAGTCACGACTGGACCTAATGGTCAGGGGTCCCTTTACCTTTACCTTAAAACTTTAATCTAGATAAAAAACAGATCCAGATGAAAAGGAGAGAGAAAAAAGAAAGAGAAAGAGGGAGGTAGAGAGAGATAGAAAAAGAATTGAAAGAGATTTTTTAAAAAATAAAGTTAATAAACTAAAGAACTTCCGGTTATTCATCTGGCAGCTATATATAAACATTATTCAACTCATTCACTCCAATATAACACCCAGCAAGACTACTTTCTATAAACCAACATTATCTTCAGCCTTCAAACCCAAATGTCATTAATTCATTTTCTTTTACACACAAAATTCTATGAGAGGTTTCCAATCTTTAGTAAATATTAACAATGACTTTTCTCTGAGTAAACATGCCAATTTCACTATACAGTATCAGCTAAGCCCAGCTAACCATTCCTCCATAGTTGGCAATTAGTATTTCAATCTTTGTGCATGTTAAAATCTCGCTGCTGTAATCATATATTGGAACACAACTATATTTAGAGGTACCCCCCCCAAAAAAAATCACACCTCCAAATGCTGCACAAAATTTGGACTGAATACTTTAACCCAGCACTAATATGGTAAATAGTTAAGTACTATCTCAGGCATAAGGAAAAATAAGTCCTGAGGAAGCTCAGAATCTCAGAAATGAAACTAAAGAAATTTCAGACACCTATTTCAGATGATAAAGAGTTTTGCACGCCTTGAAAACATGCTGTTTTTCAGGAACAGCCTGGTAAGAGAAGTAAAATATTCAGAAGGCATCTGTGCCTGTTGGAATAATAAAGAGGAATTCATTGAACATGTTTCATGTTACCTTATTCAATTTTAATCCAGGAAAAAATAGTCTGTCTCAGTGTAAGTCTGTATGTTGCTATTAGATGATTGTCCTCTTCATGTTCTGAAGTTCTGTGCAGAAATACAATAAATTAATTGCTTAAGGTACCCTGTGTCTCTTTGTCTGTTTTCACAGGGCCAGGGCGCTCTGTCAGAGAGGCTTCGCAGCTTCAGCATGCAAGATCTCACCACAATTAGGGGAGAGAGCAGCAGCAGCACTGTGAGTCCGCCTCCTCCTGCCCCCTCAGTTTCAGTGCGAACAAGTAGCAAGCAGAGCCACCCCAAAACGTCCAAAAGTGCATCAGAAAGTATTGGACGCTCAGGTCAGTGCAAGAGTTAATTTCCCCCCCCTCTGCATCGGTTACCTAAAAGGAGCAAGAATTAAGCATGAGAACTGTAGAAGACTTGTGGGGCAGTCCTCAAATACCTCTGGTCTTTACCAAGGGGCTTAACTTTTTGTGTGGCAGCCCCTTCCCTATAGAGCTGCTTGCCAATAGAGGTTCCACAAGAGTCCTCCCTGTTCGTATTTAGATGCCCCCCCCTATACCTATAGCTATACACCCTCTGTTTTTCAGGAAGGCCTTTCAAACCTGAGATTCTTTGCCAACCAGCTTTCCATTGATACACCTGCCATTTTTAAACGGTTTCCGCCATGGGATGTTTTAGCTGAATTGTGATGTTTTTGGCAGAATTATACAGATTGGAATAAAGTGGATCTGGAAAGTGCAATCTACCATATTCACGTCTAGCCCTGTAATCCTCCCCCTTTTCTACCCATTAACTGAAGACCCAAACTGTTCTCAGATATTAACTTTTGTAGTAAGGAAGTCCAAATAACATGTTTCCATTTTTCCATTGTCATTCATCCAATTGTTGTTGGGGTTTTTTTGGGGGGGGGGTCAAAGTTATCTACTAAATAGTTGGGTACAATATTATTGCTGCCACAAATGATGTTGGGATTTTATGCTTGCAAAATGCAAAAATTGTTTAGTTGGATAATATTGTATTGGAGAGACATAAGGAAACACTGTGTTTCAAATGGAATCTGTCAATGGTCACCCTAGAATCTAGGGCATGGTTATACCGTGTTTCCCCCTTTTTAAGACACCGTCTTATAACTTTTCCCCCCTCAAAAAACACAGGGTGGCTTACTTTTGGTGGGATGTCTTATTTTTTTTATTACCGGTACGGTTTTTACGGTTCAGGGCGCTGGCTCAGGGCGCTGCTGGGCTGTCTTGAGTGCTCGGCGCTGCAGCAGCCCCCAGTTCCGGGTGGCGGGGTGGCAGGCGTCTTTGGCCGGGCCAGGCAGAGGACGCTGGCTCATGCGCTCCGCCCGCCGCTGCAGGGCGCTCCAAGCTCCTTGGCCGGGCCAGGCAAGGAAGAAGCAGTGAGCCCAGCAGTGGCGGCAAGCACGGAAGTGGCAGGGATGGCGGTGAACGAGAAGGCAGAGCGCGGGGATGCAGCCAGCAAGGCGGGAGCGCGATCAGCTGTTAAGCGGAGCTCTTGGAGCGCCTCATCATAGCTGATCGCGCTCCTGCAGTGCTGGCTGCATGGAGTGACTCTGTGAGTGGAGGTGCCTGTGGAGGTTGGTTTCCGCGGCGCGGAAGTATGGCTTATTTTCGGGGTATGTCTTATATTTCTCAAATACTTAAAAACCCTGCCATGGCTTACTTTATGACTACGTATTAAAAAAGGGGAAACAGGGTAGGACTGAGGCGACCATTTGAGCACCCGCCACTCTAATTCAATTAGAATTAATAAAAAGTAACTTTAGACTTTGATATTTACATGTTTGCTGTTGCACATTGACTTACCCTGCCTTATCACAAAATTTCACGCTATGGGCTTGCAGCTATCTATCTCAATATGCACTTAGCAGGTCCGTAAGGGCTAGGAGGATGCAGTGTTGGGCTTGTGCCTCCTCTTCTATATTTATCATGTTCAGGAGACCTACCAAAGTACTAAATTTAATCTGGTCCAATAAATAACATGCTTACCTGCTCTCTCTAGAATGTTACCACTGTTGTTCTGGGTCGGTTAGGGCTTCTGCTGCAGCAGAGCTACTCTGAGGGCGGTATACAAATTTAAATAATAATAATAATAATAATAATAATAATAATGATATAAAGATTCATATAGTGCCCACATTGTGTTTAGTGTGGTTCAGAAGTTACTTTTTGCACAGAGACATCTCAGTTGAAGAACACCACTTGCTGTGGACTGAATAACCTGGGGATAAGGGTTGCTTTCTCTGTCCCTGAAATGAAAAGGAGCAGATGGTTTTGTGTTTGTAATGCAAGTTGCATTGGGCAAAACTACACGTAAATGGCACTTGATTTGGTAAATCCAGTATAGCTGCAAGTCTAAAGGTGACCTGAGTTGCAAAACCAAATTAATGGTGAAGCACCTAGTAATTTTAGGCACTCAAATGCTGACAAAACACAGACAAGTAGAATATACAGTACTCAATACAGTGCAGTGGTGACAAGCTCCCTGAAATCCAGAAGTAGATTTAAAAAGTCACTGTCCCTTCCCTTCCCTGTACAGTAATCTATCTGAAGCCACAATAATTTGCTGACCAGGCTCATTGCAGCTGTCTTTCTGCCTTTAAACTGGGAGTGTTAAATGTACAAAGCAACTGCATACAGGGTGCATTCAAGTACATCTGTAAACAAGACACACTGCTAAGTTTCACTCAAAGCAGACCCACTGCAATTAATGGACATGACTGTTAGGTCCATTAATTGCATTGGATTTACTCTGAGTAAACTTATAATAATAATTATTATTATTTTATTATTTATACCCTGCCCATCTGACTGGCTTGTCCCAGCCACTCTGGGTGGCTTCAAGCATATAGAAAAACATGATAAAATGTGGTACTCAAGGGTCAATGAGCTTTATAGAGGCTTGCAGAATGAATTTCTGGGTGTGTTTTATTTTTGTGGCTGAATGGATGATAGAATTTGCCAGGGACTCTTCAATCAGCCTTGGGCAAGACGCTCCTTCTCCAGTTTGTTTTATTTGTGATTTGGTAACAATAATACCCATTGGCCTGCCCCACTTTGATAATTAATGAGATAATAATTGTGTGAGTACTTCGTTGCCTTCTGACAAATAGCATCCTACGCGTGTGCACTTAACTATTTCCACTGTTAATTACATGGAGCAAATGGTATGTGTGTACATCTCTTATGTAGTTGAGTATATAAATGGAGCATAGCTTAACCTTTCACCATGGTACACCATTATCTGTTCTTTGGCCTCCAAAATGGCTTGGGGGAAATGAATTTAAGTGCTTTACCACCCCTCCCATCTCAGCATGTTAAGCTCTTAATATATGGCTCCTTTTCCAGTGTGTGCATGTTGTTCGGTTTGCCGCATTGTTCAAGGTGAGTACTGGATTCCTCTTCTGAAATCCATGCGCCCTTTGTAAAACCTTAGTTCTCATTCCTTGCATTTGCTGTGCCCTAACTGGGGTTTTTATTACTGACAACCAAATTTCATATGCACCTTAATGCATGTGGTTTTAATAGGTGCCCTTTGCAATGAGCTGTGTGCCTTGCCGAGACTTTGGAGTGTTGTTTTTGTGTAAGCATTGTGCAGAAAAATGGGGTTCTTTCATAAGGTATTTTAACACTGATGTTTAGTACCGTAGGTGCTTTGCTTTAATTCCCGCTGAATACTCAGATTAACTCAGATTAACAGGTACCACGACAAAGTTATGGCTGGCTTGAATTTGGACGTTTCAATTTAGATTTAGATTTTGCAGCCTCTTTCAAATTGATCCAGTCACAAAAACGGCCCCTGATAGCATGTGCAATATGTGTTTGCAAAGGTTTCCAGTGTTTCAAAATCCACAGGAGGGCACAACCTTTATTGGGATGAAACAAGGTGTCACAAAATAGTGAGCAAGCTTTCATCTTCTCCAGAACTCTTCCTCGGGCTGAATATTAAACAAATTGTGTATGTAGGAAGGGGGGCTGTTTTGCTGTTCATACATCTGCAGCTGCATACACACAATGATGGCTCGGGGGTCGCCTGGGTTTGGGGGGGGGAGCTCCGCCTGTCCACGCAATACCTTTTAAAGGACAGTCTTTCCCTCAAAGAATTCTGGGCACCGTAGTTTACTGGTGCAGTGAAAGGGCCTGGATTAGGCCTGTTGGCATCAAGGCATAGCTCCCAAGTCTCCCATTTTTTGTGGGAAACCCCCAGATTTTAATCCGTTTCCCGCTGTTAACCAGAATAGAAAAAAATCCCGTAAATCCCCCGATTTCCTACCTGCCAGGGAGGCTCCTTCTGCGCATGTCCAGACATGTATAGAAGCAACTTCCGGTGCCGCGCCGCTGCTGATCCCGGATTTTTCAACGGGAGACTTGGCAGCTATGGCATCAAGGATTGGAATCAATGCCACAGTTTGAGGGGTTTCTGCTGGCTACTGTTGGCAGTGATACTGGTGCCAGTAGCTTCTAAGTAAGGATGAAAGAAGGCAGTGATGATTCCTGTTCCAAAGTAATCATCACAATCAGCACTGCTTCTGTTCTGCTGCAGTTCAGTTTCTGCCAAACTGCGTTACTCATCTTGCTGTCCACTGATATAAGTTACATGATTTGCATGCTATGTTGTGTAACTATTTACGTAACTTGCTTAACATACGTTCATTTCAATGTAAAGGAAGCACCGAAGCCGTTTTTTAAATTTTTTTTAAACCCAATCTCTACTAATGTACCGTTTGCAGACTTAAAAAGAACAGCGATGTGAATGAATGCCAATTGCATTTGCCTGATTTCTGTTCCTGACCACAGATGAACACAGACCACAGAAATTTCTGCTTCCTTTTTTTTTTTTTTTTGGAATTCCTATTTTCATCTGACTACCATTTGGGTGGGCCCATTGGGCGACTCCTCACTGGAGGCATTTGGCTAAGCTATGTGAGATCTCTGTGTGTTTGAATGGAATGGGTAAGGGTGTGTTTCTTGGTGTTTAAAAGTGTTTTTGTGTTTGTGTTTGTGTGTGTGTCTGCAAGTAGGTGGTAAATATATCTAGGCACCTGATTCCTTGAAATGAGCTAAATTAGTTGTCATAATATGCATAATTTCCCTTAGTGTCATAGCTGCCAAGTTATCCCTTATTTTAAGGGATTTTCCCTTATGCTGAATAGGCTTCCTCGCGAGAAAAGGGAAAATTTGGCAGATATGCTTAGTGTTCTACTTTGCATTGGTGTTGAGTTCCCTTCCATGTATCCTCTTGGTCTGCGACTTGGTTCACTGCCTTGCATGACTTGCTTTGCATGAGTTTGAGTTCTCTGCCATGGATTCACTGCCTGTTCTTTGGAATAGAAGCTCTTGGTCTCAGTGTGACCCACCTGTAAAATGGCATCAGGGGACTTGTGCAAGCACATGCAGAATTTAAAGAGTTTACTGCTGAGCTGCACACTTTGACATTGCTAGGCTCTGCCCCTGAAGCTCACCTGGATACTAGAATTTTGCCATCCTAGCTGTTGCTGTTTAAAACAGGATGCCAAATGCAATGGACCTTGGTCAAATTCAGCAAGGCCATTTTTATAAATGAGAAGCCTTGCAAAGGCTTCAAGAGGAATGAAAGTGAATTTGGGATTTAGCCTGAACACCAGTAGTGAATTTAGGAAGAGCTGTTCCAGTGGGAAAGTAATCTGAATGAATATTCAGTTTAGGAACCCATTTTTCAGGGTTCACTTGTGGCAGATATTAAGAAAATGGCCCAGCAATGTCCAAACTGACACCGCCAGATTACAATGTAAGAACAAGCAGCTATAAGCCCAATGGCAAATCTGGATCCCATCCATTGTTGTATAACTTAGACAAGATTCATTTATGGGGAAGCAAATAGAAATATGTTGACATCATTTCCAAGCTTATTTAGGCTTAAAATACATTAGTGTTTGCTTAGTTTGTTTTGTCTAGAATCTAGTAGAAAAATATATTGTTGATACTTACATAAAAGGGCAACATTTTTTTTTATAAAAAAACCATCTCTGTTCATCAAGTAAACACCACTTGTTAAGATGCTGATCTCTACAAAGCATGCGGAGTGGTTTCATTTGCTTTCTTTGCACAAAATACAGACACTATTTTGTTTAAAGTAAATGCTGTTGGCTGTACTAGTGACTCCTAACTTAAATCTTTTAGCTGTTTAATTAATCATCTACACTTTCTATTTCAAATTTTAAGGTACTGTAGAATGAGCTGATGAGAAATCTTAGTGATAAGGCAGTGGCTAAAATAGTAAAATTGAGCTGACTTGGATAGTTTAAAAATGAATGCTATTTGTGGCCATCTCCAGAAAAAAAGACTATTGAGTTCAGTTAATGATGCTATTTCCCCTGCCAAGTACTTTCTATTTACTGTTTTTTTCTTTCTTTCCTTATGTGAATATTTTGGGATATGGATGTAAGTGTTACTGGTTTGCATGGCTTGGACAGACTTCTGAGTAAATAGTCATAGGGTTTGCACTGCTCAACTAAGAACTGCTTCCTTCTCACCCTTAATTTTTTTTAGTAATATATAGGTTGTTCCTAACTGTGTGCAGTGTGCCCGGAAATTCTTGTCTAATCACTGACTTTCTAGGTTTTGTTTTGTTCTAATGGGTGGGCCTCATTTCACCTGACTGCTCTGTGGTGGCTTTTTGGCTTACCAGCAAAGTGGTTGTAGGCAAATGGCTTATTATGTAGTTTTCTTCTGATCAAAGTATATATTACGCCTTGTTTGCGTAGCATTTGATGCTTGTTGTAGCCTAACTGAAGTGTGAAAATCTGCCTGGATTTTGTTTTTCTTGGCGACCTGAGGAGCAGAGAGCATGAGGCTTTCAAATGTGACTTATTGCTGCATAGAAATCCAAATGTAACACCTGTTTATGGTGGCTGATCCCTGGTATTTTATACAGGCCTTTAGCTCCTTGATATGAACTTACCTACATTCATTAGAGATTAGAGACTGATGACATATAGTCCTTCAGCCACGCACAAGTGACGATTTTATATTACAGTAAATCCCTAAGAAGAGCTTTGCTGTCAAATCAAAGTTGTGCCATCATCTTATTTATTCTCAACAGTGGCTAGGCATATTGTTTACATGGGGTTTATTTCCATTAAAAATCATAGATAATAACTGGTCATACGCCTGTCCTCCATTAATTTGCCCGGTCCCTTTTTAAAGTCACTGGCAATCTCCATAGCTTTGAATTCCATAACTTAGTTTCTGCTTTGTGTGGTTAAAAGAACTTTATGTCAATTTCATGGGTGATTTTGAGATCTAGTTTTAAAGGAGGAAAAAAAAATATACCTGTCTGCTTTCTTCACCCAATGCATAATTTTAAAAACCTCTATCAAGACCCCACTTTAATTGCCTTTGGTTTTCTAAAGCAAAAGCCCCAAACACTTTAACCTTTTCTTCCAATAACAGTATAATTTTGGTTGCCCTTATTCACCCAATGTGCGTCTTTTATACTTGCACTGAATCTCATTGGCAATTTATTGAAGTTTGAAGTGGAATGAAATGACGTTTCCCCCTGAATTGATACAACATACACAGCTCCAGTCTTTGTGTTCCTGGCAAATGTTCTCCCAGGGCTATGCTCCTTCTGTTTTCACAGCTTTTACACGGCAGAGAACATTGGCAACCAAATTCTGCTTACCAGACTTATGATAATGCAAATGCGCATTCAGGCAGTTTGTGGATTCATGTCCACAAGCAACATTTTGGATTCTGCTTTGTAAACAGACGCCGTGTGGTTCATGTACATTGTGGTTTATTTGTTTATTATAAGTCTGCCTAAACCAGTTTTGTACAGCTGTGGTTATGAAATTTGACTTGCTGGAAACTGACATTAATGCAGAACATACAGAACATTGCTGTGTTGAAGGATAGGAAGAGAGTGGACGTTAATATTGTTCACCTTTTAGGTATAATATGCAAATCAGATTTTATCTTTGTAATGTTTGTGTGTTTCATTGGATTATTTAGTTTCTATGTTGCTATATTGGCCAATTTCATGCCAGTTCAGTGGGTCTAGGCATAACAAAGATGGGCTGATGCCAAGAAGGTTACTAGCATATTGCCAAAAAAACAGGAACAGCATCACAAAAAGGACATTTGCATGTGTGCGTTTATATGCAAATATAAGCAATTATTACTCTGATTTCAATAGGAATGCAATGCATTCCACCATAACTGGATAAACTTGTGGCTAGGTGGTCTGTGTGTTCGCTC
Source organism: Zootoca vivipara (assembly GCF_965207765.1). Taxonomy (NCBI): domain Eukaryota; kingdom Metazoa; phylum Chordata; class Lepidosauria; order Squamata; family Lacertidae; genus Zootoca; species Zootoca vivipara. Next base: position 11,371,723 of record NC_142595.1, on the reverse strand, counting down.
AGTCTGCTGTTCAGCTGTTTGTTGATGGGCACATTCAAAGTCCCCACTCTCCTTACAGCTCTTCCTCATTAAACTGGATGTAGATTGGATAGCTCTTCAAATAGAGGACTGAAAAGTATGGCTCAGGGCCACCCTGAGTGCTTCCCACCTCCCTGATCAGTCTAGGGACAGTGCTTCAGTGTTTAGTTTCCTTTGGATAAGAGGAAGCGTTGGACACCTACAGTGTCTTCATAATTTTATGGTGTCTTCACAACTGGAAGCAAGCAGATTTCTAAAAAGGAAACAGCTTGTATCTAAGCTCACACCAGGTTTCTGATTAACATAATCCCATCCTTATTATGTCTCTTTTGGACCTAACTCCATAATAATGTTCACCTTTCTTTGCATTCCCTGACTCAAATTTCAATGTAGTGTTTCTTTGGTTCCTTTCAGCAGAGAGGTACCACCTTTCAAAGGTATGAGTGAAATGCCAGTCAAGGAACATCAATGTTTCTTTGTTGAAGACTATGACCACCCAATATCTGTCCTCAAGACAGCCAAACTCACAGCATTATTCAACTTTATTCTCAGTACCCGTTGCTAGGAGAGGTTCATCTTCACATTGTACGCAGAACACACTATTCAGAATTTGTTCATACCATCATGAACATTTCATAGCACTCTGTGTTTGTCAACAGTGTTTTCCTGACTATAATTGAGCACTGATAATCCATTTGGCAGGTAGTGATGACGTAAATATCCCCAGTGGCTCTTTTTGTTCTACTAGACTAGATTAGGCAATTATACCTGATTAACTTTGTCAGCTCAGTAAACTAAGCTCCATTTGGTTTTGTTATACAGGAACTAAAATTATTCAGATCTAGCCATCCATATGACCCCCTTTTAAATCCACAAATAAATTAAGGCATCTAACAGTTAAATCCTAAACATACCTGCTCGGAAGTAAGCCCATTGAGTCCAATGGTACTTACTCCCAAATTAGCTCACAGGGTTACAGCCTAAATTCATAATAATCATGGGTGTTGCATTGAAATCTTCTTAAGCAACTCAAGCTGACAACTAAAAATTGTTCCTGGTGTGTGCCTTTTAACCCCACTTATATTATTAACCCCGGCAAATGCATGGGTGGGGCAACAGTTGGCGTTAGTCTGTTTGATGACAACCATCTCTGACCTTTCCATGTCCTCTTTCTCTTCACCATTTAGATCTTAAATGGCTGTTCTAAGTGGTTGAACTAGAGGTTGGGGCAGAGAGTGAAAGGCCACCTGAGGCAAACTGTGAACCAACGGAAGTTGTGTTCTCAGATGACGAAGAGAACGACTCATTGGATGGCACATCCAAGCCTAAAACACCTAAAAAGAAGGATCCCGTCATTGAGGTACTTTCACATTGGAAATGGGATTAAAGACACAGGTGCCTGACTTCCACAAATGCTATTTTCTTTTGCAATGGAAAGGTTGTTGAGGCCGGCCCTGAATTCAATAGAATTATAAAACTGCATGTAGGCCATCTTACTTACTTAGGCCAAGAGTGAGGAACCTGTGACCCTCCAGATGATGAAGAACTACAACTCCCATCATCCCCAGCAAGCATGCTGACTGAGGCTGATGGGAGTTGGAGTCCAGTAACATAGGAGGACCACAGATTCTCCGCCCCGGTCCTAGACACATCTATCCAGAAATGGAATGTGTCCTTTGAATTATGGGAGTGGAATGTCCTCACATTTAAATAGTATAGAGACGTTTTAAAAAGGTGCATATTTATTTCTCAACCTACCAATGTTCTAGGATTGGAAAGCCTTCATTTTAAGGGAGAACCCTATTTCAAATCCACTCTCCCCACCACCGAATGGTGTGGAAAACGGTTAAGGCTCTTGCCTTTCCTTATCGTCTGTGCCATGTAAGCAGCAAAGAAACTGTTCAGTGTCACATATTATGCTTGGCAGCAATTTAGCCTTCATGCACTTAGGTTTTGCCTTGCTCTTTTAGCTCCAGCCTCTGCCTGCAAGCACAGTAAAAATGACGTCGGGGTCATAGACATATAAATGGTTGAAATGTACAAGCACCTCTCTTTTTAGAAGTTCTATGTCTGACAAGCAACCTTCTATAAATACAGTGGTACCTTGGTTCTCGAACGGCTTAGTTGCCGAACAAATCAGCTCCCAAATGCCACAAACCTGGAAGCAAGTGTTTGCGAACACTTTTTTGGAAGCTGAACGTCCGACGCGGCTTCCTCTTGAGTGCAGGAAGCTCCTGTTGCCAATCAGAAGCTGTGGCGTTTCACCTCTAGGGGGCTAGCAAGAGTTAAGTTGCAAGGGAGGTAAATAGCCAGTAGGAGCTCTCCAGGCAGAAGCAGGGGTATATAAGGAGAAGCAGGCAGTCAGAAGGTGGAGTTGGTGGGAGTTGATGAGAGAGGTGGAGAGGATTTTGAGATAGAGAGAGGGTTAGAGAAGCTAGTGAGGTGAGCTGTGGCACAGAATCTGAGAGAATAATAAGAAGGGAACTTCAGTCAGGAAGGAAAAGGGGGGAAACTAATACTAAAGGTTAAGTTTAAGCAAAAGTACTTGACGAACCGTGAAGAATATATGCTTGGGAGACAGCAGTCACGAAATTAAAAGACGCCTGCTTCTTGGGAGAAAAGCAATGACAAACCTAGACAGCATCTTAAAAAGCAGAGACATCACCTTGCCGACAAAGGTCAGTATAGTTAAAGCTATGGTTTTCCCAGTAGTGATGTATGGAAGTGAGAGCTGGACCATAAAGAAGGCTGATCGCCAAAGAATTGATGCTTTTGAATTATGGTGCTGGAGGAGACTCTTGAGAGTCCCATGGACTGAAAGAAGATCAAACCTGTCCATTCTGAAGGAAATCAGCCCTGAGTGCTCACTGGAAGGACAGATCGTGAAGCTGAGGCTCCAATACTTTGGCCACATCATGAGAAGAGAGGACTCCCTGGAAAAGACCCTGATGTTGGGAAAGATGGAGGGCACTAGGAGAAGGGGACGACAGAGGACGAGATGGTTGGACAGTGTTCTCGAAGCTACGAACATGAGTTTGACCAAACTGCGGGAGGCAGTTCAAGACAGGAGCGCCTGGCATGCTATGGTCCATGGGGTCACGAAGAGTCGGACACGACTAAACGACTAAACAACAACAACAACAACAACAACAACAAAGATCATCACCTAAATAAACTTAATAGTTTGGTTTACTTTTCACCTGACTGGAATCCAATATTTGTGTACCAGTACGCAGACTTACTGGTTGGTGGCAGCAAGGGAAGGCGTGGGAGGTACTGGGTCAATAGACCGTTAAACGTCCGGGGGCCCTTTGCTGGTGTATCTCGCCACAGAAGCCACACCTGAACGGTTTTGGGAGTCGAATGGACTTCCGAAACGGATTAAGTTCTAGAGCCAAGGTACCACTGTAGTACGCTGCAGCTGCTTCCAGAACAGGGCCTCCCATGAGGCAAAGTGAGGTGACCGCCTCAGGCGGTGGGATCTAGAGGGGCATCAGATCTGGCCTCCAAGGAACCCTCGCCCACTGCGACATGCTTCTTGGAGGCTAGATCTGCCAGCTCCTTGGCATCCCCACAGTGACTCTTCCCTGGTGACTTCTTAGTGAATAGGAGGCACTGCTGGTGTTGCCCCACCTCCAGGGAAGAAATGGTGGTGGCTGCCCTCTGGGGTCTCCTGGGGCCCTTCCACTCCACCCCACCCCCCAACAGCCTTTGCTCCCCACTTCAACTGTCGTGTAAGGTTGATTTGATTCCCCCCCACCTTGTTCCTGAGGCGTATCTTCATTCCCGCCTCCCCTGTCCCCGATTTATTTCTACACTTCCCCTTCCCTTTTTCCCTGGCACAGGGAGACAATTTTGTGGTTCGCCTTGGATGCCTAATTGTCTTCAGCCGGCCCTGTCTGCTTCCTATGGAAATATATAGGCGAAGCATATGCAAAAGCAACCAAGCTGTAGAGTTCAGTTCTGTTCATGACTAGGCAGAAGTAAAAGTAGCATAGCTGCTGTTCAGGTATTATCAGAGCAGCAAGCTTATGGATTTGCTCTGCCTGTAATCCCTTTTAAGTGCCAGCCAAACCTTTATAAAGATTATCTTAAGGTACACAGTTCAGTCCTATAGTAGTGTCATTGCTCAGTGCTTTATCCAGGCTGGAGAGGCAGAGGTCTGAGACTGAAAGAACAAGGGGGGGAAGTATAGGTTCCTAGAGCCTGAATTGTAAATGAGCACAGTAGTTGATCCTGTATAAGACCTTGCTTGTACACATGTTTTATTATGCTGTTATATTTGTTGGAAGCTGCCCAGAGTGGCTGGTGCAACCCAATTAGATGGGCGGGGAATAGTAATAATAATAAGACAGGTTTCATGGTTGGGAGACATGGGTGAATACGCAGTTGCCCTTTCTTGTGCATTGAAGGGTTTCTTAAAAACAATTTTAAAAATCCTGGAATTTCCTTGATTTTGAAAAGGGAATTCCCTGCACTAAATGAGCATTTTCAGAGAGCAGGGGAGGTAGGCAACAGCAAATGTGAAGTTCACTCTGGCTCTGTAATTCTTCGCATTTATCCTGAAGGCGTTAAAAGCAGTTCACATATATTATCACAATAAACATTCTATCAACCCTATTGGTTAGGCCAGGCATCCCCAAACTTCGGCCCTCCAGATTTTTGGACTACAATTCCCATCATCCCTGACCACTGGTCCTCTTAGCTAGGGATCATGGGAGTTGTAGGCCAAAACATCTGGAGGGCCGCAGTTTGGGGATGCCTGGGTTAGGCCGTCCCCCCCTTCTTCTATTGTCCATGTTTTTATTATTACATTAACAACAAACCTGGAATGTTAAACCGTTCTTCTCTTGGTTTGCAGTCTGTGATAACTCGCTGATGGATCTCAGAACAGAATGTGTTCACATGAGGAAATGAAGCAAACCATAGGCTGCCACTGAGGTCACATTATGGGTTATAAGTGTCAAATAACTATGGTACCTGTAGGAAACATATATTCCAGGGGTCAGCAACCTTTTTCAGCCGTGGGCCAGTCCACTGTCCCTCAGATCTTGTGGGGGGCCGGACTATATTTTTTTTTGTGGGGGGTGAACAAATTCCTATGCCTCACAAATAACCCAGAGACACATTTTAAATAAAAGGACACATTCTACTCATGTAAAAACACGCTGATTCCCGGACTGTCCGCGGGCCAGATTGAGAAGGCAATTGGGCCGGATCTGGCCCCCGGCCCTTAGGTTGCCTACCCCTGATATATACATTTTAAAGGTGGGGAATGAACACAGAGATGAATTGGTCAGTATGAATTCTCTCAACTGTCCTTTATACCCAGCTCTACATTTGTGGAGGCCCTCAACAAAGTGCTCAGCAGTCGTCCCTCCCTACATGGATGGGCTTACCTGGCAGCAAGCGTGAGATCAGCAGGTGGCCATTTGATTTCCCTCACATTCCTCTGGAGTGACACTGTATATGCAGGGCATTGCGATAAATTAAAACGGTGACTCACAGACTCAGACATCAGGGCAAGTGTCAGATGTTGGCGGGCCCTGCCTGAGAGCTTGTGGCCTTGGCAGCTGCCCAAGAGTGTCAGGAGCTGGTGCCAGGTCTGGCAGCTCCCCTCCTTCCATACGGGATGCTGCCCACTTCCCCGCCTACCGGCTTCCGCTGCTGCAGTTTCTTCAGGACAAATAGTTTTATTTTAGGAAGCAGGCTTCACTCAGCTTCAGTTTGGCAATCACACCTGCTGCATTACTTGCTCGTACAGTGGATCAGTTTGCATTAAATAATAGTAGTAGTAGTAGTAATAATAATAATAATAATAATAATAATAATAATAATAATAATTGTCAGAGGTTCTTGCGACTACTCTAGAGTAACGACGCTCCGCATGCTCGTCTTTAAACAGTTTTTATTAGTGCAGTCTATTTACAGTGAGCTGGGTATGTAAGACATGTCTGCTCAGTCCGATGCAGAATCCGGCAATGAACCGCACCTTGACTTCCTCCAACATAAGAGTCTTGGGACAGCAAACCTCCTCCCCCTCCTTCTCCTGCGTAATTCTGTAACCGGAGGAAAGGGTCTACGCTCCATGTTTTCCTTCTCCCCCCTTTCCCCCCCTCTCTCTTCCTCCCTCCTGTGTAGCGGGGGCTCTCCCGTGCTGCCAGAGCCCTGGCCCTCTCTCTCCACTTCCTGACTGGTCTCCTCAGCGTCCTCGCTGCCATTGCTGCTTGGGGAGGAGCTGCTTCTGATGAGAGGGGGAGGTTCTCTATACTCTCTTCCCCTTACAATAATAATAGAAGAAGAAGAAGAAACCTCATACGCAAAGTACTCAGCCCAGCCCAGCTTCATGCAGTCTCGCAGTTTAAGGGGAGTTAGAACAATAAAACAATAAAACAAAACAATAAATTAAAACAACAAAACGGAGCACTAAAAGGAATTAAAAAGTAAAACGGAAGAGGGAATTAAAAACAGGTGCTAAGAATTGGTTATATAGCAGAGACTTGCCTTAGAGTTGACCTTAGAGCTCTAAACGCTCCAAGCACTCGGCAGCCATCTTGGTCTCCACTCCTCATACGTTTTTGTAATATATAAGATTTTCAGCAGACCATTGATAGGATGGCCTCTACAATATTCTTGAATTCTGAATGTCGTCATCAAATGAACAAGACGTTCATTCTCTAGTCTACAATATTCTTGAATTCTGAATGTCGTCATCAAATGAACAAGACGTTCATTCTCTAGTCTACTTGGGCAATGGGTGTTTCACACCGTGAAAAGGTGTGAGCGCCCTGGTTTCTCACGAAACAAATGAGAACACTGCCTGTACATTTTGCCTCACAACTTGGGTCCCATAAGTGCTAGCAACTTCATTTTAAATGAAAGAAAGCTGCGAATCAAGGGGTTTCGGCTTATCCAGGGGACACAGCTGCCACCTCCTTGCCAGCACCCATGATGGTGCAACGCTTCGCTAGTCTCATTTGATTTCCTACCTAATATCAGTGAGCCACAGCAATTGTGCCTCGTGTGTGGGAAAGGGAACGGAATGTGTTGTGTGATACCATAAAAGTGTACCCACATAGCTGCTCGGTTCCTTCCATTTGTGGGGGCATCAGAAGTGATGTGATTATGGCGAGACTGTTGCTATGGACTTTGTAGGAGTGGCTGTGTTAGCTCTCCATTCTAGTAGTATTATTATTACGCTTTGGCATTGTAGCTGGTGGGAAAGCCTACGATTCTAATCATGCTGGTTATAAGCCCCAGCACAGCAGCAGCTAGTTGAGGTTAGATCATAGGATTCTCTTGCTGTCTCATTCATGGGTAGGCAAACTAAGGCCTGGGGGCCGGATCTTGCCCAATTGCTTTCTAAATCCGGCCCGGGGACAGTCCAGGAATCAGCGTGTTCTTACATGAGTAGAATGTGTGCTTTTATTTAAAATGCACCTCTGGGTTATTTGTGGGGCATAGGAATTCGTTCATATATTTTTTCAAAATATAGTCTGAGGTCTGGGGGACCCCTGATCTATATGAAGCCATTGGGAGTGGTCATTGGGAGAGATAATCAAGCAAGTTGTCATCAGTATGCTGATGATCCCCAGCTCTCCTTCTCTGCAACATCTGAATCAGATGTTCTTTTTTCTTTTTCTTTTTTCAAAATATAGTCCGCCCCCCCCAAGGTCTGAGGGACAGTGGACCAGCCCCCTGCTGAAAGATTTTGCTGACCCCTGGTCTGTTTCTTGATTTGAATGCTTGCTTTCAATGCACCTTTAGTTTAATAACAGGCCTTTGCTGTGCAAATTACAACTTGCCAAAAATACGTGTAATATCCATAGCATGGAAAAATCACAGGCACCAGTATTTAAAATACCTCCCTAGAGCTCATAGTATTGGGGGGGGGGGGAGTTGTTGTATGAGTTTAAAAATGGGAATACGTTGATGGACAGGTTCTGCTCTTAGTGTGGCAAACAGGTTAGTCTGGTGAGCCTTTCTGAATTAATATAATGGAATATTTATCAGAATAAAAGATTCTGATAAATGAAGCACCTAACCTAACCATTCAGTCTGCATCCAATTCTAATGAAGTAGCTGAAGACACCGTTGAAACAAATGTACAGTGGTGCCTCGCTTAACGAATGCCCTGCTTAACGAAATTTCCGCTTAACGAAAGGTTTTTTCTAGCGGAGGTTGCTTCGCTAGACGAATTCGTTTTACAAAAAATTCGTCTAGCGAGTTGCGGTTTCCCATAGGAATGCATTGAAATTAAAAAAAAAATCAATGCATTCCTATGGGAATTACTAGGCGAATTTTTCGTTATAAGAAAAGACCTGTGGAACGAATTAAATTTGTCTAGCGAGGCACCGCTGTAGTATTTTGAGGCCTAAGGAACAAAATAAATACATTTTTTCCAGCTACTCAGATATTAGTCTGTTTTCTGTTAGTGAAGATGTATACAATCAGAGATGTCAGCAAATGCAAGGTTACGTTGTTTCAGTAATGTATACTCAGTTGTAATGACACTTAAGGGAGGGAGTAGCTGACACTGAAAGCAATTCCTGAACTATTGCCATGTTAGCATTGTTTCATGAAAAAGTCAGCAACCTGAAATGGAATTAGTGTATTATGACATGGCCTCATCAGATATGGACGGAGAAGTTTCTGAGAATATATATACATGTGAAAGTACACTGGAGTGGAGAGATGAGAATTAAGCAAGCAAATGGGAGCAGGGTGATGGTAGGAAACTGTACTACTTTTTGTACATTTACAGTGGTACACCACTTTTAAAAATATGTGTGTGAGCTGTCTTCCCAGTTGCTTACCTTTCTCAAAACAAGTAACTAAACAAGATTCACCACCACCAATACATATTGCAGCTCTGGAAGGAAGGGAAGGCAGTCAATGGCAGTGACTTCAAATCAAATCAACATAAACATCAAATCAAATCATTACAAACATAAACATACGACAACATACAAAACATACAAAACGAGCAAGACGCTCGAGAATAATTACAATTGGTAAAAAAAAAATACAATTAGCATAAAGGGTATACAGGTTTAGGAATAAGGAGTTAGAGGTAAAAATATAATGAATAAAAAGAATTTCAAGTTGTATAAAACAATCCGTTACATCTCTTATAAGACAAAGCAGAGGTTAATTTTTTTGCCAATTGTAAGATTATACACGAATCTTGAGTCTTGCAATAGGAAGGCAAGCTGCAACTCTGTCGGGTTTTTGGAGTAATCGACTCAGTAGAGTTTTCCGAGCAGCACTATATAAGGGGCATGTGAGCACTATGTGCTGAAGGGATTCAATCGAGCGATTGTCACATGAACATAAAACCGAGACTCGACCCTTGGTAAATCTGTGAAAAAGGATGTTAGAGGGGAAGACATTGAAGAGTGCTTTAATAAAAGCAAAACGGTGACTGGCAGTAGGAAGAGATGACAAGTAAGCTGGCACCTGAGATGTAGTTGTAACGCCCAAATGACGTGGAGAGCATGTCCCGACAGTGACTTCATTTATTGGCCTGAGAAATCAATAACCCTAACTAGTTTATTATGGCTTTCACTTTCAAAGGCACCTGCTTATTTATCAAGTGCATGGAGATGTTCTGTATACGTGGACTGAGGTACTTATAAAGCAAAACAGCAATAGGAAAAAAGTTCTGTGTTCCTTGCGTGTTGTGCGATGAGGCTGAGGCTCACTGTGTTGGATTCTCTGCCAATATGGTGCTAGGAGGAGTAAATTTGTTACACAGTCAACAAGCTGTTAAGTCCACTCTCATCCTTTCTCCCTTCTGCTGATGGGAGAGATCGTCAGGGGGTTTGAACTGGGTGTTCATCAGTACATGGATGAAACCCAGCTCTACCTCTCTTTGAAATCAGAACCAGTGAAGGCAGTGAATGTTCTGTGTGAGTGTCTGGAGGCAATTGGAGGATAGATGGTGGCTAATGGATTGAGGTTGAATCCTGACAAGACAGAAGTACTGTTTTGGGGAAACAGGGGGCGGGCAGGTGTGTGGGGCTCTCTGGTCCCGAATGGGGTAACTGTGCTCCCGAAGGACCAGGTATGCAGCCTGGGAGTCGTTTTGGACTCACAGCTGTCCATGGAGGCGCAGGTCAATTCTGTGTCCAGGGCAGCTGTTTACCAGCTCCATCTGGTAGGCAGGCTGAGACCCTACCTGTCCACAGACTGTCTCGCCAGAGTGATGCAGGCTCTAGTTATCTCTTGCTTGGACTACTGCAATGCGCTCTACGTGGGGCTGCCTTTGAAGGTGACTCGGAGACTCCAACTAATCCAGAATGTGGCAGCTAGACTGGTGACTGGGAGTGGCCACCGAGACCATATAACACCGGTCCTGAAAGACCTACATTGGCTTCCAGTATGTTTCCGAGCACAATTCAAAGTGTTGGTGCTGACCTTTAAAGCCCTAAACGGCCTTGGCCCACTATACCTGAAGGAGCATCTCCACCCCCATCGTTCAGCCCGGACACTGAGGTCCAGCTCCAAGGGTCTTCTGGTGGTTCCCTCGCTGCAAGAAGTGAGGTTACAGAGAACCAGGCAGAGGGCCTTCCCAGTAGTGGTGCCCTCCCATCAGATGTCAAGAAAATAAACAACTACCTGACTTTTAGAAGACATCTGAAGACAACCCGGCATTGAGAAATTTTTAATGTCTAATGTTTTACCATTCTTAATGTGCTGTAAGCTGCCCAGAGTGGCTGGGGAAACCCAGCCAGATGGGAGGGGTATAAATAATGAAAATATTATTATTATTATTATTATTATTATTATTATTATTATTATTATTCTGTTGCTCTATGTTTATCAGCCTGACAAGATCCAATGAAGTGCTTCACCTCCATATTTTGGAATGCCTTGGATTTATACCAGCGCAGAGGACATTGTTTTGGTGCTAAACATTAGAATCGTAGAGCTGTAGAGTTGGAAGGGACCACGCATAGCTGCCAAGTTCCGGCCTGAGAAATAAGGGACTGGACCGGAAGTAGCAGACCGGAAGTAGCGCTGCCGCCATTTTGGAACTGGGCGGAGCATGCTCAGAAGCTACTTTTGATGCTGCTCTGCCCTGTTCCAAAATGGCCGCCGCACCATAAGTCGCGCTGCGGCCATTTTGGAACTGGGCAAAGCAGCATCAAACGTCGCTTCTGAGCATGCTCCGCCCAGTTCCAAAATGGCTGCCACGCCAGAATAAACTGGGGAAAAACAAAAAAAAATCCGTTTTTTTGTCTGGGGACAGCTGGAAAAACGGGGGTTTCCCGGGGAATACGGGAGACTTGGCAGCTATGGGACCACGGCTGTTCTGGGAGGTGCAGGCAGCCTTACCCCTATTCTGGAGCTGATGAAGCCTCACTTGCTAAATTCCTGCACAAATTGACTCACATCTCTGGTGGCTAAATGAATGGAAAGACTAATCAACACTGCATTTTGTTTTCGACAGGCACCGCCTAGGAGCCTTAGACCTCGTTTCAGGAAAAAAAGTACCTCATCTTCGACCACTGAAACCATGTGAGCGTGATGAGCCATTAGCGCCGAGATCCACGGAATGTCTCTCTTCTGCCTTAAAAGATCTACTCCGTTAATAATGTAGGGGGGGGAACAGTGGTGAGATGGATGTGCTTTTGATATTGCAACGTTATAAACATGGCCTTTCTCGCTTCCCTTTCCCTTTGCTGTGGGTTCCCTGACCGTTTTTGTGGCATTGCAAACCCAGAAGGCAAAAGCAAACCCCCCCTGGATTTCTTTGCAGAGTAGCAATTCTTTCAGCTATACTAGTGAGGCTGTACATTTGTAATTACTCCTTACATCAGCTTAGTTTTTAGCTCTGTAAGTGCAACCAGGAAAATAATTATTTACCTGTTCTAAATACTTGGATCCACCCTATTTATTTTGGGCTTCGTAATGTATAGAGTGGCAGGGGCCACAGATTTTTCTACCCAAGCTTTCTCCATCTTATCTTTATTACAGAACTGTGAATGATATGACAAATCATGAATTCTTTTCACTGTACACATGAGCTTAATTGCCACCCCCACCCCCTGTAAATTTTATTTATTGTAACTCAGATACTGTGTGTACTCCTGAAAAAAATAGAGCCAGAAGATTTTAGAGGAGGAACTCACAGGTGCGTGCACACACATACACACATCTATGTATTATCACAAGCTATGGGAGCAGTTTTGATGACAGCGATTGGCTGTGGCTGACATCCTAAGTATATTTACCTGGAGGAAAGTCATGCTGAAATCAATCAGACTTTGTAAACAGAATTAGGATTGCATTGTTAAGTATATTATGCATAAAAGAAACAAACATTATAACTCTTGGCCAACTTAATGAACATGCCTACAGCATGCAGTCATAATAAATGCTAGGAGGTAAACCAAAATCACATTAGCAAAGTGTGGGTTGGCCTATGTGTAAGTCAGCCATGTCTGCACATGGGATTTTAATCCTAACATTTTCCCACCAGGTATGTAGGTATTTCTTTCAGAGAAAGATAGTGGAAGACGGTAACCAAACTCCCTCACGTAATGCAAAGATTGTTAGCTTCTGGTATAGCTCACAATAGTCTGTAGATCCCATGGTGCGTTTGTAATTTTAGAGAGGTACAAAATGAGGAAACAGTACCAGGATTTGTGTATTCGTGCTTCAGATTGGTGTCTCTTGTAAGTGTTGAGCATGTAAAATCTAATTATGTAGACAATTGTATGTGTTCATTAGAATATTTAATATTGTAGAATATAAAAGATCTTGCCACTGAGATCAGATGGGTAGATTTCAAATGATACTCCTGACCTCCTTCATGTGTAGCAGGGATTTAGGTGGCTGTGTTTCAGGTTCCAAGATTAGCACTATGAAACGTCTGTTAAATATTTTTGTTTTGGGTTTGAGAATCCATATCCTAGCCTCCCTTAACGCTTCTTAAACGTTAATTTGGAACTTCTGAAATTCATTGAAAAGCCTTAAAAATCCAACCATTGCATAAGCATGTATCAGCATGGTTACTGCTGTGCAAGAAAACAAAAAGACGCCTCCAACAGTGAACCATATTTGGATCTGTTGCCATTTCAGTCAACAAATGAATAATTTAGATGGCAGCTAGAAAATATTCAGTTGTAGCACAAAACTCTATTTTGGGGGAGTTAAGCTAGCATATTTGTTGAGCAGTTTTTTGAAGTCTGTATACATTCACGCACAGAATTCAAAGTTGTCTGCGACATCAGCAAAATGACATTATCTTGCAAGCAGGTAACTTTTGCCAATATATACCGATATGTGTGACAGAATAAAATGAGAAAGTGGCAATTTTGTATTAAATTATGCCAAAAAGACACATTTGTAAATTTCTCCTCAAAGCGAACTGATGTCTATCTGACCTACTGTTTTACTGACAAGTATGACTGTTCTGGACTTCCTTGGTGTTTAGTGCTAAGGTGAAACTCTCTGAATCGCCTTATCTCTCAAATTAAATTCACTGTAAGAAGAAAATATCACTGGTAATAGTGCTAATCAATCAGTTGAACTGTGTTATCTGTGTATAGATCAGTGAGAAACATGAATGGCTAAATAAGTGCAGCACTTACGTTCCATATATTTTTTAAATCTGCAATACAATGGAAGCAGGTTGTTCACAGCCTTGGCCGAGACATGTGCATCAAAACATATCAGCTTCTAGCATTTTGAACACTCAAGACTTGTATTCTCTACCAATTTACTAGGGCTATCCATTTTATTTTCAGTAGAAGGCTCCCATATAATTTAATTTCACGTACACATTGGGGATTAATATGCTCTACTTTCTTGGTTTGGTTCTCTAGTCTTACCTCCTCGGACCAATACTGGGGGTCAGCTTTGCATAGCCAACTTTAGCTTCCACAATACTCAGTTCCTGCTGATTTTTGTTTTTGCGTTACAGATGTAGAACCACAGAACAGAGGCGGATTTTGGTACTCTTTGGTAACGGGGGTCCTGCAAGAGCCCCAGATTTGGTTCTTCTCAATTTTGTACCCACTCGGCTCATTGCCCTGTGTGAGGGAACTGCCTGCATCACCCAAAATTTAGTGCTACATAGAATCACAGAGTTAGAAGGGACCCCAGGGAGAGAGGAAGAAGAGTTTGGATTTGATATCCCGCTTTATCACACCCGAGTCTCAAAGCGGCTAACATTCTCCTTTCCCTTCCTCCCCCACAACAAACACTCTGTGAGGTGAGTGAGGCTGAGAGACTCCAGAGAAGTGTGACTAGCCCAAGGTCACCCAGCAGCTGCATGTGGAGGAGTGGAGACACAAACCGGGTTCACCAGATTATGAGTCCACCACTCTTAACCACGACACCACACTGGCTCACAAGGAGCAATGTTAGACTGTGGTTCTCCAGCACAATACTGTTTCTGTTGCTACAATTCTAGTATTATAAAACTACGGGGAGGGTTCCCAAACACGTAACTGTAAAATGTTCTTTATTGTAGGAAAATAGCTAACTTCTCAAGAGAACAGGCTATTATGGCTTAGTTGCATATGCCTACGTATCAGTACTGATCTAATTACCAAAGTTGCTCACCCTTCACTATTCATGGGGATAGACCATAGCTCAATGGTCGAGCACATGCTTTGGTTCCACCTTCTACCTGCAGAAGGTTCCCATTTCAGTCCCTGGCACCTCCAGTTTATGTTCATGTGACATACCTCTGCTGCAGACTCTGGAGAGCTGCTGCCTGCAGTCGGTTTTAAAACTAAAACACGGGGGGGGGGGATGCTGAACATAAAGTTGGGGTGCTCTCTAGCCAGTTGTAAACAACCTGCTACCTTCAAGCTGTACTCTGCAAGATACGGTAATTGTACTCTTAAGTAGCTTATACATGTACTTGTGCCTAAATGCTTGTTAATTAGTCTCTTTTGCTGTTTTTATTTGCGAGTACCTGCTTTGCACTTGGCACACTATTTGAAATTGTCAAGAGCACTGTATTTTAGAAAGTAACACAAGTGGCCAATATCTGAGGCCGGTAACGGGGCACTTAATATTGTTTGTTTCCACTGATCCATAGCAAGGACGTGCTAGGCTAGAACGTTTAAAAATGCATTGTAAGATCACATACTACAACAGTATTCCAAAGGTCAATGTTTTGTTATAATGCTTGATATACATCTTGAAAATAAAGTCTTAAATTTTTCTTTTAAAAACAGGAATGGGTCTTCTGTTCAAAGTAGGCGAAACTGTTATAATCACACTTCTAATATTGTATTATAATATTATTGTAGTGTTCTAATTTCTGTAGTTGTTTGTAGTGTCCTAATTCTTGTAGTTGTTTATCTACACTATATGCTACCGTTGTAAGGCATGGGTAGGCAAACTAAGGCCCGGGGGCTGATCCGGCCCAATTGCCTTCTAAATCTGGCCCGCGGACGGTCTGGCAATCAGTGTGTTTTTACACGAGTAAAATGTGTCCTTTTATTTAAAATGCATCTCTGGGTTATTTGTGGGCCATAGGAATTCATTCATCCCCCCCCAAAAAAATGTAGTCCTGCCCCCCACAAGGTCTGAGGGACAGTGGACCGACCCCCTGCTGAAAAAGTTTGCTGTTGTAAGGGGAATCTTAATAGATTAGCAAACCGATGGTCTACTACCCTGTTTCTTATATTTTAAGACATACCCATAAAATAAGCCATAGCAGGATTTTTTAGCATTCAAGGAATATAAGCCATACCCCGAAAATAAGACATAGTGATAGGCGCAGCAGCAATGCAGGCCCCGGCAGGAGGAGGAGGAAAAAAATAAGACATCCCTTGAAAATAAGCCATAGTGTGGTTTTTTTTGAGGAAAAAATAAATATAAGATGTGTCTTATAATATGAGAAACACGGTACTGCAACAGACAGTGTTCTACAGTGGTAAGATTTCGGTTCCAAAAAACCCCACTCCAAACTAACAAGGTTCACTGAGTGATTTTGCACCAGTCATTCTCTCTCAACCTAGCCTATTCCATTTGTTGTTGTGGGGAGAGGAAAATCATGTATGTCAAATGGAACTCCTTGTGAATAATTGTAAGGATACTTGAGGAAATGGCTGGGATTTGTCTTGATGGAAAGAAGAAAGACTTCATCAATCAGAGCCTCAAGCTGGTAAGATGACTGAAGATTTGTACTGTGGTAGATAAACCCAGTATCTTGAATGGTTCTGATACATCATTTGAAATAGGTATCAAGTACATACATACACAATTTTTTGTGTGTCTATTTGTGTTCTCACATAAAAACAAATCAACTATTAAACAGAAAATTATAATACAAGACAACCATCAGTAATCATTTGCAAAATGATTTCCACGACTGCCCAATGACTTACAGCATCTCTCTTGCCATTTCAAAGTAATATTTACTGCAAAGCTGCATTTTTTTATAAGCCAGCCATTAATTACTCATCAGCTTTTTTTGTTTAAGACAATCCATGTGCTTAAATTTTGCACTTCTATTCAGCAGAAAGAATAAATGGGCCATGGCTGAGCAAGGCTAAATACTTATTTTATACAGTCCCAAGATTTAAAACCATAGCTATAACTATTTAAAACAGTTTTGAGGCATATAATTTATATTCCACAATCAAGGAAAGTATATTTATACATTCTGCAGCTATCGCCCTTTCCTAATAAAACAAAACAATTATGCAATCAATCTTTAGAGTAATCAGATCAATGGTTTATTTTGCACCAGTAATTTAACATAAACTGTTCATTTGCTTGTTAGACAGATGTATGGAAAAGTAATCAACCTGAACCATTAATATTTGGACTGGCATACAAAGATCCGCAGATGTGCATTTGACAATTTATAACTTAAAGTTTGTACGATCTTGGTATTTCTGGTAGGGGTCATCAATGTACCAGTTTCTTCTTTTCCAGAAGGAAGATGTCATTTTATCAAGGAGCTTAGACTGTGTTTTATTGCAGAACACATGTTCCCTCAAGCGCTTCCTCCGCCTAGGATTTTTCTTCCACAGTCGTTTCTTGTAACCAGCCTGTCATCAAAGAGGAAAAGATTTAATTCCTCAAACATATGAATGGCTATCCACAAAATAAATACATAAACACCACACAAGTAGATTTTCACATAGCCTGTTCTGTCCTTCATTTTTTAATTCTTGCACATTTCCAAGTTACAATTAGAAAAGCAGCATCTCTCCCACACGCCGGCACATCATGCTGTCAAGACAATAACATTCAATGAAGAAAATATTACCCTTCTCCTTAGCCAAAGGCCACTGTGCAATCTGAGAAATCTGTGAATCACAGCTTTTACAGTTTTCCTTTTTCCTTTCCGCAAGCCAAATTTGATGAGGGTCCTTACTTGCTGATGAAGGATACTTGGGAGCAGTGGTGTTACACTGAAATTTGTAGGAAATCAAGAAAATATGAAGTTAGATCTAATAGCTGTGACCTGTTGAACTTAGCATTTGACTAATCAATGTCTCGATAGCACAGAAACTTTATACCAAGATCCTTGAAAAGACAAAAACTAAACAACTCAGCAATGTTCCATAAATAGCAGAAGTCACAAAAATGTTCAAATGGTCTCCTTAAAATTACTTCTGTCATATAAGAATTCAAACTAGTGCACTGTGGATAAAGAGGATGTAACACATGCTCACCTCCCAAGTATGTTTGTATGATCACACCACAATATTGTTGTTGCTCCCATTAATTCCCACCCTCACTTTACAATACAGTGGCGGACTTTGGTACCCTGTGCAAGGCCAAAGTTGCCCCCCCCCACTTCTCTGTGATCAAACAGAATTCTATCCCATGTTGTTTCTCTCATGTTCCTTGAACAGTAGAAATGGGGGAAACTGCATGCGATATGGGAGGCGGGAATATGCATCCCCATAACAGCTCTAGCATGCACATAGGGGGGAAGGAACTGGGATCTTACTTTGTTAGTACTAACACTGAGCCTCATCAATACCTGCTTCAGAATGCAAATTTGGTGCACTAATACAGGCATCTCCAAACTTCGGCCCTCCAGATGTTTTGGACTACAATTCCCATCATCCCTGACCACTGGTCCTGTTAGCTAGGAATCATGGGAGTTGTAGGCCAAAACATCTGGAGGGCCGCAGTTTGGGGATGCCTGCACTACTAATACATGCCTACCAATGGGCCAGTCCTACCCCCATAATTGTCCTTCTCTGGCACAAAGAACAATCCAATGGGCAAATGGGAGGGAAAACAATAAAGAAAATGGACTAATGTGTCCTTCCTTGTTTATGTGGCTTTGGCAGCTGCAGTATAAGTAATATTGGAAAATGTACTTTTCCCAAGCTCCAGAAAGCAGGGATGGAGGTGGGGGGGGGGGGAGGCATCCTGGGGAAACAGCATTAGCCCTACCCCAAACGACTGAGGAACTGCAGTCACAGCTTAGCAACCACCAGGGCCTCTTAGGTAGAAGGTTTGAAGGCTGGCAAGTACAAGTACCCTTAGAACTTGTAAGGGAAAAATATTTTTTCTTCAATGTGTTGTAGTTTCACGCAAATTTCTAGTCCCAAACTGAATCAAGCCCAGAGGAATCACCTCTAACTACTATTGATATTTTGACATCTTAGTCAAAGTACGCATATAACCTAATACGTTGTTAAACACACCAGCAATACACTAGGAATCCTAGTGTTACTACTATTAGAAAGGAAACTGGGGCAATAGGAACCTTTCCCAACATTTTGCACTATTATTATGCCTATATAATGGAACACATGGTGCTTTTACGAACAATCAAGCAAATATTAGCTCCAGCTCAAAATCTGTAAAAATCTAAATTTCAACAGTGAAGAGGGGAGAACATGCAGGATATAGTTACACATACTTTGACTTTATTATGGTTGGGGACCAGATAGAAGGGTTTAAAACAAAATCTGTATGAAGGATTAAATTGTGTCTACCTGTTCAAAATTGAGACTGAATGCCCATAAGACCCACTTCCAATGGAGAGAAGAGGTTTTCTGGTGGAGATTGTTGATATCTTCCTCTGGCTGATGTGAAGTGAAGGCAACCAAGAAATTGGGCGGATGCTGTAAGAACTATTATTGGCCAAAGGGACCAAAGGGCAGAAAGATCTTAAAACCCCTAGGGAAATAAGAGAAAACATTATGAAAAGCAAGCAGATCATGTATCAAGAAATGGAACCAGGAACTACCTTCATCTGGCTTCTCCCTGTTCTGGACTTCTCACAGTGAGTGTTGACTATTATGAGACTGATGGAGCCAGGGGAAGACCCATCTCAGAGCTTACCAGCTTAATTTTCCTCTCACCAAGAGAGAGCAGGAGGCAGGCAAAGATTACCTCAGAAGTCAGACCTCACAGCCTGCTTCTCCTACCCTGCTACCCAACTGTAGTAGATTGTCTAGGGCAATCTTGGGTTCCCAGATGTTGGGCTACAACTCCCATCATTCCTAGACAGCATGGTCAGGGATGATGGAAGTGGCAGTTCAATAATCTGGGGAGTTCAATAACATCTGGGGATCCAAGGCTGAGAAAGGAGGGTCTGGGGATGTCAACTGTCCTGTGGAAAGGATCCCAATGGCTTTTAATTGCTCATTGTGGGGTTTTTTCTTTAATGTAGTTTAATGTTTCTTGTAAATTGTCTTGGAAGGATGAGTATCATGGAAGGCAGACTATAAATAAATCGATGAAAATAATACACACACACACACAGTACACACACACACAAAGTGTGTGTGTATATATATATATGGGGTGAAGAGTCCATGTGGAAGGGGCAATCAACCAAATGAGTGTGTGCTAATAGGACTTTATTATTTAAATAATAATAATCCCACTACTGTACAAGACTTCATCAGATCAATGCCCGTTTTCTTTTGTAAGCATTAATAATATGACTCAAAGTTGGTGAGATTTCTTGCTTACAGCATTTCACATTAAGCGAACTGCTATGATTAGTCAAAGCACTATCAGTCAGACACGAGGAAAGTGAAGGTCAATTTCCGAAAGCAGCATTGCGTCGCAATTATCCTGCAAGATTTCATCACAACCCCCATTCCTGCTTGAAACAGCAGCAACCTTAAGATGAAAGTCTTCAGGTCCTACTTTTATTGCTGCTCATCATTTTAACCTGCTTCAGCCTCTGCTGGGAGCCAATGCTATTATACGTATAGCCTCAGTTTCTTTCTTTTTGGAATAGCTGCTGTTGCGTAGTTTAGTGACGCAAACTAGTGACGGCCAGCCTTTCTTCCAAATTTGGACCTGTAGAGTCCGAGCAGGGTGAAACCAGCAAGCCCCCCCCCCCAATACCACCCTTTCCTAACCAGGAGCTTCAAGCGTCTGCAGGGCCGGATTTAGGTTTGATGAGGCCCTAAGCTCCTGAAGGTAATGAGGCCCTTTATATATCCAGCTGTCCTTTGTCAACAACAAATTGTTGCTGTTTTTTGTATTGAATAGATGCTCTATGGTTATTTACAGACCTACTGGTATCTAAAGCCATTTGCACATGCAGAATGTATTCATATCTTAAATGTGCCCTTAAGACAGGATTTGTGAGGAAAGAGACAATGGGGAGGTTTCCCACTTCGACCTTGCAGAGAAATATTTGAGGTCAGTTTGTTCAGGACTTTTTTTCTGTGAAGTTTCAGACATGTGGTTTATATATACAGTTATGAACATTTATCATATATATATGATCTTGAAATACTTATAACAACCCTAAATATAGAAATGAGCAAACCAGTGATATTTTAGGGAGCAGACTTACATCATAGGAGCCTACACAACACAAAACGCTGTTGCTGTAGGTAGGTTTTATTTTATTTGTTTTTTATCTTATATTTTGGAAATGTATATTTTCTTTAATTTTTCTGCCCCCCCCCAAGAGAGTGGGGCCCTAAGATATAGCTTGTTTAGCTGATACGTAAATCCGGCACTGACATCTGCAATAAAATAATTCGAATAATCAAATAGGGCCCACGATTTATTATAGTCTCTCTCTCTCTCTCTGCGCTGACTCTCTCCCCGCCTGTCACTCACACACACGACGACACCCCCTCCCCGTGCGACCCTCAGTCGCCCGAGCGCAAGAGCCGGGAACTCCACGCCTCCCATCACTAACCTGGGAGCCTCCGCGCCGCAGCGAGCGCCGCCATATTGTCTTCTGCGCCCTCCCACCCGACCCGGCTACGGCTTCCACCGAGGATCAATGCGAAGCAGAAAGCAAAGGCGCGCATGGCCCCGCCCCTTCACTGCCTTATGAAGGGAGAATTGGCGCAACAGCGTTCTTGGTCGTCGCCCGCTAAAGGAAAGCATTCCCGCCGGCTCAGCTCAGAAATGCTGGCTTTTTGCGGTTTTAATTTGGGAAACGAGAGACCCCGAAATCGTGTTTTGCGCGTGGCAAATTTGCTTCAGCTCGGAGCTATTTTTCGTTAAGAATTAGGAAATTATTTAACCACCCCCCTTCCCTAAATGCTGTATGCTCTCTATTCCTGTTTTTGAAAATGCAATAATAATAATAATTTTAAAAAATTAGGCCATTCTCACAGCATTCTCCCCTTATGAATCTGGCACGCTTAACTAAATCTGTACTGTTCTGATGTTTCAGCACTGCGCTCTTCCCACGTTGTTCTTTGCGTTTATGGGCAAGGACCTCATCCTTTTACAGTATAGCTTGTCACGTGAACAGCTTTCCTGGCTTTATTTATCTTCTTTATCTCCCGCTTATAATAGAGTTTTGCTGAATTTTTATTCTGGAATATGCAATGTGTGTGGATTGCTAACAAAAAAATAAAAATATTTGTTGGGCAGGGGTTGGGTGGTGGTGAAAAATAGTTATTTGCTCTATTGTTACATGATGTGTTGCGTCCATCTATACTGTATTTCCAATAACTGCTACTGACTAAAAAGCGACAAATATCTGTACTGCTGAAGGTTGGCATCTGTCTGGGGAGTCAAGGAAGAGTGCACCTGGTTGGGGGGGGATCAATCAGTTGGAGAGTTACAGTGCCTGTTGTGGCTGTAGCAGCCGATAGGGGAGAGATATATTTTGTTGCAGCTGGGGTAGAGGGAGGCGTCTGGTTGTGCTGATACAGGTGTACCATAGCAGTTCTTCTCTCTGCGCTTCTCCCAGCGGACATTTGTCACCTCCTCACTACTGTGGATACCCAACCTGACTGCCTGTCTCCAGGTGCTGTGGTCGTCAGTGAGCGATTCCCACCTGGCAGGTTTGGTGTTGCCAGCCTTCATGTCACATCTGAAGAAATCTTTGTAACACAGAGTTGGTCTGCCAACGGGCCTGGTACTCCATAGAGCACATCATTGGGGATCCTGCCATCTTCCGTTTTGTGGACATGGCCAAGCCATCATGAACATCCCTGAGATAGTGTGAACATGCTGGGAATGTGGCCTTGGGAGAGCATATCTTTATTTGAGAGACTGTTCTGTCATGGAATGGAATGCCCAAAGGCTTCCTAACATGTGGAAGATGTTGAGGTGTCACTCCTGGCAGCTATTCTGTAACTAGATACAGTATTATTCTTCACACACACCCAAAAAGAAGTGCTGGTCTGAATTTTAAACTGTTTTAAGTATTTTAACACTTTGAATGTTTTAAAGTATTTGATTTCCTCCCCTTGATTTCGTAGCTTTATCTTTTTGTAAACCATTTTGAGGTTGCTGCTATTGTTGTTGTTGGGTTTTTTTTTGCAATTATGTGGTGTATACATTTTATGATATACAAGAAATACAATTCTGTTGTGAGATGTGGCAACTTTCCCCCACACTGTGTCTGGGCTAGCGATTTGATGTTGCTGATTTTATGTTAAAACGGTTTGTGTATTTATGTATTTGATGCTATACCACTTGATTGCAGAAAAACACACACACCCTCAAAGGAGCACAAAGAAAGAACACGGCCTCTATTTTTCCAAGGACTCGGAAACACACGGACACAAAGGCTGCACCTACTCTACGGTTGTTGCTCTATATGCTGCCTAATGTAGGCGGGCTGATGGCGGTTTGCCTTCCGATTGGCCGCCGCGGCACAGTAGCATTCCCTCGCGCACCGCCCGCCCCCTCCGTTCGGATTGGCGATCCGCAAGCCCCGCCTCTTCAGGCGCTCAGGACGCAGACGCGCACACGCACACGCACGCAGCGTAGGGCCCGAGGCTCGCTTTACCGCCGCTTTCCGTCGAACGCCTCCCTCAGCGAACCGGCATCATGCTGCGGGCCTGTCACCGCGCGGGAAGCACAGCGGCTCAGGTGAGCGGGGAAGGAGAAAGGCGTGAGGGGAAAACGAACGGGCGGCAGGAGCCTTCTCGCGCGCGGGACGAAGGCGAAGGGCGTCCATGAGCCCGCGCTCGAGCTTCCCCACCTGGCTCGTGAGGAGGAGGGAAGACCCACGAAGGAGCCCATTGGCTGCCCCTATTGGGGTGGGGGTGGGTGGGCAGCAGGGGGCGTCGGCAGCCGAGGCGGAGCCAGGACGACTCGCGTGGTTTGTCTTCTTTTAATGAATAAATTCAAGCCTACATTTCCCATCATGCACTGCGGGACGCTTCTACAGTATCCATATCCCTATCTATTGTATATTTCTGCCCGTATCTCTAGCTAGATACGTGGCTGCAAGTCTAACCGGGAGCTTTCGTGGTTATTTATTGCCTCAGAGGCGGGCGGAAGAGAGCGAAGCCGGAGTCGGCCCAAGAAACGCTCGTGGGAACGCATGCTCGCGTGCAGAGGCGCTGCTGTGGATGGGCGCTCCCAGTTGCCGTAGGAGGCGGCTGGGCAGGGTCGCCACCGGAGGGAGGGAGAGAGGGCTGCTGGGTCTTGTAGGCTCCTTGGGTGTCACCTCTAAATCCAGAAAGAGGGCCTCGGGCTCCACGGATTTCTCTCACCACTTCTTGGAGTTTTCACATGAAGCAGCGAACTGGCTTCCAGGGATGTGTCCTTTGGCAAACAGCGCCGATCCATTTTTTTAAGCCGGCGAGGCCCTTCTCATAGCTGGTAGAAGGACATGACCTTGCTTTAATTATTCTGTGTCCTAAAGGTTACACTGTTTAATATCTGCAGCGAGAAGTGTGCTGGAAAGTCAGCTTCCTCATACATATTAAGCAGGCTGTGGTGGCAGAAAACATTCTGCACTTACTCTTGAGATGTTTGTTTTACAGGCCGCAGTGTCAAAAAGAGATTCTAGGGCTGAGCCTGGTTGCAGAGCAAGACCTGGCTGCCCCACCTCCTTCTGTCATCCATTTAGAAATCTTGAAACTACTATTCTAATTAACTAGTAACAGTTTTGGAAAGTGTAGTGGCTTTGGAGCTTCATGCTTGCTGGGTTTTTCTTGAAAGCTTAAAATTATTATTTTTTTGCAATCAGGTATACCTGCCATTTCTATCATGGAACTCAATGTGGCTTTCAATGATAAAATATACAATGTAAACAGCCCATATTTATCATTTATGAGGGAGCATCCAAAAATGCCTGTTGAAACAAAGTCTTGCTGGAAAGTGTGCAGCAGTTGGTCCAGATAAACTTCTGTCAGGGTAGGTTCTAGATTCTGGACAGCGTAACAGCAAAAACAGAACAAAAACCTAAAAATTTCTTGTGCACACCCAGCACATTTCTGTGGGGGACTCAGAACAGGGCCTCAGAGGTAGATCTTAATGCCTGGGGCGTTTCCTTTCTGATGAGGTGATTATTGAAATAAACTGGTCCTAGACTTATGCCTTCAAAAGTTAACAATAATAATTGCACTTTGAATTGAGCCCAGAGACAAATTGGTAACCAATAAAGATGACACTAGATCATTATAATACCACACACACACACATTTTCTGCGGTAATATGAATTCAGAGCACCTTATAAGCTTTAAGATAATGGTGAACAATAAAAGAATGTACCTGTATTAAAAAGGGGGAAGCACATGAAAAAACATGCATCAAAAAGAACAGCTTAAAGTGGTAGTGAAAAAAGACGCAATGGCATACTTAAAACTTTCCAAGATGTAAGCCCTGCTGAGTATAGTGGCACTAACTGCTGAGTAAACATATGTAGGATTATGCCGATAAAGACCTTGCCATAAGAACACACTGAAATCAGCCCTGTTTCCAACATTCTAAAAATGGACAATGTGGTGCCCCATCAAGCAGTCGGGGTGCCACAATTGAAGAGGCCCACTTGCTCGCTTATTCCTGCCCACTGAATTCTGATGTTTAGATTAGAAAAGCAAGAGCTTTGGTGGGTGTTGTTAATGAGTTCTTTTTGTGAATCCTGTTAGAAAAGGGACTCGAGGATGAAGTTGGAATGGAGTCCCAGATTGCTTATTACGGAGTTGTTCTTTTTGATTTACAGTACAGTATTTAGAAAGAAGGCAAAAAGGGAAATTCAAAGAGACAGCTGTGAAAATGTATGGGACTATGACCAAGCCTGTAATCCTATACAGTGGTATCTCTACTTACAAATTTAATGCGTTCCGAACACACATTTGTAAGTCGAAAAAATTTGTAAGTCGAATCCCATAGGAATGCATTGGGAGAAAAAATTCGTAAGTCAAAGCAACCCTATCTAAAAATTCGTAAGTAGAAAAAATCCTATCTAAACCGCATCCAAGATGGCGGACGGAGCTCCATTTGTAAGTAGAAAAATTCGTAAGTAGAGTTATTTGTAAGTAGAGGTACCACTGTATGCGCTTAGTAGGAGTGAGCTCCATTGAGCATAATGGGTCTTAGGTCTGAATAAATATGCATGGGATTGTACTGTAAGACATAGCCAGTTTATACATACTTTGGTGTAACTCATGTTAAATGTTAGTGGGACTTCGGTAAATGTGCATGTGACTCCATATGTCATTTTGTTGAATTTTCTGACCTTCTCTAGAAACTACTCAAAATATGTTTTTAAACACCGTAAGTAACTTTCATATGTTTTGCTCTTGCTGTTCAATGGCAAGACAATCTTATCATCTGGTCTATAATCATTTGTGCAGTTCAGCAGAGCGAGAAGTTCAGGACTGTGTACTATAAACTTGCATATAACTGAATGAATTGTATAGTGAGATTATTGTATTTCTGTATGCTAGGTTTCTGGGGCACCCTTGGGGTGCATTGGGCTGGAAAATACAAGCTACTAAACAACAGAGCTTAGCATGCAGAGTAAAAGCCGTCACACAAATTGACCAAATACTTTGTTGTCTGACTATTTTGAAGCCATTGAAGTCTCACAACCATAAGTACTGCCAATTCTGAACTTTTGAGTGTGGGTGTTCAGATTCTAGATGCCAATCTGTTTGGCATTTTCAAAGTTATGTTTTCAATTGGTGGAAACTCCTGAGCTGGGGTGTGTCATGGAATACAGACTTCCAGAGTTTTCTATTTCCTAACTTCACATATGGTTTTAATGAAGGTTTTGGGCATCTGTTCTTCCTGTGGAAAAACAGTCATGCCAACACTTTTTAAGGAGTATTACAGTACTGTGGGGATTTTTTTTATATAAAAAAGGTTTTTTTCCACAGAAAGATATTTGCTTGTTAGTGGAAAACCTTTTTAGATTAGGATATTAAAAATGATTACCAGAATATCATGGGCATGTGCGAATATTTTATATAACATTGCAGCAGCTCAGTGAAGGGAATTCTAATTTCAGTAAGTTGTTGCAGTTTTTAGCTAATTAAGTTTTAAAACAAACCAGTGTCTGACTGAATTTAATATTGCTAACAATATTTAGATGCTAATATTTACAACCCACAACCCTGCAAGCTTTTTTGTGTGTGTCTCATTTAGCTTCTGTAAACTGATACCAATACTGTTCAGAGTGACTCAATTTATCAATTGTTTTGAAAGAGACCTCTTGAAATGAGATAATGTTATATCATGATTGCAAGACTTCCTCTCAATTGTAAATAATAATAATAATAATAATAATAATAATAATAATAATAATATATTTATACCCCACCCATCTGGCTGAGTTTCCCCAGCCACTCTGGGCAGCTCCCAATCAAGTGTTAAAAACAATACAGCATTAAATATTAAAAACTTCCCTAAACAGGGCTGCCTTCAGATGTCTTTTAAAAATAGGATAGTTGCTTATTTCCTTGACAACTGATGGGAGGGCGTTCCACAGGGCGGGCGCCACTACCAAGAAGGCCCTCTGCCTGGTTCCCTGTAACCTCACTTCTCGCATTGAGGGAACCGCCAGAAGGCCCTCAGCACTGGATATCAGTGTCCAGGCTGAAGAAAGGGGCGTGGAGACGCTCCTTCAGGTATACAGTACAGGACTGAGGCCATTTAGGGCTTTAAAGGTCAGCACCAACACTTTGAATTGTGCTTGGAAACATACTGGGAGCCAATGCAGATCTCTCAGGACTGGTGTTATATGGTCCCGGTGGCCAAATAAGGTTCATAAGTTTTTTAAGATCGTAAAATGAGCGATAAAAGGTAATCTGCTTGGTATAATTTTCAGTTAGCTTGTCTGGATCTGAGGTAACAATATTTCATGATCTTGCAATGGAGTTAGTTAGATAAATACGCTACTCAATTTGTTTAAGTGTATTAATGCAATTGTATCAGTAGTCACTTGCTTGGTTACCTGTGGCAAATAAAAACGGCTTCCAGATGACCAGACAAAGTAGCTTTACTAAATAACAAGAACGTTAATAGTTGGTGTTCCTTCAGAGTGGGCCACTAATTTTATGTATAGGTATGTGTTAGCAGAAGGGATAATGAGAAAAAATTTATTTGCAAGTCTCCTCTTAAGAAAAAGCGAAGCCGCAGCAACAGAGCAATGATTCTGTGATTCTTTGAGCTACGTGGAATGGGTTTGAATGGAGCCATTGCTAATCATAAGTTTCTACTTTTTCCTTTAGACTTGTCTTTGTGGCAAAAGTTCAGTCCGTCCATTACGTCTGGGTCGTGGATATGCTACATCTGGAGAATCTGGGTAGGTAAAGCCATTTTTTATATAATCCTCAGTGGGGTATTCCTTTTGCTAGATAAACCAGTGCCTAGCAAAACATTTTTTTTTCACACTTTTTTATTGGGTCAAAAAAGCGAACAAGAAATAAAGTGTGAGACAGTCTTTTGCCACAGGATCGTGCCCCCTCCACATAGATCAGCCGAGGCCATTCTGCACATCATGTCACCAGCTGGTGTGAATGTGTGAAATGAATTTATGTGTGGTAGCTAGATTGCGGAGCTGTGTGGCTTCTGCCCTGATGGTGCTTTGACAGTAGCTGGATACTATACCATTATTATTTTTATTACATTTATTTATATCCTGTTCTTCCTCCCAAAGGAGCCCAAGGAGTTAGAGAAAGCCCTTGGGGCTTATTAAGTGTACAAGGCTAAACATTATTATTTTATTTATTCAATTTATATATCACCCTTTATCAGAGGATCTCTGGGTGTGGTGTAGCCTCCTTAATTAAAGGGACAACATTGTTTTAATTGGCTTAGAAAATATTAGACAGCTGTAGTTTTAGGTACTAAACATCTGTAATCCTTGATGCTTTCTGACTTGTACTATAAATTTATTATTGTATATCAGCATGGACTTTCTTTTTAAACAGTGTCTCTGCAGGCAAAATCATAGGAGCCAGTGTTTTGTTTGTTGGTGGAGGAGTAGGCGGAACTATTTTATATGCTAAGTATGATCCACGCTTCCGAGAAAATGTAGAGAAGACCATTCCTTATTCGAGCAACGTCTTTGACATGGTACTGGGTCCTTCTTTTAGTATTCCAACACCAAAGAAGCCAGTAAGTTTCTATCTTTGCTTTAATAACACACCTGTCGTTTTTCCAATTCTTAAGTTGTGCTTTAGATTTTGCACACTTAATGCCACTGAGAAACCTAATTGATTAGAAAGCTGGATATCTTATTCACTGTCCTCATGCTTCATAACCGTGATTCAACTTTTGGGGTCAGAGTTCTTGTAAGCGTTTCATGGGTGTACTGAACGAGGCTGTGATTTCACGGGTTATGAAATCTTACTTAAAATGTATGCTGTTTAAAGCTGCATTTGCACACTTCTGTTCCTGATTCTTTTACTCCTATCAAAATATATTGGTTAACTGCCACACTTTTATAGCACTATGCAAGTTTTCATTGAGATAAACTGGTCCTAGAATTGTCAGATTCCAGTTCTGAGAGAGTGCTTGCTTATTAGTTGCATAGA
Organism: Zootoca vivipara; assembly: GCF_965207765.1. NCBI lineage: Eukaryota > Metazoa > Chordata > Lepidosauria > Squamata > Lacertidae > Zootoca > Zootoca vivipara. Next base: position 11,342,539 of record NC_142595.1, on the reverse strand, counting down.
ACAGGCATGTCCAACAGGTAGATCGTGATCTACCAGTAGATCACTGGACGTCTGTGGTAGATCACCGGTAGATCAGTGGCTCCCCCTAAAAATCCTTGGCTCCCCTAAAAAAAAGCTCAACATGTTTGCCCTGCACCCCTAAAATGACCTGAACCACCAAAAACAGGGTTTTCCTTCCTAACAAAAAGAGCTCAACGCCGCTTTCCTCTTCCCCAAATAAGTTCAATAACTTCTACGTGAACCCCCCCCCCAAACAGAGCTTTCCTTCCTAGAAAAAGCTCAACAACTTTGACCTGAACCCCCCAAAAGGGGGTAGATCACTGCCAATTTTTAACTCTTTGAGTAGATCGCAGTCTCTTGGAAGTTGACCACCCCTGGCATAGAAGAAAGGATTTCACCAAGTGCCTTCTGTTCCCCTTGTAGTCTCGTGTTGACAAAGAGTGCCCTTTGTGAGTGCCCTCACATGTGCACACGATATTTCAGTGTGCGCAATGAAATTTCATACTGCGCAATGAAAGATATAATCTAGCCTTGGGATATGTTGTCACTTTGAAATGTTGTTTCGCTTCTGCTGCTTTTCTCACACTGCCCCAAACCGCTTCTTCCATCTTGTGCAGGGTGGGACTGATAGGAGTTGTAATTCAGCAACATCTGGAGGGCTACAAGTTTCCCACTCCGGTCTAGTAGATAACAGCATTTATAAACAATGTTTTCATTTATAATTATTATATAAAAATTATTGTCCATTTCCCCAAATGTAGAGATTCATATGGACCTTGCCTTTTAAGAGTTTTGCATATTTAAGTGGTATATCTGTCTTACAAGCATTCTTCATAATATGCAATTCAATGAGATTTCCCCCCTTACACACAGATACAGTCGGGTCCATTGAAAATCTCCTCTGTAACAGAGGTAATGAAAGAATCTAAACAACCTGCTGCCAAAACTGCAAAGAGTAAAACAGAGGTACCCTCAGCTGCTAGTGAGAAACAAGAAGGTAAGCTTATAAACCTTATGAACATATGGGGGAGGGGATTGATTTGTTTATGAGCAATTTATGTTTTGGAACTTGAAACTACAGCCATACCTTGGAAATCAAACGGAATCCGTTCCAGAAGTCCGTTCAACTTCTAAAACCAAAGCGTGGCTTCTGATTGGCTGCAGGAAGCTTCTGCATCCAATCGGAAGCCCCATCGGATGTTTGGCTTCCAAAAATAGTTCACAAACGGGAACAATCAGTTCTGGGTTTGCGGCATTCGGGAGCCAAAACTTTTGAGAACTAAGCTGTTCAAAAACCAAGGTACGACTGTATTTGTTTTGAGAAGCTTTTCAGTTGTACCAATTATTATCTGATACTTTACATTAAAGACAAGCCTTGGGAGGAGATTTTGGATTAAAGAATGTTCTTTGCAACCTTTCCTTCCAAAAACTCACATACATTTGCAAAATTCTGCGTTGTGTTCATATGGTGCACATTTATGGTGCAGAAAGCATGACAATCTAAATCACTAAATTTTATATCTCACCCTTCCGCTGAAAGAAGCCAAGATGGCAAACATCTGCAATAAAAATACAATTTTAAAAAACCCACATAAAACATTGTAAAACCATTAAAAACTTCTGAAAACAATGAACATGCAACCAAATCATCAGTCTGGATAAGCACACTGAAACAGAAACATTTTCAGCAGGTGTTTCTTCTTGACACCTATATTAAATAATCCATCCTTCTACAGTATTGACCCAGTATAGAAAATGAGCCCTGTACTGGTGTAAAGTAAAGGTAAAGGACCCCTGACTCGGGTTGCGGCACTCATCTCACTTTACTGACCAAGGGAGCCGACATTTGTCCGCAGACAGTTGTCCAGGTCATGTGGCTAGCATGACTAAACCCCTTCTGGTGAAACCAGAGCAGTGCACGGAAATGCCATTTACCTTCCCGCCAGAGGGGTACCTATTTATCTACTTTCACTTTGATGTGCTTTTGAACTGCTAGGTTGGCAGGAGCTGGGACCGAGCAATGGGAGCTCGCCCTATATCATATATATATATATATATATAGAGAGAGAGAGAGAGAGAGAGAGAGAGAGAGAGACTCACCACCATCCACTTATGGAACAATTGAAGAGAAATAAGCCAGTTAATTTGGACATTCACTTTTAATTTATGCCTAGCCAATCTGGTTATAGCCTGGTGAGATTGACATGTGCTTGGCAAAATTGGAAGGGTTGTAGTCAGCATGGCATTTATCTTCATTTGAGGTCGGAATGCCCACGAGTAGAAAGATTTTGCGATGAGATACTAAGGAGATCAGCATTGTGACTGGACAAACAACTGTTGAAACAGGAAAAATAATGCTTTTTCATTGTTTTATCTGTGGGCGTGTGATTATAGTACTTACAGATTTGATATTCATACCTGTCACAGCCAGACTTGTGATAACATAACTGTGGAAGTGTAGTAGAACCCCTACTGTAGTTCTTGGGTATAGTGAACTTTGGAAAATAGACACTGGGAAGCTTAGACATCAAATCCACATATCTGAAGGCCAAGTAGAATGGGATGTCTTTTTTTGCAGAATGAAGTTTTTATTTTTCATGCTAATAAGCCTGAAAGTACAAGGGTGATCCCAGCACCACATGACACATTTTGGAAAAATAATTAATGATTGGAGGGTCCAGGAAGGTACGATCATCTCATGTTGTTTGCATATTCCTTAAACACCTTTGTCTGAGGAATACGATACAGATGGATTCCTCCTTCTATATTATACCTGCAATGACAGAGAATATTATGTTCCCTTGGCTGTCATATAGTTCTAGTTGTTATTTTTTGTTTATTGGTGTTGTTGGTTGATGCATACAAACAAACAATTGTGGTTCTGAATAAAGTTTTTCAAAAACCTTAAGAAAGAAGAGCAAGGACCAAATAAAAGCGGTAAAAGAGGCTCAGAATCTTCAAATCGTTTCTCTTTTTTCTTTTTTCAAAAGTTACTACCTTCAGATGGTATGTCAAGTTATTAATTTTTTGTCATGGTTTTAATTTTTGTTTGCATGTGGATAATTACAGCATGTTCAGAAGCGGCTCAGATAATTTCAGCAACAGGTGAAGCTGTTTCCGTTCCAGCTCCAGGCATGCAGGAGACAGAACAGAGCAAAAGCCATGCGCCTCTTGAAGGAAAACACAAACCTCCTGACCTAGGTATTGTTTGGTTCCTTTTGCAAACTCCTGGCCTCTTTACTTTTGAAATTCTGAAAGAAAAGAACTTCGCAGAGCTAGAGTTAAATTCTGATGAATCCCTTTGGTTGTTCCATTGTTTTCTACATTCGTATACAATGTAGTGATTGCTAGCTTGGTGCAGAAACTAACGACCTAACTTCCTTATGAAGCAACCACCCAGCTCCTAATTCTGTCCTCTTGACCCTTTTTTGAAGGCTCTTTTTTTCTTTTTCTACAATGGTCTCTCATTCTGACAGCTTCCCTCTGGAGAATACAGAGGGAAATATGAGCATATATAAATTTATATTGTTAACATAATCAAGTGTGGCAAGACAGTCTGTCTCAAAATTGGAGGGCTTTGTGATAAATTGTCAGTGCAGGGAAGTTGAGTAGGTAAGAATATATATTAACTTCTTAGAAATGTTGTCTGTGTTCCCTTTCGACTCTGTCTTTGACATACTGCTGTTCTTCAGCAGTTGTGCTTATTGTTCCTATAACCCTTGTTTCTGTCTCCCTGTCTGAGGAAATTTAGATTTTTCAGGGTGGGGTCTTATATTTATCTTGGCTACTCTGGAAGTTAAGATGAATAGTTTTAATGAATTAAGAATAAAAAATAAATGCATAGCAAAAGTGTTCAAAATGCCACATATATACAATATTCACATCCTTTCTTTTCTGTACTTTTCTTTCTGGATCTGAGGTATGGGTGCCTTTTCATAAATGTATCTATGCCCTTTCACTTCTTTGGATTTCAGGAGAGAGTAAGAGTATCAACATCAATCTAAACCACTAAAAATATTTACACTTTATCTAGGTCAGAAGTGATTAACTAGTTGTCTTCAGGCTGCTTGCCCTCTGGTGGCCTTATCAAATTTTAATCAAGATACATGAAGGAAAAGAGACTATACTTGTAAGTGATGATAGCATTCACCAGGAATTTTGGCTGTATTCAATAGCCTAGCCAGAACCTGTGGTTATAAGGACCTTGCTCCTGCCCTTCAAAACAACTTTATACATGTTTCTCTGAAAGAAAGTCATTTTTCTTTGCCCAATAAAGCTTACTCCCAGGTCAGGAAGTGACCATAGAGTTGCAGCCACAGGTCACTTCCTCATGCAGTGTCTCCATGGGACAGTGGTTCCCAACAGGTGGTCCGGGGACCCCCAGGGGTCCGCGAGCTATGCCAGAGGGGTCCGCAAGATGCTATTAGAATACAAAATATATTAAATATATTTCGTATGATAACAGATTTTTTTGTTTTGGCCGCTTCCTGCATGACAAGAGTCTAGCGCAAAACTAGAATTAAATGAGGCAGTAGTTCTTCTGTATGCCGTTAGGTGGCGCTTTACAAACACTACTATTTTGCAAAGAGGGAGCGCGCATTCTACTAACGCTCACCTCCCCAAGATGCTTTGCACGCGTAGGCTTCATTTGTGCGCTACTGCGCAGGTATCCTGTCTTCTCCATTCCCCTCCCTCCTCCCTGGACTCTTATAAAAAGACTCTTAATTTGGCTCTCACTTTTTAATTTTAGGATTAGGAATTAATGGAGGTCCTTGTCACAATAGCGGCTCGATGAGGGGTCCTCGAGAAAATTTTGTTGGGAACCCCTGCCATGGGATATTGAAGACGGTTTCTTCCCAGGTCCACATCTTGGAGATGGGAACAGGCAATCGTTTGGGGCATTGAATGACCAACGTGCTTTCAGCATCTTGGCTGCCCACCACCACATTCAGGTCCAGTTTGCCTTCTGGGGCCAGAGGAAAACCCACCACCAAAATGGGCAGCCTCAACATACCCCTCTACCTTGAAGTGGGCAGAGATTTTCTCTTTTGTTGCACTAAGCCCTTCAAAGTTCTGAATTGGTGCAGAGATGACCCCATTTTCAAAACTAGAGAAGAAGGCTGGGACTCTTTGTATTACACTTGTTAGAAGGCGAACAGAAATATGGAACATGGGTGGTTACATTGTAGTGTTAAGTTCTTGCTGATTTCTGAATGTAATGTCCTTGCTGAATTTATTATTGCTAGGTGGATTGGTTTAATCATGGAGCATGACCAGCCAAGAGATCAGTTTGTTGGCAAAATACACTTCTAGAACACTGATCTCTCTGCTGTTTCTTAACAGTGAAATAGCTGCCTCGTGAACAAACTTTTATCCATCTTGGTTTTAGTTTTCAGTGTTTTATTAAAATGCAAACCTTTATACCTAGGCGAAAAACGTGTAAAAGAGAGGCCAGCTGATGAGGTTGCAGCTCGTCTTGCAAAGCAAGATAAAGAGGAACAAGCGAAGGTTTCTGGTATGTAGGCAAACAGTATACCTTGGCAGTTTCAAGTTCGGCTTGCTTTTCAGCTGCAAGAGCAGCTGTGTAATAAAGGTGGCTAGTTTTTTGAAGCATTCTATCACTGTAAAGCTGAAAGCTGTTTTCATAAAATTTCACTTTGCCCTGTAAGCTTTGTCTTGGCATTAAAATGATCTACCTGGGGAGTGGTATATTTTGTCCACATTTTCAGTATGAGTTGCAGTAGTTTAAGCATTTTGCTTTGGAGTGGAAGCATCTCTAACCATTTTTCTGCCCTCCCTGAATGTAACTGCAACTTATTTTGGTGTATAGATTACAAATTATTCATTTCCCACCCTTAACTGCTATATCATGTAAGCAGTGGAACCTGTTTTACAATTTCACACCGTACATTCACTCACAGCTTAGGCTCCGTGCAGTAATGCTTTCCCCCCAGGTCTTTCAGTTGAGAGCCAATCAAAGCAAAAAAAAATGTCTTCAATTGTTTCTGGAAAGTGCAGATAGTGAGCACATATCGTTATCTCGACAGGAATGCTATTCCACAGAACAGGAGCAGCTGCACTGAAAGCTCTTATCCAAATTGCTGTGGAGTTGGTTTATTGTATTTTTAAAATTGTGGGAGAAGTTCTCCTGCAGACTGCAATGACCTGGGTATATAGGAATAACCTGGTCTCTTAATACTGTAATACTTAAACTAACTTTCCCCATATGAACCAACTCAGATCCTGTGATCATAATCTCAGCCCCTTCTTCATGTGCCTGCTCCATAAGATATCTGGAGGATGGCAACATGTGAACGGGCCTTTCCTGTGGTGGCTTCCCATTTGTACAATGCTCTCGCCAGGCAGGCTTGCCTACTGCTTTCATTACATATCTTTAGGTGCTAGGCAGAAATGTTCCTCTATGAGTAGGCCGTTGTCTGATGAAAAAATCTGTGGCCTTTTTCAAAGTGTGGGGGTTTGTTTCTTTAATTTTGATTTTGCATTTTTATGCTGTAAGCCGCCCTGTGATCTTCATATGAAGGGTTGTATATACATTTAATCAATAAAATACAGTAAATTATATGTTAGCTCCAGCATCTTGAACGTGGCTTAGTAGCAGATTGGGCAGCCAGTGCAAATCCTGCAAGCTGGTGGTAGTTTGCCCCCAGAAGCAGCCCAGCTGCCATAATCTGAGCCAGCGGCATGGACCAGATGCATAGGGGAAGAAGAAAATACAAAGCCATGCTATGCAAGGTGAGAAGTGGACAAGCCAAATTGTTTTACTTCTTCTCTCACCAGCTCTTGCAGCGACCTTGGAAAGTGCTTTGAATGGCACTGCTCGTGCAACCGTGCATGCGATTACACTCCAGGAGGCTGCCGTGCAGGCTGTCAATCTTCATGCCCAGAAGTTAAGAGAGGCTATGGATAATTCTGAGGTGTGTGGGTTTGCTTAATTACTTTAGAATGTGACTTACAATTAAATAAACCCAAAGCTACTTTGCTTTCTAATGGGGGTATATGTCATCATTGTCGTAGTTATTTGTAATATAGGAAAGGAATTTTGCCAGGACTTCACGAAAAAAGAACAGTTTGTGTATGTGCATTATGTAATATCTGTATGAATCTGCCAGAAGTCATCCAGAGTTTTGGAATTGGGTATGATCCGTATGCAGGCTTCATCCATCTCTCCTTTTCATCTGACCCAAGTGTAGCTGTGCAATGAGTAAATGGCTGGATGAAATCTGCCCCCTCTCTGCCAGCATTGCTCATAAGAGACCTGTCATTCGCTTTACCATACCACTCCCCCTTCATGGGATTAGGAGCATGACTGTCAGGAAGCCCTTATTTACCATATTGCAGCAATCAGGACTGGAGAGAACAACCCTACTTTGCTGTTACGATGATGTTTCTCCATGGGACAACTGTTGCCAAGAAGATTTGAACTGGCTTCTCTTGATAGATACCTATAGATAGGTGTCCAGTTGTTTACCGGCAGGATTCCTATTATCCACGCTGCTACAATCACCCATGCTCCCTTCCTTTCCTTCCTGTGTCCACTGTCTGACAATCATGGGTATCTTCTGTCATCAACACTGGAGGATCCCCTCGTTATTTTGGTTCCAAGGACTGATGTTATGGGTAGTTCTTATACTGTATTTGTGTCTTTGTTGTTGTTGTTGTTGTTTAGTCGTTTAGTCGTGTCCGACTCTCCGTGACCCCATGGACCAGAGCATGCCAGGCACTCCTGTCTTCCACTGCCTCCCGCAGTTTGGTCAAACTCATGTTCGTAGCTTCGAGAACACTGTCCAACCATCTCATCCTCTGTCGTCCCCTTCTCCTTGTGCTCTCCATCTTTCCCAACATCAGGGTCTTTTCCAGAGAGTCTTCTTTTTGTTGAGGTGGCCAAAGTATTGGAGCCTCAACTTCAGGATCTGTCCTTCCAGTGAGCACTCAGGGCTGATTTCCTTCAGAATGGATAGGTTTGATCTTCTTGCAGTCCATGGGACTCTCAAGAGTCTCCTCCAGCTCCATAATTCAAAAGCATCAATTCTTCAACGATCAGCCTTCTTTATGGTCCAGCTCTCACTTCCATACATCACTACTGGGAAAACCATAGCTTTAACTATACGGACCTTTGTCGGCAAGGTGATGTCTCTGCTTTTTAAGATGCTGTCTAGGTTTGTCATTGCTTTTCTCCCAAGAAGCAGGCGTCTTTTAATTTCGTGACTGCTGTGTCTTTATTTACCTTAATTAATACTAGCTTTTACTCAGTATAATGGCCTTCCACCTGGTGCTGATCCCAGCCTCCAGTTTGACTTTGCCTCAAGTGCCTCAAAGACCACCTTCCAATGAAGGGTTTTTGGAAAAACCTGCACAGTACTTGTGGGACATTAAGAACGTTCAACCTCAGGACTCTCACTCTTATTTGCTTTAGTGCAACTTCTCTGACAAGACCATCTGCAGATGAGCAGCATGTCTCATATGATGAGAATATGATATTCTTTGAGAGAGAGGAAGATGGAGAGAGGTCTGGATCCATCACAGTTGCAGACATGACCTGGTGTCCTAGCCAGAATGATTGGTCTCAGCCATTAATGGATGTGGATGCTAGTTAAGCCCTGCTGTCTTGCTATGACAGTTTTCTGTGATTATGATGGTTTGATTTTGATATTTTCATGCAGTGGTACCTTGGTTTACAACCATAATCTGTTCCGGAGGTCCAGTTGTAAACCAAAACAGGTTGTAACCCAAGGCGTGCTTTCACCAATGGGGCCTCAAAAAAAAAGAGGGGGGGGGTGTTTAGTCCAAAAAAAGGGACACGCACTTCCGGGTTTGACGTTGTAATCCAAAACGGTTGTAATCCAAAGCGGTTGCAAACCAAGGTATCACTGTACTTGATTTCTTAAACTATATCTGAGAAGGTGACTCTCATGATAACTGGAAATTTTTACTCACTGGTGGATGGATGGATTCTGATGTAGGTCTGATCTTCCTTTTCTGCTGCTTGTGTTACATTGTGCAGACTTATTTTCTGCTTGTGTAGAAAAAAACATTTGTAAAAATACATGTTGCACAACAAATTTGATGGCAAACTACTCTAATCATTTTCCATGTTATTTGTAAGCAGGTAGAATTTATCAGCTGAGGGGGCATCTGATAGATTTTTGGCAGTTTGTGTAAGTGTGTGCTGATTTCTAACCAGCAGTTAGAAACCTGAGAAATTGAGGATGATTGTGCACTTTGCTAGGTTCCAAGTGATAAAAAGGCAACTCAGTGGAGGACTTTGGAGGAAGCATTGAAGGATCGTAGAAGAGCTGTGGATGAAGCTGCAGATGTCCTTTTAAAAGCCAAGTAAGAGTTCTTAGTTTCAGCAGTAATCCGGTAGAAAGCAAACAATGGGATTTTATGAAATTAAGATGATAAAAATAATAAAATGTTTGAATGTGACTTATGTAATAGAGCCCAATATGGGGCTATGCATGTAAAATAGCTTTTTATGTAGACATCAAGCTTGATTTTCAGTGGTTAGGAATAGTAGGCTCAGCCCTCACCCCAACAGCACTCCCAAACATGCCATGGACTGACAGATTTTATATTTCACGTTTTTCTTTTAACTAACAGACTGTGAATATTAATATAGCTAATTGGTGGCTTCTGATTCTGTTTAGAGAAGAATTGGAGAAAACGAAGGAAGTGATTGATGGTGCCAAGAAGTCTCAGATTCCGGGGGCCAAACCTCACATCCAAGCTGCAGAAGAGAACCTTCGTCATATGATTGTTGATCTGGACAATGTGGTCAAAAAGGTAAACTTTGGCCAAATTAGCTTTAACGATTTCCAATTTAATGCTTATGAATATGTTATATTCATAACATATTCATAGCATAACATATGTTATATTCACATTGTGAATATAACAGAGCACTTCAGTACTTGTGAGATTGTCTTTGGGATACCGGAGCATCTGAGAACCTCATCTTCTAAACTGCTGTATTTGAACTAGAAGGAAGTAGAGAGTGGTGAAAAAGTCTTATGACTTTTTTACGTTGGCAGAATCTGTGACTTTGATATGAGTTGTACAGGGCTTGAGGGAATGATAGTTATTGGGTACAGCCGGTGCTTTTTTTTCTAAAAAAAAATGTTTGGGGTACTCTCATTTTCCTACTCATATTGAAATACTGCCCCTCAATGAGGCCAAACTTAGATTCACAAAAATGTTTAGGGGTATGCGTCCCCCCGTGTCCTCCCAGAAAAAAATCCGCTGGGTACAGCACATAAAGGCACAGCTATACTCAGAGATGGCACTCTGCTGCTTTTTCTTGGCCTCGAGCCTAAGATTCAGGGAACCTTTTTGAGTACAGGCAACCTCCCATATACACACATTCAATATGCGCGCAACTGTGCACACACGTATTGCGCCAAATTCAGAAGCGACCCCCCCAAAGCGGCATGGGGGGGCAGAACAGGGTGTTTGCAGAATTTTTCGATTATGTTTCATATATATGCAAATTCACTTGAATGTGCGGTGCCTTGGAATGTAACCTCTGGGTAAATTGGGAGCTACCTGTATTTGGAAGATGCTCAGCTCTTTGTCACTTTCCTTGAGATATTTCAAAATCAATGTTATGGGCTGTGTGGCAGCTGGTTGCTAATAAAGTATTAGTAAGCAATCGAAAGGGCAGAGGAACCAGAGACCAAATAGCAAACATGCGCTGGATTATGGAGAAAGCTAGAGAGTTCCAGAAAAACGTCTACTTCTGCTTCATTGACTATGCAAAAGCCTTTGACTGTGTCGACCACAGCAAACTATGGCAAGTTCTTAAAGAAATGGGAGTGCCTGATCACCTCATCTGTCTCCTGAGAAATCTCTATGTGGGACAAGAAGCTACAGTTAGAACTGGATATGGAACAACTGATTGGTTCAAAATTGGGAAAGGAGTACGACAAGGTTGTATATTGTCTCCCTGCTTATTTAACTTATATGCAGAATTCATCATGCGAAAGGCTGGACTAGATGAATCCCAAGCCGGAATTAAGATTGCTGGAAGAAATATCAACAACCTCAGATATGCAGATGACACAACCTTGATGGCAGAAAGCGAGGAGGAATTAAAGAACCTTTTAATGAGGGTGAAAGAGGAGAGCGCAAAATATGGTCTGAAGCTCAACATCAAAAAAACCAAGATCATGGCCACTGGTCCCATCACCTCCTGGCAAATAGAAGGGGAAGAAATGGAGGCAGTGAGAGATTTTACTTTCTTGGGCTCCTTGATCACTGCAGATGGTGACAGCAGTCACGAAATTAAAAGACGCCTGCTTCTTGGGAGAAAAGCAATGACAAACCTAGACAGCATCTTAAAAAGCAGAGACATCACCTTGCCGACAAAGGTCCGTATAGTTAAAGCTATGGTTTTCCCAGTAGTGATGTATGGAAGTGAGAGTTGGACCATAAAGAAGGCTGATCGCCGAAGAATTGATGCTTTTGAATTATGGTGCTGGAGGAGACTCTTGAGAGTCCCATGGACTGCAAGAAGATCAAACCTATCCATTCTTAAGGAAATCAGCCCTGAGTGCTCCCTGGAAGGACAGATCGTGAAGCTGAGGCTCCAATACTTTGGCCACCTCATGAGAAGAGAAGAATCCTTGGAAAAGACCCTGATGTTGGGAAAGATTGAGGGCACTAGGAGAAGGGGACGACAGAGGACAAGATGGTTGGACAGTGTTCTCGAAGCTACGAACATGAGTTTGACCAAACTGCGGGAGGCAGTGCAAGACAGGAGTGCCTGGCGTGCTCTGGTCCATGGGGTCACGAAGAGTCGGACACGACTAAACGACTAAACAACAACAAGCAATTGTGATCAGGCACAGTAGCTCTCCGTGTATGTCTCTCTTAAGCTTCTGGAAACAGGAGAGACCACGTCTCTTTTTAGAACTGCTCTTTGTGATTTAACTTAATAAGCTAGTTCAGGCAGTCTGCTTATTAAGCTGATAACAACAAAGAAGCATTTTGCATGTGCATGGAGCCACTTTTCTCCTTTCTCTACACCAAACAAGTAGGAAGCCTCTAATTAACCATACACCCCCCCCCAAATTTCATCCAAATTGGAAAACCATGGTTACCAGCTTTGGAAGAAGCTAACAGTAAACCTTAGTTGAATATCCTGGCTTGTTCAGAAGTTGCTAATCATTGTTTCTTGGTTTGGATGAAATGGGAAAGTGTGGCTAATTTTGAATTTCCTGGTTTTTCCACTGCCAAATATATGCAGGCAAGACTTGTGCCAATTTTGCTTTAGCTGCTCTTACTTTGTAACTTTTTAAAAATGCTTTTTGGTTCTGATTTTTGTAATGTACCAAACAGAGTAAAAATGTTTAAACCAATGAACCAGTTAGTGGCTGTACAGTAATTTAATGTCCCTGTTCCTTATCTCCTCTGTTTTCAAGAGGATAAAATGTTTGCCTATATAGCTTTTCTGTTGACATTTGATTCCTCTGCCTGCCTTTTATCAGATTCTGTATGCATTGCAAATGTAGTTGTCCTAGTTTAGGCCTTTCAAGTTAGAAAATAACAAATATTTTGTGTCTGCTCTAAATATTCAGTACATTCAGATGAGTATATTGTATAAAAGCCCTTGCAACTACCCCTCCCTGCTTTAACTACATGCATTTGCAATTAGACCTTTGCCCTAATTTCCAGCTGAGTATATAATGCAGTGACTTCTGGTATCTGCAAAGAGTGGTTAATGAATTTGGATGAGTATTCGAATATTATTTAATTTTTAATCTGCTTCATTGTGTTGCCAGCTAGACATATTGACAGTGCCTGGTACCAGTGTTGTATATCAGTTGTAACACCTGCCTTAATTTTGTCTTTTCTCTTTTTTTCCTTAGGTGCAAGCAGCCCAGTCAGAAGCTAAAATAGTAACTCAGTACCATGAACTTGTAACCAAAGCAAGACAAGAATTTCAGAAAGAGCTTGATAGTATTACTCCAGAAGTTCAATCTGGTTGGAAGGGACTAAGTAAGTAATATGTTTAGTTGTGGTCCTGACCATCTCTACTGGTACGCCAAAGTTTAGAGCGCTAAATAAAGCTTGCATTGATTTCCCAGTTTGGCCCAGGAGCCCATTCCTCACAAAACACACCTAACATAATGTGTGATGTCAGGTGTGGGGGCAGTAACTTAAAGGGAGCTCTTGATTGTTCCTTTGTCACTTTGATGAGCTATACTATGGTGTTTGGGAACTTAACGGGTTTGGTGCAATGTGTGTGTGTGCGTGGTCACACATATTGGACACGGCTAAAATGTTTGTTGCCTTATATATTTGAGCTTTTAATAAACAGAGGGGTTAGGGTCAAAAATTAAAATGGGGAAAAGCTAAAAACATTCAAAAACCACAAGTTAGAAGTAAAAGAAAAAGGGTGTTCGTTAACCTAGATAAAGTCTGATTTACAGAGAAAAGAGAGGCAGGATGTACATTTCCTTTATTGTTGTTGGAACAGTAGTTAACAGCGGTACCTCTGGACCGTACGCATCCAGAGCAGTACTTAACCTGAAGTGCTGAATCTGCGCATGCTCGTCACACGATTCAGCGCATGCACGTGACGTCATTTGCCGCGTCGGCGCATTTGTAACCCAGGTTGTACGCAACCCGCAGCATTCGTATCTAGAGGTATGACTGTATGAGAGTTTGTTTCCTTCACTCAGCTCTCATCTAAGTATTTAATAGAAAGAGGGTAAAGAAATAGATAAACTATGGATGAATAACACATTTGAAGGGAGTGTGTGCTTGTGCGCTCAGTTTATCTGAATTGGGGGCACTAAGTTGTACCCTCTCAGAAGGGAGTACAATAATATTTTTAAGAAGAATATCAGCATGCACACTCTAGCACTGTTTGCGCTTTTAAAAAAGGTTAAAAACTCTTGCATGAAATCTGGGCTTTTTGAGTTTGGTGGGGTCTGATAAAGCTTTTCTGAAGGACAGAAGACCTTTTGAGGGGGAGAAACATTAGGCGCCCTTCACCCTCTCCAAGTCACGGCCATAACTGACTTAGATCGCTGTAAGCCTCAACTTCAGCATGGCCCAGACGGTTTTCTGAAATGAACCATTCCATGCTGTACTTTCAAGTATACTATTTATTAATGATTGAATTGTCTGCATCTGTGCTGTTCCACTCCTGCATGCTTTTAACAGCTTGTTGATCTGCTTCTGTGGACATGCATTGATTTTTCCAAACCTTCATTTTCTCTTGCAGAGATAACTGATATCGGTGAGTTCTTTTCTCATGTCTGTTTTCTGTAAGCGCTGTGTGTCTTGTGCATTTCTTCTTGGGAATGGGATGGCAAGAACATGTATCCAAGTTGCTTCAATTGTTTGGATTTTTACTTCTAAGATTAACTAGAATTAGCTCTAGTTTGGTGTGTTACTAAAAAGAAGATGATATGTTTTGACAATCACAAGGCTGTGAGTGTAGATAATCATCAGTGCACCTCTAGTCATATGTGACGGTGACATGAGTAAAAACATATCCCTAAGCTGTCTGGAATGGCTGGAATGGAATGTAGGACTGAATGTAAAAATCGGTCACTTAGACCTATGCCACCAGTGAGAAAATATATTATAGCAGAAGAGTCAGTTATTAAAGCCCCAAGAGCAAAACATCTGTTTTCTGCTTACACCAACCCCTCTGTAGCCTCAGCAAATTGACCAGTGGGGAGCATGTTGCAGTAAATGCCCATCTTGTATATCACGCATGCACATACTACACAAATACTATGCATCGGGTGGTTCCTGCTGACATTGGAGAGAGGCTTGCTTAGGATAAATTAGGTATTTGTGTGCTGTAAGACCCTTCAATATCAAACCTACCAGTACTAGTTTTAACATGAATGCGTTTGCCGGCAGACTTCATCCTTTATATTCAGACCAAAATATTTGCTGCAGTATTCTTTTCAGCTATTCCAGTGTTTCATTTGGCTCTTTAAGAAATAAAAGTACAATGCACAAATTTACTTCTTAACGTTATTGTTTTAACAGCAGTTGGTTGACTCCATGAGACCGTTCAGAAATCCGATTTAAGCTCCCTCCGCCAATGCAATTTTGGTCCATTCTTTTTTACATGAATCCACAAATCTCACTGTATATGCTATGGTTTTTTGTTTTTGCTTGGGATGATCTTTGGGTAAGAAAATACACTTGTAAAGTATATTTTTGCTTTTATCAGGTTAGGTCAGTGGGCATCACTTTTTTCCTCCATTCATTTAATATTAGTCCCAAGCCCCAAAAGGTATCCTGAAATTTTAGACTCAACACAGATGACTTCCTTCTTCTAGGTGTGAGAATTATAATGAGAGAAGCTTAATTTGGTGGACATTTTCTTTGAAAAGCACAGAAACCCCTCTTGGGTTTCAGACCTGGCAGCTTTCTTTTGAGTGAACAGCATTATCCTGTGTTCTGAACCAACACAGTCATATTTGACCAGTCACATCGGTTTAAAATATTGTCTATTACCTGCTTTGTTCATGCAGATAATTAGATTATAAAGGTCTGGTGTCCTTTTTACAGTTTGATGTATCTAACCGTCTTCTCTCTTCAGCTGGCAAGCTGACAGCAGACGACTTGAACTCTCTCATTGCTCATGCTCACCGACGTATAGACCAACTCAACAAGGAGCTGGTGGAGTTGAGAGTCCGAGAACAGCAGCACATTGAGACAGCCCTGGAAAAGCAGAAACTGGAAGATAAAAAAGCTTTTGAGTCAGCAGTAGCAAAGGCACTAGAACATCATAAGAGTGAAATCCAAACTGATCAGGAAAAGAAGGTAAGCACTGTGCTTATTTTCTAGTCTTGTCATTATCATTCTCTCTCTCTCTCTCTCTCTCTCTGTGTGTGTGTGTGCGCGCGCGCGCGCATGCAGCTGCACACACAAAGTTTTTAGTTGTTTGAAAGGGAAGAACACAGAATGTTAATTCTGCTGAGTAATATGAGCAGATCTCCATACAGCTTTGTACACTGTGGATCTGGTTCTCGATTGGTTTTTTAGTACATACTTTCAGTTACTCGGTTGCCCTGCCCAGGGACCCACCTTAGACACAAGATCCATCTACCAGCAGACAATGTCAAGGGAAGCATTTGGACCAATTAATAAGTGGAGCTGGCTGCAGTTGCTGTGATGCAGGTTGTTCAGAAATAAGGTGCAGTTCCTGGCAAATTTATGGGAAAATGCCATACTCTGTGCATCATCAAACCCGTATGACCATGCACCCATCTGAAAACTCTTTTTAACTGTTTTCTTCAGTCACTAAGAAGTCTTGTAAAAATCCTGAAAAAGCTGCTCCTTTAAGAAAATAATGTACCTGCATTTTACTGTAAAAGAAGGAAAAATAAGAAAGTGCTCAACAGGTTTTCTTTGTTTTTGTTTTATTGTATGCACTCCCTTTAACCTCCCCAGCGTATTCGCAATGAGACACTTTTTTTCCCTTTTGCGATTTTTTCAATTAGACTTCAGAGGACAGATTCATTTTAAGCCCGTTTTGCTATCAAAAGCACTCTTTGCTCTTTTTAAAGATGGGGAAGGCAGTCAGAAATTTCAAAATGGTTGTTGTAGCGACAAGTTCAGCAATGTATTAGTTCACGTGACACAGGACTGTTTACTAGGGTTTTGTAGATCTCTTAGGGAATAGGTCCCATTACTTAGATAAAATTGCTCTTTGTCCAATGGCTCAGGTGTGGGTATCTGTTCTTGTAAAATCAGCTAATTACATTGGCCCCTAATAGGCTACAAAGTGGTGACTGCTAGTGACTTTTTGGCAGGTTGAAGAAGCCAGAGAAGTAATGGAGACTGAAATGAGGACTCAGCTCCGCCGGCAGGCTGCTGCACATGCTGATCACTTGAGAGATGTGCTCAAAATCCAAGAGCAAGAACTCAAGCTGCAGTTTGACCAGGTGGGGTTTGTGATGATTGTGAAGGGTCTGTTGGCTTTGAGTGCAGCATTGTGCTTCACTATAGTCTCAAAAGACTTTTTAATGTATTTTTAATGCATTTTTATTGTTGGAAGCCGCCCAGAGTGGCTGGGAAAACCCAGCCAGATGGGGTGGGGTATGTATGTATGTATGTATGTATGTATGTATGTATGTATGTATGTATGTATGTATAAATAATAATATTATTATTGCCTTCTTAAAATCTTCCCCCTCAAATAGGCACTAAAAATCTGACATCTTTAGAAATGGTTTTTAAGATGATTGTTGGTGTAGCAACGTTCGAAACTCCCGTTGTTCTAGGCGCGTTTTGCGACAGCGAATTTCATTAATGTGAGCAGTTTCTGAGCTCCAGACACAGTACTGCACTTAAAATTTCAGAAAACTGCCACTGCTGGAAGTAAAGAGGACCTTTTTCTGCCTCCCCTTCCAGCCACTCTCTGAAGCCTGGAGAAGGGACCCTCATAAGAATATTAGGAGGGCGGCCAGTGGAAGTACCTTTTTTGCAGTCTTACAATGAGAAGTAGACCATGTGAAAAATGAACATTAGATTTTAGCTGCAGTTCATTCATTTTCAGCTTTGTATTGTTATAAAAAAGCGCACCTAGACACTCTACTGTGGTGCCCATAACCTAGGTTTAAGGTTCCGTTTAGCTCCTCGCTTTCATATCTCTGTTTCTAACACTGTGGTGTACTTGCCTTGGGAAGATAAGTGTTCATGAAAGCTTATTTTGATACTGTGTTTCGTTCCAGGACTTGTCAGAAAAACTCGGTGAACAAGAAATGCAGTATAAACGCCTTACTCAGGAACAGCTTGACAATTTCACTCTGGATATCAACACAGCCTATGCCAGGCTGAGGGGAATTGAGCAGGCTGTTGAAAGTGAGTGTGCTGTCTGGCTATTTTTGTTTTCTGATTGAGTAACCCTGATCTATCATACTAGCTCCAAGCATGCCAGTACCCCCTGGAACCAGGTGTGGTTGGTTGGAATGGTGAGGCAGTCCCTGCAGCTGATCCCTTTGTCAGGCACAAAGAGGCGGATACTACTGCTTGCACTGATTTGTGGGAACAAATTGTGATCTCCCTCTGCTTCATGTGCAGCTCTCTGCTCCTTATGGTATTCAGCTATGTTCTACTGAGTACACCACTGACTTTAACGGACCTAACTTATTAATTTCAGAGGGTCTGCTCCACACCAAAATTCTGGCACGACCCTTTGTGAATTGGGAGCAGACTGAAGGACTTTGCAATGATGTGATATGCTCAAGCTGAAAATGCTAGACCCGGATAACTTTTTCATTGTATGTGATGTATTTAGGGGAGGCCTCAAGAGTTAATTTCCAGCCACTAAAGAAAGAATTGCCAGACCAAATCAGCAGAGGCTCAGGCACACTTTCCCCCTCTTCTCTATGACAGAATGTGGCGGGAAGGAGCTTCTCTTCTGTAGATAACATGCATAGGTCAACTTGGAAAGGCCAGATCTCAGTAGATGCTTTGCTTGGTCCTGTAGGCTGCCAAATGACCAGTCTGCACAGCAGCCTTTGCCAACCTGGCTCCCCCAGGCTTTGGACTAGAACTCCCATCAGCCACAGCCAGGTTGGTGGAGCCTGCTATACATAAACAACTTTTAAGCAAACTGAGTACCACCTTAGTTTGAGAGCTGGTGCAGCGCACGGGATATTAAATTGGAGTTGATGTCACTGGCTCAGGTGTATCCTGTTGCAAGCCATCATTCTGTCCAAGCCATGCACTGGAGTGTGAAGTATCAATATTGCCCTACAAAGTTACTTCTGTTGGGCTTCTTGAGCTAATGTACGAGCCACTTAATCACTGTTTAAAAGTGGGCTTGCTGTTAATCCATTGTGGAATTTTATGTTACAGGCCATGCTGTTGCTGGGGAGGAAGCCAGGAAGGCCCACCAGTTATGGCTTTCGGTTGAAGCTCTAAAGCAAAGCATGAAAACTGCATCTGGAGACAGCCCCACCGAGCCCCTGGAGAGTGCAGTAGAAGCCATCCAAGCCAGCTGTTCTGACAACACGTTCACCCAGGCCTTAACAGCTGCGCTTCCACGAGAATCGCTCAGTCGGGGAGTGTACACGGAAGAGGCACTAAGGGCACGCTTCCACACTGTCCAAAAGCTGGCGAAGAGGGTGGCCTTGATAGACGAAACGAGAAACAGCTTGTATCAATACTTCCTCTCTTTCCTTCAATCCCTTCTCCTCATGCACCCTCAGCAGCTGAAGCCGCCTTCTGAGCTAGGCCCCGAAGACCTGGACACATTTAAGTTGCTCTCTTATGCATCCTATTGCATCGAACATGGAGACCTGGAGCTGGCAGCTAAGTTTGTCAATCAGTTGAAAGGGGAATCCAGGAGAGTGGCTCAGGACTGGCTGAACGAAGCTCGGATGACGCTAGAGGCAAAACAAGTGGTGGATATCCTGACTGCCTATGCCGTTGCTGTGGGTTTAGGAACAACTCAGGTGGACTGATGCAGATGAGCTATGCAAGACTACCGTGTCTTCAGAACCACGCAAATGCAAGATTCGTAACAGTGCCGGGGAGGAAACCAAAGGTTTAGATCTAGGTGGTTTTTGAAACCGTACCAGAGTTGTGATGTCACTTGGCAAGACGTGGTGTTCTGTCTCTAGTTTTCTTCTCACTTAGCACCGGTTGCATTTGTATCTCTCCCCCCCCCCTCAGCCATTCATCATGTCTGGAATGTTTTTTTGCAGCTTGCATAACAAAATTTTAAGTTTCCAGGTAACTGATCTGGCTTGTGAGCCAACCAAAATAATGTTTATAACCTCTATTACTGATTCACCCACTTGGTGCACTTAAATAAATGGTGTTAAACCCACCATCTTGCTTTTCCTCCCCCAGTTTCTGCATAGATAAGTACAGCAATATCCTGAAAGAAAATAGTTGCTCTTAGGATGTTTACTTAAAGGTGGTATGTGATAACAGGACTATGAATTCTGAAGTTCTCAGGAGTGCATGAAATGTGGAATTCTGGACAAAGTACTGTGAATAGATGCTTTGAAGTGTGTAGGCAATCCTCGCTGAAAGACTGGCTGATTAAGATTCCTGATAAGGCCAGCAACTTCAATTTCTTTTCTACCTAATGTAAATGTTGCTCTTTAATAACTTGCCAGATACATCTTTTAAGGGTAGTATGCCAGACCATGGTGCAAATGATTCTCTTGAGCATCTCCCCAATAAGGAAATGTTACATTAGAGCAGGGGTCGGCAACCTAAGGCCCGTGGGCCCACGGGTCGTTTAACCGGCCCACAAGCTCCCCTTTGGTGAGTTCCTGCGCGCTGCACTAAACCAGCACAGCACGGGAACTTGCTTCCGCGGCATCGGAAATCGTGCCGATGCACATGCAATCCAGCCCGTGGATGGATTTCCGCTGGAGTGAACCAACCCAGGTGAGGTAAACCTTGCCGATGCTTGCACCAGGGGCTTTTTTTGTTTTGTTTAAACAGGCATGATAGAGGTTATGCAGGGTGTAGAAAAAAAATACAGTTGACTTACAGAGTGCACCGGGGTTGCACTCCAGGAACTATGTGTATAACCAGAATCACACATAGTCAAAGCAACTCTGGAACTGCCCCCATGTGAGCATCTCTACATTTTTGAAGCTGATGCACTGAGCAGACCTTGCTCCCCAAGATCTTGCTTACTGGGCGCTGGGAGACTCCTGTGAGATCCCAGTGTGGAAAGTGCTTTTGCACCTTGCAAGTGTTTGCTTCGTGTGATTTCAGCTGGTGGCTAGCCACCAAGCTTGTAAAGATCATGCAAATTAAATGCATGTAAGTTGCAAGTGGTTTATTTTAAATTATATTAAACTACTGCAAGTAGTTTATTTTTATCCCACCCTCTTCATCTTATGAAGCTGAACGGTGGGAAATTGAGAACACATCTATTTCACACAGCGCATAAGTTATCAAATTAGACAGATTTATTAAGGATAAGGCTATTAATGGCTATGCACTACCTCCTTTAACAGAGACCACATGCCTCTGAAATCCAGTTCTTGGGATACACAACCAGGGAAGTGCTCTTTGTCTTGTTTGTGATTTCCCATAAGCAACAGCCTGGCCACTGAGAAAGTGGGACTAGATAAGCCTCTGGTCAGTTGCAGCATGACTCTTCAGCATGGCCCATGAGCTATATCCCCTTCCCAACAATGGCCAGGGCCTGCAGGGAGATGAATTGAACGTTATAACATAGGGGCTGGAAAAATACTGAGGGACACCCCCCCAAAAAAGGGGGGCAGAGAAAGAAGAACAAGGGCGAAATACTAGAATAAAAGTTGTGGAAAAGGCAAGGAAAATAGCAAATTAAAACCAGAGCACAAATCAGATTGAAAACACCACCATTCACATCTCCTTTGGGCAGGCGACTAAAGCAGCAGGAGGAAGCCTATACAGATTTCCAAGACGTGTCCCCACCTTGAGTAAACTTTAAAACACCACCCTGCACCTGGATGTCTCATGCACCAGCCTGAGAATCCCCACCAGGTACATATTGCCGCATATTCTGTCAAGATCATAATAACAAATAGGAAGCAAGAAAACTGCATTAAGCTTTATTTTTAACCATTTTTGTGGAGGCAATGGAATTGCTGTCTTTTTGCTCTGCTCCAGGTAGGAAATTCTAGCTTTCCAGAGTGAGGTGACATGCAAAGGGGACAAGTCTCCCCAACACAGGACATGCCTGAGGTTAATGCCCAGTACAGATTAGTCAGCAATCAGGACAGTGAATGTAAAATTAGCAACTCTACCAGGCGAAGTCCAGTATAGCCATTTTGACTGCCACATGCCAGATCAGAGGCAACCTTTTTTTCAGGAAAGAGGGGTCCCTTCCTGGCATCTATTCGCCATCACTGTTGTCACTGCTTTCTGCTGTCATATCAGCCAGAGCTTTCCTGTAAGGAAAATAGTAGAGAGGTCAAAGATAAAATTGTTAAGTGAGTATTATAAAGCCCCATCAGATTACTGGCACAACCCTCCTGTTGCTGGCAGAGCTGTGTCTTGAGTAAAAATGGTTAGAGGCAGGAGCAAGGTAAGAGGGAGTTGGGAGTGAAGACTGGACATTGCTTTGAACTCAAAAAGTGTTCATCCACACTTCACTCACCTTTGGTCTTCAGAGAGCTGGAATTCTTCCAGAGCTCTCCTGGCAAGCTTTGAAGTCGATTGTAAACTGAAGTCTGCAGCAAACTTTACTAGGTCAAGGGCCTGACTTGGCTCTTTGCTTTGCTTAATGCAGTTGAAGACTTCACCCATCACCAAATCACTGCATGAGAGAGAAAGAAAGAAGCATGGATTCTCCAATAGTATTCATGGTAAGGCTGCATTTAACACAGTATTCCCAAAACTACAATCTTAACTAGTTGGGGGGGGGGGTTAAAAAATTCACAATTGTTTCTGACACAGGGCCACGTTTTTAAAATTTATTTCTTGACATATTTATATGCAAGTACCATTTGATACCAGTACCAAATGTACCCCTTTGCTGTCACCCCAAAGAAGTTAAGCCCCATATGCAAGCAGAGGTTTGGTCTATCCAAATAAAATGTAAACCTTCACTTCTTAAGAAGCTCTGTATGAAAGCTGGGACAAAGATTATACAGCAGATCTGCTGACAGGAACTCCCAGCTTGAGCTACGCTACCCTTGCATGAAAAGCTTGCTCATACAGTGCTAAGACATTCTTGCCTCAGCGCTCGGATGTTTTGGACTATACTATTGGCTGGAGCTAATGGGAGTTGGTAGTCCAGAAGATCTTGAAGGTACCAGTTTTCGGGAAAGCCAGGATCAAGGCTACAAAAATCCTAGGCATGAGGAAGTGGTTGTGGGTAGAAGAGCAGCAACAGTATATAATGGAATTTAGCGCTTTGTGCGGAAGGTGTTGCAACAGGAGTCTACTCCAGCTTTCACTGCAGTTTAATCTCCCCTATGTACAGGGAATCCCTGTACACTGTTTCAGATCCAAATATGTCTCTGCAAAGCACTCAAGATGCAGAAGTCTCTGCCTATCAGGTTTCAAGGTATTTAGTGGCAGATGCTAATCAAGGTGTAACATATAATTCTTCATACATGTCAATTGCTGTTTTCACTTTCAGTTTCCACCACAAGCAACGTGTAAAGAAATAAGGAAATTTTGTGATGTTGCAGCAGCTGCAAACACTTCATTATAGTATGCTTGTGAACATAACTCAAATCGAGAAGCCTTGGTGGTGGTGGTCGGGTTTGTCCTCCACATGTGGCAGAGCCTAGCAGAAAGCACCATTCGGAAAGAGTTAACTAAGGGATAAAAGGGGCTGGGTTTTTTTAGGTCTATATGTGGGGCAGAAATAATGAAAGAAGAGGGACAGATTTAAAGTATGCCTTATCTCTTATACAGTAAACAACAGTAGCATTGGGACATTTGCGCAGTAGATGAACTTACCTGGGGATTCGATTGTGTTTCTTAAACAGCTGCAGCATGTTCCTATTTGGAGAGAAAAATTCTGAATAGCACAGATTTTTTTTTTTAAGTTCTGTTCTTAAGGAGGGGATTAGAACTGTTTCAGTCCTTAGATCAGACCAACCAATTTCTCATCAACCCCTACTGCAAAAAAATGCATTCGGTCAAAAAGGAACTATGCCTGTGAAATACAAATTCTGAACCTAGGAAGGTGCTAATGCCCTTTTCAATTGTACACATCTTGAATTTTGTTTAGCACTTAAGTCAAAAGAATGTGAAAGTCATGTTACTAAAGTAAAACATGATGCATTGAAGGTCCCTTCAATATAAGCAACATCGTTTTAAGTATTAAATCACAGAATCCTATAGGGTGGATGGCCATGGCTTTCCCAAAATGGCCTAATATGTGCAAATAAACCAAATGTCATAAAGACACTGCAGTCCCCACTGTGCCTAATTGTTCAAAAGGAAACACAAGCGCCTCAAACTCCCTGGTATCTTTTCACCGTTCTGCAGATTTTGGGAGGTGGCAAAATCTAAGTTACAGACAAATTCTTGAGCTTGCAAAACTGTTACATTAGTCACATATTTCTAAACCACAACAAAAAGAAAGCATTTAAACCAGTGTTTCTCAACCAGTGTGCCTCCAGATGTTTTGGGACTACAACTCCCATCATCCCTAGCTAGCAAGACCAGTGGTCAGGAATGATGGGAGTTGTAGTCCCAAAACATCTGGAGGCACACTGGTTGAGAAACACTGATTTAAACTACCTGTGACATACTACTTGATCAATTTTTGTAGGGAAGATCAAGGCAGTTAACACATGAATGTCACTTGAGTTAAATATTAACTGAAACATGAAATATGATACAAATAAGCTTACAAATGTTACATTGGTCACCAGTGAATTACCCTTGCTTTACTTACCAGGCTTCCCGCATTCGCCCAGCCCTGGCAAACAATATAGTACAATTACCCAGCGAAGTGACTGTCCATTCTAGGGGTGTTTGTCTCCTTTCCTGTGCCTCATAGATAGATTTTATATCTTTAGCACAGTCAGCAAATGCTACTCGAGTCTGAAAAATATTAGACAAACCAAAATGTTTTAAGCTCACAAAGGCAGAGGAAGCTACACAGGCGTCTTTTTATACTGTAGCTTTTAGAAACCGACTCATTCAAGTAAATTCACTTTTTACCTAATGAATGAATAAGTAGGAAAAAAGTGCAAAAAGTTCTGGGCATACTGCAGAAAATATCTTCCCATTAAGCTTTTAGCAATAGTGACTAGCAACTCGCCAAGAGAAGCTACTGAAATATACCAATGGTATATTGAAATATATCCAGAGTTGCATTTCTCCCAGACTCTGTGGTAAAAGCCTTAGCCTACCTGTTTTTGCTGGGCTTTTAGTAGCTGACTGGCTTGGGTAACTTCAGCGTTTTTATTCAAGCTACTTATGCAATTTATGAGAATTGTTTAAATGCTTTTATTTTGTAGTATGTTTCAATATTACAATATGCTATTGTAAATTATGCTGTGACTGTTTTTGGTCCAGATGATCCAACTCTCCACACTGCAAGAATCTCACCTAGACTCACCTCTGGAGGCTGCGTATCTCTGGCCATGAGGGCCAGAACCTCTTCTGTCATAGCAGATCTGCGGCCATGTCCAAGCTGCTTGATATCTGTGCAGGGGTGGGGTAAAAAGCAATCAGAAATGAAGCCATGAAAAGCGGCTTCCTGCCCATCAATCCCAGTGGTTTTGCTGTAGGCCACATTTTAAAACTCCCATTATTCTAGCAGTATTTGCATCCCACTCTAATAGCAAAGAACAGATGAACTTTACCACTAAGCTAATGGGAAATCTTTTGAAACTAACACCCAACTCATCTGAAAGTGCAGCAGCATCTGGGAGCAGGGGTTTTTCTTTTCTTTTACATTACTATGTACAGTGTAGATAGAAATGTAGAAGTAATCTTTTTCACTGCCAAAAAAAAAATGTGATTGGAATTATCTTAAGGAGAAGCAAAGAGGGTAACTTCCCCTCATCAGGCTGGTGACACCAAACAGTGGGTCTCATCAGATCAGATCTTCAAAGTTTGGTGACTCTAAAAAAGTTAAAACCAACTAATGTATATTGAAATAAATAGAACACAAAAATGTATTAACCTTTCCAAATCTGGGGAATCATTTCCAAATGGTTCGCTGTGTCCAATGCATAAAGAAGCTCCAGCATCCCTTGAGAGTTTGGGTAAAACATCTGATGAAACAAGCAAAATATTTTGGTCCACTACAGTTTCAACGTAACTGGTTTTTTTAAAAAAAAGCTGTAAAGTCGACACACTAATACTTACTGATGGGACCAGGTCTTTATACCACTTCATTACAACGTCAAGCTGTTCCATCATGCACAGCAGGTTAAAAAACCTTCCACTGTAGCGAGAGGAGAAAAATAAAATAAGCAAAAACCCAGCACAACTTGAAATTTCAAAAGCTTGTAATACAGGATATGTAACAACCTCAACACTTAATATTAAGCTTATGCGGTTTGCCTATCCAAGTTAAAATGGGCCGCTCACATAACCTGACCTATTCAACTGGCTTGGTGGAACCAGGACAGCTTGTTTTGCTTTCTAGAAACTTGCAGATAAGGGATCAAGCCAGTTGTGATCGGGAGAGCGTTCCATGAGAAAGGGGGTTCAAAAGACAACTCTTTTCAACATTTCTTTGTCCCTGTTACAATTTCACTGTCTCAAAACAGAAGAGACTCAAAGTATGGCCTCTCCCATGAGGAACTGCTTCCTATTATGTCCCCCAAAGTATTATGTCCATATAAAATGCTTTCATTCCAAAAGCGAACATCTTCAACTGAGCCTAGAAGTGCAATTGCTTCCAAACTGACAGCACGTATTCTCATCTTCCTGTTCCTGTAACCCCAGGAAGCACCAAACAATAAATACCAGTAAGCAGTCTGCTGGCCCATGTCTCCCAACATTTTCCTGTTCTCTCCTGTCTCCACCACTCTATGTAGCTCATAGGCGAGCTGAAGATCCTTGAGGTCCAGGCACTGCAATCAAGGCACATAGCATGAGCACTCATATGAAAGACATGCAGCACCCTGACACACAGCGCACCACATAAAAGCTCCCCGCACTTTCATCAGCAAGCAAAGAAGGGAATTCCCAAATGATTATGAAACGCCAAGACATACCAGCCACCCCAAACTGCAAGGGTAAGAAAGAAGATTCAGATGAGCTAGAAGGAGCTATCTTTTTATTTCCTTGGATCAGCAGGGCACCAATAGTTGTAACAGGAATTTGGGTGGTATATTACCATCCATTTACCAATCTTGACGTCGGGAGGAACCCATATTTGGTCCCCAAGTGCCCTGCAGTTAAGGGCAAATGACTGTGTTTGAAAAGCAATTGTGCTCCCACATCAAATGTGGAACATCAAAATATGAAACCTGCTTTAGGAGAGTTTGATCCCAATTCCCACCATCCCCGTATAATCAAACTCTGCTACAACGTTGCATCCAACTTTGGAAGCCGAATCTGCTTCATGTCCATTTAGGCTACCGGTATTTGTTCCAATACGGGTAAGTTAAAGGGCATAATGGAGCATCACAAGGAATCATGGATTGTAAAATCAAACCAAAAAGTTGAAGGAAAAGAAAGAGGTACATGTGGAAGAATTGTGCAGCTGTGGATAAAGAGGAATCTGAGTAGCGGAACAGATTTAGAGGTGGGTTTTTATATATATGTAACTATAAACTAATCCAGGCATCCCCAAACTTTGGCCCTCCAGATGTTTTGGACTACAATTCCCATCATCCCTGACCACTGGTCCTGTTAGCTAGGGATCATGGGAGTTGTA
Organism: Zootoca vivipara; assembly: GCF_965207765.1. NCBI lineage: Eukaryota > Metazoa > Chordata > Lepidosauria > Squamata > Lacertidae > Zootoca > Zootoca vivipara. Next base: position 11,315,217 of record NC_142595.1, on the reverse strand, counting down.
GGCCAAAACATCTGGAGGGCCGCAGTTTGGGGATGCCTGAACTAATCAAAGGAATTCACAGGTACAGTAGCTAGAAAGCCATTACATAATAGACAATTAAGTGTTAAGAAAGCAGGAACCAAATCCACTTACTATTCTCATAGCACTTGAAAAAAAGTTGCCTGAAAAAGAAGAAATAGGAAACAATGTTAGTCTTCAACATCCAGCAGTGCAGAAGATAGGCACATCTGTTGGGCTTCCTAGCATTACTGTAATAAATTTGAACAGCTAAACAAACTGCTGTCTAAAGCAATAGAAGTCTGGTGAAACTGTTCTTTAAGCCAAGGTAATATCTAAGATCATATCTACATGGCAAACTACAAGCTTTATACTATTTTACGGCTTTGACCACAGAATGGCCAAGTGCTGAGAATTCAGGGTAAAAGAATCCTAGTCCTCGCTCCCAACTACTACTACCAGGTTTTCCTGGGAGGAGGAGACAACTCAAAACTAATTTGATCATAGCGTAGACCCCTCCCCCCAATGAGATATATAATAACCTGTTAACACTTAACAGAATAACAAAGGCAGCTGCTACCCACCATGAGGGCACTTTTAAAATGAGCAGCCTTCAACTAAGCTGGGTGAGATACGGTCAGGGAGCCAGCCAGCAATAAATCACATGGGGTACATGAAATTGACTCTAATGAGCACAGCAACTCTTCTTGGTAGGTCTTGCCCCTATGGGGCAGTTGTGGAGTCTAAAGATCCCCGCACTCCCACAGCTGTCCAAGTCTCCTCCTCTCCTGGGTCCTTCGCAAGCAACCTTAGACTACACTGCCTGTTCCTGCTCCTCCCTCTTCTGGTCCTGGGAGATTGGGGGGGGGGAGGGAAGCTTGTCAAAGTAGGAGGGGGGAGACCCCTGGCTTCTTCACTGGCCCAGCTCTTCTCTGCCTCTTGGCCTCCCTCCTTTCCTGCTTCAGCTTCTAAACTTCTCTCTGCCACAGACTCTCCCCGCTCACTAAACCCTGTTACCCCTTCAGCTTCCACACCTCTTCTTCCAGTTTTCTCCCTCTGACCACTCACTGCCATCCCACCGCCACTTCCCAGGCTCTGAGCCTTCTTCCCTTGGGGGTTCCCCAGCTGGTGCCTCCCACCATTCTTCTGGGCAGCCAGTCCAGGACAGATACCATACTAAACAGGCAAGATGACCTAGATGAGGGCAGCACAAGCCCACCAAGAAATCCTTGCATGTTATCCACATATATATTATTGTGTGTGTGTGCATGGACTAGATGGCTATTTTTATAGACCCACAACAAATTGTGAAGAACATAGCCCTAATATTTTATTTTGCATGGAAAACTGATCATTAGCCCACCTCTCACATAAAGTTTTAAAGGCAATCCCCCCCCCATTCATGTTACTCCCACATAATGCAAGACCACCACAGAATATAGGAGGGAATTCATACCATCGTCTGGGTCCTGTGGGTAAAAACTCTTTCCCTTAATCTCATCCATTACATCATAGATAATTTCTGTTTCGGCTCGAGAAGATGCTGTCATGGAATAACAAGACACACCGTGGCACCATTAAGAACACACATTCAGTAGACAGATTCTACAACACGTAATCCATATTTGGTGCTGAGGATTGCTGCAGGGCACAGCTGGCCAAGAAGGCAATACTAACTACACTTTCAGAATGCTGAATGAGAATGTGATTGCTGTAGCAACCAGTCCTTCCACCTCACAAGGTTTCGGGACAGTCAAATGCCAAGAAGGGCCTTCAGAGTTGCCAAAGCGCCCGGCAATCTCCTGTTAATAAGAGGGGCAGAATTATCAACAGCTTTCCCACTGCGCCCTGGTAACACACATAATAGTTTTATACCTTAATTGACAGTACTGGACAAATCCTCTAGAGAAACTAGTTTGCAGGACGACTCACAATTTCTCCAATAAGTGCTATAAACACCATACATTCTGGATGCAATTTTTTTCTTTTTCTTTTTTTGAGCCTCACAGCAGGGCAACATCACTCAGATGCCTCTTCGGTTAAACAGATCTATGCTGTAGCCCATGAAGAAGGGTCAGAATGCAGGAGTCGTGTGGGGGAAGATTCCTGTGTTTAGCGCAAAGCCAGAAGGAGCTTCCAACCCAGCACCTAGGAGGGCTGCGGTTCAAATGTCAAAAGACTACAGCAGGCATCCCCAAACTGCGGCCCTCCAGATGTTTTCGCCTACAACTCCCATGATCCCTAGCTAAGAGGACCAGTGCTCAGGGATGATGGAAATTGTAGTCCAAAAGATCTGGAGGGCCGAAGTTTGGGGATGCCTGGACTACAGAAACAAATTGACTAGATAATTGTTCTAATTTAGGAATCACATACCTGGTTTATAAAAGACGCCAAGAAGATGGTCAAATGTTGCAAGACTAGGCTCTAAAAACAAAGAAAGAGGCATATACTGAACTAGCCAATTCTGACGATGTGGCCAAGATACAAAAATCCATTAATCCATATTCTACTCACTTGAGTACCCCCTAATAGAAACTGAAACTGCACCCAGAATTCCAGTTTTGTTGAGCAGGTAGTGTGTGTGTGTGAACTACATGAATCTCGTGTATGCAGTCCCTACATCAGGGGTCACCAACCTACGGCCCAGGGGCCAGATAAGGCCCGAGGCACTTGTTTATCCGGCCCGTGGCGACCCCTCGCTGCCGCCCGCCTCCCGCTCTTACCAGTGTGGCGCAGTGACCCACCTCCGGGTCAGAGGAGCACCGGAAATAGCATGCGCACGGGCCTCCTGCGACCCGGAAGTGCACCAGAAATAGCGTGTGCACACGCGTATGGGTGTGTGCTCCCCCGCCCGCCGCACAATTGTTGCTCAATACACTGGCCCGAGGCAAGGAAAGCTTGGAGGCCCCTGCCCTACATATTCACCACTTGAGAAGCTGTGTTGGGACAATCTTAACAGACAGCTGAGAACTTACTTATATTTAGTGCCTTCATCTCATTTAGTGTGCTAAGAGCCAGACTCTTGCCAAAGGCACCACACCACCGTAGAGTCTTCAGGGCAGAATTAAAAGTGAGTAGATTTGGCTGTATCTTCTGTTGAGCCATTTGGTTCAGCAAGTCCTATTAACCAAGATGAAACAAAGCAAGCACTGGACTGAAGCTTTTATAAAGATGCAGGGATTTACCTCCCTGCCACCCACACACACATAAAGCAAGGGTTGAAATTTAGGCCTCTTTATAATCCACCTTAGGGACCCAGGTGGCGCTATGGGTTAAACCACTGAGCCTAGGGCTTGCTGATCAGAAGGTCGGCGGTTCGAATCCCTGTGACGGGGTGAGCTCCCGTTGCTTGGTCCCAGCTCCTGCCAACCTAGCAGTTCGAAAGCACGTCAAAATGCAAGTAGATAAATAGGAACCGCTACAGCGGGAAGGTAAACGGCGTTTCCATGTGCTGCTCTGGTTTGCCAGAAGCGGCTTTGTCATGCTGGCCACATGACCTGGAAGCTATATGCCGGCTCCCACGGCCAATAATGCGAGATGAGCGCGCAACCCCAGAGTCGGTCACGACTGGACCTAATGGTCAGGGGTCCCTTTACCTTTATAACCCACCCTGAGTCCCACGACCACCCTGAATATTGCCTAATGATGAAAGGGTGGGATAGAAATTCACCGAAATAAATATTTGGCATGGCAAAGATACTGTACATTAAAAGCTCCTGAATTAGTTATTACTCCTTACTTCAACAAGTCCCCATCTTTCAGTGTACTTTTCCCGCACTTCTGAAGCTGCTACGATTAACGCATTGAAGGTGTGAACATCAGCTGGAAGAAATGAAAAGTTGTGTTTTAAGCAACTGTACTGAACAGCATGTGCTTTCTTCGTATTTGGCTTTACCCCCAACCCCAACCCCCCCGATTTGTAAGGCAGCTCAGTGTAAGGCGAAATTCTCTTGCAAGCCCGTTTCCAGGAAGCCAGCCACACGCCAGCGACACCGGAACGCAGATAGCTCACAATCAGCTCCCATGATCTAGCTGAGGTCCGTACCCCTGCGCCAATCATCATTGCTGCAAACGGAAACCCAGAGTGTCAGAAAGGCAGGCATCCATCCAAGCACCGCCCAAAGGGAGAAAAATGTATGTGCATGAAATGTGGCCATATATTTCAGGTAACGTGGCATGACACACAGGGGGAAGGGAATATGAAGGAATGTCCCACTCATACCAAAGCACACTGAGGTCCAGCTCTGAGGGCCTTCTGGTGGTTCCCTCCCTGCAAGAAGTGATTTTACAGGAAACGAGACAGAGGGCCTTCTTGGTAGTGGCACCCGCCCTGTGGAACGCCCTCCCATCAGATGTCAAGGAAATAAACAACTCTCTGACTTTTAGAAGACATCTGAAGGCAGCCCTGTTTAGGGAAGTTTTTCATGTTTGATGTTTTATTGTGTTTTTAATTTTTTGCTGGGGGCCACCCAGAGTGGCTGGGAAAACTCAGCCAGATGGGCAGGGTATAAATAATAAATTATGATTATTATTGACTTAATACGGGGTGCTGCTGGATCAGAACAAAGGCCTATCTATCCCAGCATCCTGAAGCCAACCAAATGCCCATGGAAAGCCCCCAAAAGGCATTCTTCCCACATGCCATTCTCAGCATGTAGGAAGAATACTGCCTTCTGAAAGTCCATGAATTTGTCCAATCCTCTTGCACTGCATGTACTACAAAGGCAGGACCAAGTCATTAGGTGTACAGTTTCAACAATGTGATGTGTGGAATATACAGTGTTTCTCCTAAAATAAGACGTGCCTCTAAAATAAGCCATGGCACGATCTTTTAAAGGCAAAAAAATATAAGACATCCCCCCCCCAATAAGACATGTTGGGGGTACCAGTACCTACCCGACCCAGCGGGAGCCGGCAAATGCAGCAGCGTGCGCCGCGCCGAGCCCCAGCCCAGCGGGAGCCCCAGCACAGCGACGTGCCAAGCTCCGACTGAACGGGCCCCAGGACCCGGCAGCGGGTGGTGCGCGAAGCCGCAGCAGCCGGCAGGAGCCGGCAGCAGCCCCAGCCGCGCCGCACCGCGTCAAGCCCAGGGACCCAGCAGTGGGCTCAGCGGGCGGCGCGCGAAGTCGCAGCAGCAGGCAGGAGCCGGCAGCAGCCCCAGCCGCACCGCACCGCGTCAAGCCCAGGGACCCAGCAGTGGGCTCAGCGGGCGGCACAAGAAAGCCCCGTACCATACTTACAGTAACAATGCTGTACCATGCTTAATAAAAAATAAGACATCCCCCGAAAATAAGCCGCGATGTGTTTTTTTATAGGAAAAATAAATATAAGACGTGTCTTATTTTAGGAGAAACACGGTATGTATAATTGAAAGCCATAGAACTTACCCTTAAGTCTGTTATTCAATAATTCAGTGTACATGTCAAAAGCTTTTGCAGCTGCTCTATGCTGAAACGATAATTGTGGGGGGGGGGAGTGTTAGTTTTTTAGAAGTAGAATAAACTTAGGAAAATCAATATATTAATCTGGAGAAATAGCAGAAGCAAGTGCGGAATAAATAATGTTACAACTATACCTTCACCATTCCTCTGATCATTGTACAATATGAATGTGCATTTTTTTCTGGCATTAGGTTAAATATTCTTTCGGCGTTATTGTTCTCCCTGTTAATTGGAAAACATTACTTGTATCAACGCGATTTATATCAATATACTTTTACACCTTCTCAAAAGCATGTACACTGCGTCTTGTTTTTTTTGGTAAGCCATATCAGGTTTTTTTTTATTAAAATCCAAACTTAGTTGGATTGAACCCATTGTTGTGCAACATACAATATGACCTCAAAATCAGGAACTGCAAAGACTATACATTTCAGGGAACATGGATAAAAATCTGCAAATACATGGCACCAAATCTGCAAATTTAGACACCATGGCACAGATGGTCAATCAAGTATGAGTATCGTCATGCTGCTGCTGCTCTACCATGTACCTGAGGACATGAAACGGCTGTCCTGCTGTACACTCAGTGCACACATTTTTATGAGTATATGCCAAACTGTCTTTCACAATTCCCGCAGAAAAGTATCCTTAATATTCAACCATCACATCTGCACCTCTAGGGCATTTCAGGGATGTTATACATATTTTTTTTTTAAGCCTGCTCACATTTCGCTCACAGTTCCGTGGATCAGAATTGCATCTGATTGCTTGGAAATCAAAAAGAAATTTGCAAAACTTGATGAATTGTAGCATGAATTTTAGTTTTTACTTGTTTGGATTTTCCAATTTAAATGAAGTTGCATTGTTCCCACGCCCTGAAATCTTTGGATAAGGGGAAGACTATAAACATTTTAAATAAATAAAATTGGATAAAGGGAAGACTATAAACATTTTAAATAAATAAAATTGGGAATTTATTCTGAGAATTAAACAGTACACCATGCTTATACTCAGCTACCTACCACTATGTGGTCTGAACATTCCTCACCCCACAATTACGGTAATCTTTTTTTTGAAAGGGCTAAACGGCATAGAAAACATATTCTGGACTATCTGTCAGGGGACCACCAGGGGTCAGCGGAGAGTCCAGGAAGTCTGGCCAAGGGCTCTCCGATGCTGACAGATGCCAGCGTCTTGCACATAGCTGCCAAGTCTCCCATTTTTCGTGGGAAACCCCCGGATTTTAATCCATTTCCCACTGTTTTCCCGAATAGAGAAAAATCCCGGAAATCCCCCGGATTTCCTACCTGCCAGGGAGATTCCATTTCGGGTGCCGCTCTGCCCATGCCTGGGCGCCGGAAATCGGGCAGAGCGGCACCAGAAGTTGCTTCTACGCATGCCCGGACATGTGTAGAAGTGACTTCTGGTGCCACGCCGCTGCTGATCCCACATTTTTCAGCGGGAGACTTGGCAGCTATGGTCTTGCAACATCCTTCGGAGGGTAGTACTGAGGCTCAGACCCTTGAGGATGCTAGGGCTCCAGAGGGAAGGTGGCAGGGGGTGGACCAAAGCGCTCAAGAGAGGGAGCCTCCAGAGGAGATAGCACCAGCCCCTCAGCTGAGCAGCTCTGGTGGGGAGAGCGTGCCACCAGCCCCATCACCCCAACAATGAAGGGGGGGGGGGAAGAGGGACCAGAGGAGGAGGTTCAAAGTGCCGTGGCAGAAGTCACGACGGGGGGGGGGGGGTGCTTCCGGATTCTGATTCGGAATAGGGCAGTCATGGATTTTGATGCTCTGTCATGTACATATGTATATAATAAAACTCTGTAAAAACCAGCCAGTTTGGAGCCTTTTACTCATGAGGAAGCAACCAGCATCATTACACTATCAAATAAGAGTACAGATAAATATATAGTAACTACGGTAGGAACTGGTGTCATTTTTCATACCTCCACTTAAGCCCACGGCTCCCATTCTGCCAGTTTCTCCTTTTTTTTCTTTCTTCTGAAGCTTCCTCCTACAACGAGATTTCCAGATCAGTCTTACTACGGTAGCATGCCAGAATCACCACTGCAACCAAAAGCTTAGAAAGCTTTTTTATCCAAGTTAGCATGCAGGACTGGCACAAAGAGTAATGAGACAGCTAGATATCTTGCCGGCAGTTTTAATGTTTCCCCCTCAAGTGGAAGTTGGCAGGAGTTCCTATGGAAATCTGTGAAAAGGTGGGTGCTTTCTTCCCTCTCGAGCACTCCATCTCTGAGATTACAGACATATCACAGTAATTTAGAAATACCCTGATCTTATTTTAAGTCCTATTTTCTGGAGTGAAACAACATCCATCCTCTAACATGCTTGCTTACCGGTTGTTCCAATTCGCTGCTATTTTCAGTGGAGTTCTGCTGATCAGGTTCTCTATCACCATAAAAACATAGGAGATCGAGAAGGCTGTTTGATGTCTCCAGAGATACAGAAGTTCCTGCAGATGGGGGGGGGGGAGTGGAAGTCAGGTTTCTAGCTAGCTCACATGTGCATTTACATCACTTGCCGCTCAATGTCTTTGAGCAGAACGTGTGAACTGTCTTTATGGACAAGTATCTTCTTTAAAAGGGACCCAGGTGGCGCTATGGGTTAAACCACGGAGCCTAGGGCTTGCTGATCAGAAGGTCGGCGGTTCGAATCCCTGTGACGGGGTGAGCTCCCGTTGCTTGGTCCCAGCTCCTGCCAACCTAGCAGTTCGAAAGCACGTCAAAATGCAAGTAGATAAATAGGAACCGCTACAGCGGGAAAGGTAAACGGCGTTTCCATGTGCTGCTCTGGTTTGCCAGAAGCGGCTTTGTCATGCTGGCCACATGACCTGGAAGCGATACGCCGGCTCTCTCGGCCAATAATGCGAGATGAGCGCGCAACCCCAGAGTCGGTCACGACTGGACCTAATGGTCAGGGGTCCCTTTACCTTTACCTTATCTTCTTTTAAAAATAAATAAATCAGGCAATATAAAGTCCTGTGATGTAACAGCTGCAAATACGATGCAGTTATCAACATATGGACATGTGTCTGAACTATCCTTCAGATTTTGGTAATACTGCTCAATATAAAATATAAGCGGTTTACATAAGAATAAAAGTACAGCAACATTTAAAAAATGCCCTAAATCAGTAATCACTTTTAAATGCCAAGGTTTCCTGGACTCCGACTCTTAACTTTTTTTTGGTCTTGTACAGTGCTCAGTTTTATTTGTGACATCCAGCTGTGCTGCATTTTTATCTCATGTTAAATCTAGCTGTTAGGAATTTTTATTGAATATTGTTACATTTTTATTGTTTATGTAAACCACTTAAGAGGTTATTATATTAAGCAGTATAACCTCTGTTTATAAAACAGAGAAACATGCATTGCCACCTAATTATCAGGTGGAACTGCATCTCTGCTGCTGAATCAGACGACCTCCTAGGGCAGGCATGGCCAAACTTGGCCCTCCAGCTGTTTTGGGACTACAATTCCCATCATCCCTGACCACTGGTCCTGTTAGCTAGGGATGATGGGAGCTGTAGTCCCAAAACAGCTGGAGGGCCAAGTTTGGCCATGCCTGTCCTAGGGAATGATCCTGGCCCATAAACAGCTGCTGAAGCAGCTAGCCGCTGGTCTTCTATGAGTCAGAGCTTCCTCTCTGGGCTGTTGATGAAGGAGAAACTGTGATGGCCTGAACAAGCTGCCTCCCTTCCTCCTCAGTTCTCAAATGAATTTGCCTTTTTGTCAGACCTAGTGTTTTGGAGAATTTTTAGCAGAGAATACCTTAGTTCTACACCTCAGTATAGGAAACATCAACCACATTTCGTAACAGTTTCAGCCAGGGGCTCTAAATAATTTTACAGAGCAATCCTATGGAGTTCAGTATGCCCTTCGGCCAAGAAGCGTGTACAGAATTGCAGCTTTAGCTAGTACCTGCTTGCATGAGTTGATCATACATGTCCACTGAAGCTTTTAGTTTTCTGAAATGGATGTGATATTTAAGTGCATCCTCACCCACTTCCTCAGGTTGCAATGACAATTTTTCTGGCATGAGACACTAAAATAAGGGGGAAAGAAGGCAATTGTTTTCAGATGATCTAAAGCAGGCATCCCCAAACTTCGGCCCTCCAGATGTTTTGGACTACAATTCCCATCTTCCCCGACCACTGGTCCTGTTAGCTAGGGATCATGGGAGTTGTAGGCCAAAACATCTGGAGGGCCGCAGTTTGGGGATGCCTGATCTAAAGAAAAGAGAATTCATCAGTGCTTCCTCTAGTGTCTAATAATCATTTCTTTGGATCTGCAACAAAAGTGCAACAAATCCACTCCACCTTCCACACACCCCAGCCCCTTGTCTGTCTAGGAAAAAATGGAGGAATGATTGTACCCTTTATCGCTTTTTAATTTGCTTTGTTTTCAGTTTAAGTCCAGATTAGCATTTATAGCCAACACAGCAATACAGCGGTACCGCCGGTTGCGCACAGGATCCATTCCAGAGCTCCAGTTGGATCCTGAGGAATTTGCAACCAGAGGTTCCTGTTCTGCACATGCGTGCAGCGCGGTAGAGAATAAAAGTTTGGATTTGATATCCTGCTTAATAATAATAATAATAATAATAATAATAATAATAATAATAATAATAATTTATTATTCATACCCCGTCCATCTGGCTGGGTTTCCCCAGCCACTCTGGGCGGCTTCCAACAGAAAAATAAAATACAATAGTCTATTAAACATTAAAAGCCTCCCTAAACGGGGCTGCTTTCAGAGTTGGTACTCTAAGTTGGTACTCTACTTATCACTACCCTAAGGAGTCTCAAAGCGGCTAACATTCTCCTTTCCCTTCCTCCCCCACAACAAACACTCTGTGAGGTGAGTGGGGCTGAGAGACTCCAGAGAAGTGTGACTAGCCCAAAGTCACCCAGCAGCTGCATGTGGAGGAGCGGGGATGCAAACCCAGTTCACCAGATTACGAGTCTACTGCGTAGAGCGCTTCTATGCATGCGTGTACAGCGAAACTAGGAAAAATACTTCCGGGTTTGCTGCATTCGCATCCTGAAGGATATGCAACCAGAGGTGTGCGTATCCAGAGGTACCACTGTACTTGATGAGGCAAAGGCCAGGGCAAGGGTGTGCATGATTCTCTCTATCGTACTCCTGTCACAACTCATAGAAAAAGGTTTGTCTACGCAGGATCCTTCTACAGTAGATTCAAGTTCAGTTCTGCTAACTGTGTTCAAGACAATGGAATAATTTTACAAAATGCTCAGACACAGATGTTTTTCTTAGCAACAAGAATTGGTGTGTATGATAATAAAACCACAAAACTTACCGGTATGTGAGGTTCAGCTATGTCAATCTCAAAAAGCTTAGGATGTCTGTCAATAATAAATCTGGCTGCATTTTCCCCAGATTCTTTTGATAAGGAAAATAAACGCTAGAAAAAGAATGTATCCATATCATTTTCTTTACTAAAAGTAGAAGTTACCATTCACGATACTGCAGTTTCATAAAACCTACCAAAGGGCCTTTTCTCTCTCATTCTTACTATCATCAAGTAGATTTCCATTTTAAAGCTTTTACCATCACATTTCAATCATTATATATATTGTTTTGCAGGAAGCAGCAATGAGGTGCTGTTGGTGCTTTTTGCAAAAGCAAAAGAAAGCACCTACGGTATCTTTTTCTTCCCCAGAAACCAGGGATAGTCAGTTTAATATGAGCAGGGCTTTTGATGAAAACAAGTGGCGTTGCTCAATTTATTTATGAGGGGGCTTGCCACTAGATCTTGAACCCTGCGTCAGGGAATTTCTTTTACATTTGTTGATAATGTTAATAAAAGTCCGTATGAGAAATGGGTTGGGTGCAGGGGGGAGAGAAGTGATGAATATTTCTAGGTAGGGAATTTAAAGAGCGTTACCTCCCTACTCCTGCAAGATAAAAGCAGTAATTCTGGTTCTGTACCCAATGAAGCTTTCCTGTTATGTTCATGGGCTTCTACCTGCACAATGAGACTTTCTCTCCCCAAATCTGCTCCAGAGGGTTGAGGGGAAACCCAGAACAGGTTGGGAGGCACACGTGGAGAAAGTCCTGTTGTACAGGCAGAAGTCCTTGTGTTAACGGGGTGACTTTGGTGGATACAAGCCTCTGAAAATATATCACAGATGTTTAAGGAGTATGACTTAATACACAAATATTATATATAATGTGCAGGACAGGCAGACAGGCTGCCTACTCCATGCACCTGAGACCCCAAAACAACTTGTGCTAAGTGTTTTGTTACATGAAGAGTATTTTGGGGTGGGGGAGTAATCTATGAAGTGATCTGTCACAGAATTCAACACAAAACCAGCATTTCATCTTCAGACACAGCCCTAACAGTCCGCTTACTGTCAAAACACACTTCCATGAATGTAAGTGACAACAGAATCTTCCATGCATATAAAAGTGCTTATAACTGTGGATCAGGTTACTAAACATTTTTTTCTGTTTCTAGCAAAATCAGTTTTAAAGAGAGTTACTTACAAACTCAGTAGTGGTTCTAGGAGTAAGATAAGGGTCATCTTGAAACATGTAGTTAGGAGCTGTGGGATCCTGAATAAAGGAGGATGAAGCATTTAAATTGTAGCTTTTGCACCAACAAGATACATTACAGATTCGTCTTCCTGCATTGCTGAGGTTAAAAATCATGTCTAAGCATTTTACTTCAACACACACCGAAAACCTCTTCAATAAGTAAGGACTATTTTTACTATGCATTAACCATATATGCATTACACCAGAGGTTTTCCACCTTTTTGAGTCCACAGCTCCCTTGAACAACTACATTCTTTCTGTGGCACCCCTGTGGGGTTCAGGAGCCCAGTTATGTCACCTTTTGCCTGCAGAGCTGGCAGCCTCTCACTCTTTTTTGAACATCCTGTGGAGGGTTCCCTCAGCCTCCTCCCCTCTCCCCGGGAATCCTCTGGGCAGCTGCTTCTGCCACCCCTGGTCTCTGAGGTGCCTCCCTGCCCCGAATAAAGGTGCCTCCTCACACTGCTCCATAGGGGCCTGGGAAGCACCTGCTGGCCAGTCCCAGAGGCACCGTTCGGCTGCAGAGCTTGTAGCCAGGGCTGCGGCAACAAACGGCTGTGAAAAGCCTTTGGGAGGCAAAGACGCAATACAGAATCAGAGGAGGGAGGGAAGGAACGAGGGACAGAGGCCAGTATTGCCCACGGCACCCCTGACCATCATTCAAGGCACCCCAGGGTGCCATGGCACACTGTCTGAAAACCACTGCATTACACTATTTAGGGTGCCTTATTCATCCATAAAAAAATGCACCAATGCAGCAAGAATTTTGCCATTTGGCACTATTCAAAGGTTATCATTGTATCCTGCTCTGTTAGTGGTCTGTGCAGGAGAGCAGAAAATATGAGCTCTTGTGTGCTCCAAGCACATCAATCTAAACTGGTGCAAAAGTCCATTTGAGATCACTTCTGCACTCTTGATCTCGAAATTACTTTGTTGGAATAATATGCTTACTTCAGTTTGGATAGAATAATATGCACTATGCACACATCATGCCCTGTATCAGACAGTAGCATTAAAATCAATATTTGAAAACTTGGCCGGGGGGGGGGTAGTGATTTTTCACTGTTGGGAGAGTTCTACCGGGGGGACGGGGGACGGACCAAGCATTGTATCATTTCAAAAATGCACTTACCCTCTTTACAGTTGATGCAAGAGCTTGAAGAACTGCTAACTTATCCCTAAATTTAAGAAAATTAAATATTCAGTTTTCAGTACTGTATATAACTTATCATACTAAAGTGTTTCCGCTATGAAGTAGTGAAGCTCAGTATCTTGTTATGCAGTTCCAGAAGGTGGTGCCTCCTTGGCTTCTGCCCCATATTATCTCGTTCCCCCCCCCCCCTGCTTTTTAGTATCTATGTCAGGGTTGGGGAATCTTTCCGACTCCATGGGCCATAACCTTTACAGACTCTGCCTTGTGGGCCAAATGCAATAGATGGGCATGGCTCTGAATCTTCCCCTTCCTCTAGTCCCCAATCTAAAGAGGCTTAAAAGAACTGGAGGAGGCTCACAAAACCTTTTCCATGGCACCTTGTGATTCCCTTTTTAGCCTCTGAGATCACAAACTAAAAGCGAGTAGGGGGCAGACTTGGGGAAGGTTTTGCAAGTCTCCCTTCCGCTCCCGTTTTAAGACAGTGATGTCAGCTGAAGGGCAGATGGTTATGGTTTGGAGGGGGCAAATGGTCTTGCAGGCCAAATTGGGAACCCCTGGCAGGCCAAGATAGTCCCCATCCATTTTACAATAGCACACTATGGTCAGTGACCGAAATAAATCAATTCATTTTACAGTAGCTATACTTGTTTCCTCTTAACTTCCAGTAATGAGCGTTGCTTATTAGCTTTGACTCCTTAAATCAGGCATCCCCAAACTTCGGCCCTCCAGATGTTTTATACTACAATTCCCATCATCCCTGACCACTGCTCCTGTTAGCTAGGGATCGTGGGAGTTGTAGGCCAAAACATCTGGAGGGCCGGAGTTTGGGGATGCCTGCCTTAAATGATTTGGGAACAGGATACCCAAGAGACTGTCTCCTCCCATACAATTCTCCCAGCTTGTTAAGACAGGGATGGGAACCTGTCGCCCTCTAGGTATTGATGGACTGCAACTTCCATCATTTTCTGGCCATGTGGCTGGGGAAAATGGAGCTGGGGTCCAACAGCATCTGAAGGTTCCTCATCCCTTCTTTAAATTTCCCTAAATTTCTATTTAAAAAAAGCATTAAACTAAACTACTCACCAGGTTTTCTTTCTTGGAAGAGAAATAATTCCTTTGTCAACTTTGAAAAGAACATTATTACAACTACATTAGTAAAGGATATGCATATTTGAATAGACTGCAACTATGAAAGCCTTAATTTGGCAAACAATTATTCATATACATAGTCACTTTGCCTGTATCAAAATCAAACTTTGCCAGTTCTACAAATAGCCCTATCCTAATTGCATTTACCGTACTCAGATGGAAGTCCAATTTTTTTTAAGCGAAGACATTTCCCCACGGAAATAAGCTTAAAATCACACACTTTTCTCAAGGAAGCACAGTAAACTTTTCACTATTTTAATTTTATGAGCTCAAAATTAGTCACAGAAATACTTGTACCTTCAAGATTAGGTGACTTTTTCTGAAGGGCTGCATTTCCTGAGCAGGGCCTACGGAAATCAAATGCATCCATGAAACATTTGACTGGATTCTTAAAAGCACACACACCGTCACTAACATTTTTGGACTAGTAGGCACACTTCAAATCTTCAGAGAGTGCTGAAGGCACCAGGCCCAAAATGACTATCAAGAAGGGTGTGTGGCATAACACAAAACTAGAGACAACCACCCCGAACAACCTCATGCTTACTATGGGAAGTCAGCAATGTCTTGTTGGTCTTTATTATGGAGATGACTCTCTCTCTCTCCCAAACACAGACACACAGAATGATCCTAGCAACAGGGAGCATTCATCAGCACCCAGAAAAATATACAAGATATATTTTTCTCATTTCACAGAAATCACTGGTAAAGTACCTGCCTATTATGCCCCATAACTTCCTTTCCAGGAGGGCTAGAGACTTGGTTCGAAGTTGTTACCGGCATCAATTTTTGTATCGGCGAAATTGTATTGGATATTGCAGAGTTGGACTACATTACCCTTCCAACTCTGCAATTCTATTATTCTAATATTCTAATACAAAGAAAGAGACCCCACCACAGAAAATACCCACACCTCTTAAGTTGCAGCAAAAAAAAAAATATTGTTCAACTGTCCACTTCCTCCACCCCTTCTCAACCCCAAAGCCAGCTAGATACAGACCCACCTTTTCCCTGCATCCAAACACTTGGGGTGGAGGTGGCCTTATTATTTCAACATCAGAGCATCTGCTTTGCACGCAGCAAGGTCCTGGGAGTGTCAATCCCGGGCATCTCCAGACAGAATCATAGAACCGTAGAGTCGGAAGGGACCCTAAGGGTCATCTAGTCCAGCGTTTCTCAACCACTGTGTGCCGCGAGACGCTGGCTGGTGTGCCACGACGTGCGGCGATGAGAAGGGCGATTTGCATTGTCACGTGCACAGCACTGACCCGCCGGAAAGCAATATTTGGCAAGTGTTTCTTACAGTCATAATTATAATATAGGGCGGCACAGAGTTAATTTTTTTAACTTTTTTAATGGTGGTGTGCCTCGTGATTTTTTTCACGGAACAAGTGTGCCGTGGCCCAAAAAAGGTTGAGAAACACTGATCTAGTCCAACCCCCTTACGATACAAGAAATCCCAACACACGGTCCCCCACCCAATGTGAAACCACACCGGACGCCGCTCAGGTTTGCAAATGCCCTAGTAGTGGTTTTATTGCCGGATCACTAGGGGGGCTAAGGAGAGACTCCTGCCTGAAACCCCTGGAGAGCCGCTGCCCGCCAGAGTAGTAGGCAACGCTGAGCTGGGTGGGCCAGTGATACGATTCGGAATACTAAAGCAGCTTCCTGCGCTCCTATAGCATCGCGGGTTCGAGCCCCACGTTGGGCAAAAAAAGAATCCTGCATCGCGGGGGGTTGGGCTAGATGACCACCAGGGTCCCTTCCGACTCTACCATTTTATCATTCTATGAGGGGGGAGCTCCGGCCTCTCCACCCCCCCCCCCGGTCGCTTCGTCCTCGCCGTTGCTAGGGCGGCCTGTCCGTTGCCAATGAGGCCTGCCCACCTCCACTTCCACTCCCTGCCCGTTTGCTTCCTGCCCTTCGCGGCCTCGCCTCACCTGGCGCCCCTTCCCACCCCCGAGCCCGGCTGGCCCTCGTGCGGCAGCGGCCCACGGCGCGGAAAGCCCAGCCGCCTCAGGCACCGCGCCGCCATGTCCACGCTGCGCCGCCCTTCGCGGGGCGGAAAGGGAGGAGAAGCCGGGGAGGAAGTGGCGCTTCACTTCTGCACTGCCCTTCTGCTCCTCCTCCATCTCCTCCTTCTCCTCCTCCTCCCCTCTTCACACGTGCGACCCTAGCCCTCAGGCTCCTTCCTCCTCGCAGGGGCGGCGGGTGGCGACCCCTCTTCCCGGGGCCATGGCGGCGGCGAAGGAGGCGCCGTGGCGGCGGCTGACGGGCCTGTCGTTCGGGATGTACACGGAGGAGGAGATACGGTACGCCCTGCGGCTGGGTAGCAAGAGTGTTAAAAGAGTTGGAAAGGGATCCCCGAGGGTCATCTAGGCCAACCCCCTGCGAGGCAGGATACTATTTTTGCCCAACGTGGGTCTCGAACCTGCGACCCTGAGATTGGGAGTCAAGGGTTGTAGATGCACACGTGCTATGCGTGATCTTAGCCGAAAGGCCGAGAAGCGGGGGTGATCTAGTCCAAATCCCCCTGCGATGCAGGAATCGTATGCCCAACAACATGCTCAACTATGGGGTGCTAGTAGCAATCTGACTGTTTTGCTACTTCTCAGCTATGGGAGAGGCACCCGTTAAAAAAATTATCACCTATACAGTTGTGCTGCTGTTAACAGCATATATATACAAGGATGTAAAAATGGGCTGTTAAAAGTCATATTCCCCTGCTCCGTTTACATCTTGGATCACCTTTCTAGGCGTCAGAGTTTGTTGCAGCAGCAAACAGTAAAACATTGTGCCAGAAATATTGCCTGCTTTGAAGCAATTGAATATAGTTCAGTGTCACATATCTTGTTGTGATCTTCCAGCTGGGAGTGTTCCAGTAAAAAAGGCTATTGAATGAACAATCTTCTCTGTGTTAGCAGAATTCCACTAGTGCAATGTGTCTTTTCCTTCCTCCAAAATCTGCTCCAGAGAGTTGGGGGACAGCAATGTGCGATACAACCCAAAATCTTTGATAACCGTTCTTATGGGTAAAAAGGTTTGATACAGGCAAAACTAGTACCGTTTGCAAAACCACAAACGTAGTGACAACTCTTTCCCCTCTCTCCTAACTTCACGATTAAAAAAAGTTGTTAACTCATGGGGTTCAGGGAAATGCAGTCCAAAAATGGCTTTGATGCTATGTATCTAACTTTGTTTTTTTGTGTAGGAATCTGAGTGTAAAATCTATAACAAACCCACTTTTTCTGGATAATGCGGGCACTCCGTCACCGAATGGACTGTACGATTTGTCTTTGGGGCCAACTGACAACAAAGAAGTGTGTGCTACTTGCACGCAGGACTTCAACAACTGCCCAGGTCATCTGGGTCACATAGAACTGCCCCTCACTGTCTACAATCCTCTCTTTTTTGATGTAAGTATATTCATGACATTCCTGATTTCTCATATTCTAGATTCTATGGGATGGGTTGCTGTGCTGCTTCCGTGTTGAAGTTACCATGGTGTGAAGAATAAATGTATGGTGTGGACCATAGCTGCCAAGTTTTCCCCTTTCTCGTGAGGAAGCCTATTCAGCATAAGGGAAAATCCCTTTAAAAAAGGGATAACTTGGCAGCTATGGTGTGGACTCTTAACACTGGTTAATTATAGTGTTCTACCTTTCCGGGTTTTTGGAAGGATTTTAACAAGATTAAATGTGAAAAGCGCTTTGACACTTTAATGAAATATTTAGTAGTGTGATAATAAACAAACTATTTTATCTTCAGAAATTATTCCTTTTGATACGAGGTTCCTGCTTGAGCTGTGGCCACCTGACATGTCCACGGGCTGTGATTCATTTACTGCTTAACCAGCTGAAGCTTCTGGAAGTAGGGTTGCTTCAAGCAGCCCATGATCTTGAGGCCGTCCTAAGCAGGGTAAGTTTGGCTCCCCTTGGTTTTTTTCTGAGATCATTCAGCATGTTTCTAATTTTATCTTTATTTAAGTTTTTAGATGACAATGCAGACGTACCAGGTGCAGATGTGGAAGAAGTGCTGAGTTCGCACACAAAGGAATTGCTCCAAAATAACCAGTTCAGAGAACATGGTGCACATGTAAGTAAAACAAAACAGTATTATAGACCACTGTTATAAGCAAATATTTATGGTGCTTTGAATAAGCAACCTGCTCTTGCTTCCATGTTTGAGACAAGCTTGCAATTCCTCTTTATTAAAGTGCCTACCCTTTTGAGGTTATATTAGAGCAAACACTCTTCTGGACTAGTTCTTGAAAAAATTGCGGTGGCAGATTTTACTCAAATTATGTTAAATATGAAATGAGATTAATAAAAGCATTGCTTTTTTTCTAACTTCCTATATCACATAGTAATGCAACATAATGGCCGGCTAACAACTGTAGGAGAACATATCTTGTTGCTTGTTTAAATAAAATTAGCTTTTAGTTGAAGCCAGGTGAATTTTGGATTTTCTTTTCCTCCTATTAACTCAGGTATGGTTTTTAAAATCATATTCCATACCCGTTATCTCTTGAATAACTTTCAGACCATAAGATCACAACATATTAAAGTAAAATATAGTTCATCTGAAATCTTATGCCCACTTACCTGGAACTTACAAAGGATTGCCTTGTTAATAGGGCAGGTGAACAGACACTTGGGCTTAAGGATATACAAATTTGATGTTGCAGAGGCTGAGTTGCTTAGCTAACAATCAGTCAAATGGTATCCTTGGATAAAATGACGAGGAAGGGCATAGTGAGCACAAGAGTTACTATTTTTGTAATATTTCTGTAGTCAAATTGAGAAGATGTTGACCTCCCAATCTGGACAGCCTAGGTCAGGCGTGAACTCTGCAAAAATGATATAACTGGGAGACAAAATGTAGACAACAGGAATAAAGGCACCTTGGGTCCACTGACAGACCAGCACATCAAAGAGAATTTAGTATATTTTAAATGTACTATGTGGCTAGTCTTGGTCTACTCAAGTAAGGTCTGAGTATGCATCAGTGCAATACATTTTTATCCATCCTAGTCTTGTACTACCATATTTTCCCGTGTATAAGACTAGGTTTTTCAACCCAAAAAATAGGTTTAAAATTGGGGCTCGTCTTACATATGGATAGTGCTGAGGGTTGTTTTCTTAATTTGGAGTCCCCCAAAATAGGGAGCGTCTTATATGCGGGAAAATGCAGTATATTCTGGGCTCAGCATTCCAAACAATGAAAAGAGTCTTATGCATAAAAATTGTTTGGATCAATGTACTTGAGTGTAGTGACTGAAATGTCAAAACTTTTTTGTAACCCAATAACAAAAATGTTTAGTACAGTAGTACCTCAGGTTACGAACACGATCCGTTCCGGATCGCAGTTCGTAACCCGAAAAGGTCGCAAACCGAGCGCCATTTCTGCGCATGCGCAAAGCGTGGTTTTTTGCCTGCCTTAAATGATTTGGGAACTCCGGGTTTGCGGAGTTCGTAACCCGAACTGTTCGCAACCCGAGGGGTTCGTAAACCGAGGTACGACTGTAATAGGATGTATTTTATGTGTTTTGAAACTTTGAAGTGTAATGAAATAAGGAAACTTGTACAGCCAAATATAATGTGCGACCCAGGTGATCACAGGTATGATCAATAACCATTCTGTTATGAAGGTTAGAACCATTGTTGTTGCAATTGCACTAAATGGCTGGGACCATGATGGTCCAATTCTACATTACATTTGCTGGTGTTTGTGGAAGACTGCCACCACCTACATGAATGTTTGGATTGAAGGTGATTAATATGTAGGTTACTGGGAGTTATGCAAGCCAACAGTGAAATATATAGCTGTTATTTCTTCACTTTTAGGTAAAAAACGTATGCGAGTATAGAAGTAGACTTATCTCCCTGTTTTGGAAATTACACATGGGTTCAAAGAGATGTCCAAACTGCAAGTGAGTATATCCATTTGATCAGAAGCCAAGTAACTTTATAATGGCTGCTTCCTTCCTCTCCCCAGCAATAACTGCTAGAATTCTGTATACTGCTTTTAACAATTGCAATGTTGTCTTTTTTTCCCTCTTTCTTCAAGAGCGGGAAGATCACTTGTCCGAAAAGAGCACAATAGCAAGCTCACTGTGACTTACCCTACCAAGGTAGTCAAGTCAGGCAAACAGATGGTAGTGGAGGAAGCAGCAAGTATGTATGCCATTGCATTGAAATGTATTTTCAAAGAAAGTATAACTTTAAAAGCATTCGATAAATTTTGAAATCCATTTATCGTGTTAAGTTCTGAGGATGACCTGATTGTGTAGCATATCTGTGATAGAAAGTTCATGCAAATACCTATTTGAAGCTGTTCCTTTGTGACTGGCTACCAAAGACCCAATGGGTGGGATACATAGCTAGAATATTTAGAAGTTTAGCTTACCATTTGTGTGTGCAGCTTTCCACTGGCATTGGCTGTAGCTGACTGCTGCTGGTATTGAACAAGCACAGTTATTATTAGTTTGTGTTTCAGTTGTATGGAATTCTACAAATAGCTTATGATGTAATTTTTATGGGGGTTTTTCAATCCATAAACTTTAACTCCTTAGCCATAGATGAAACCCAGCTGGGAAAACGTGGCTATATGACACCTGCTATTGCCAAAAAACATGTTGAAGCTTTGTGGAAGAATGAAGGTAAGTGATTTGTCCTGATTTATAGTTGGTGCCCAGTCCCAATCTTGGGGTGTGTGTTGCGTCTGTCCATATTTATGGATACAGCATGTAGAAGATTTCCTGTTGGGGGGTTTGATTTTTATTATGTTTTGAGAATTCCTTGCTCTTGGCATGGAGACATCTCAGATGGTTGAGAGGTGCTATGTTTGCCTCTTCCAAATACTGCGAAAGGGTGTATCCTGTAACATTAGTATCTGGTCTTTTCTGTCTAGTGGGTAGAAAGAACAGAAAATGTGTCTCACTTTTCAACACCCAAGTACAGACATTCCTTCACCGTGGCCAGATTTAATGTGCTCCCCTCTGCCCTGTTGCAAGGCAGGTATGAGGGTAAACCGTATGAGACACGTGTTTGCCCATGTGGCTCATCGGAAGTAGAAACAAATTTACACATATTGTTATACTGTAGTTTCTACGAGGATTTACGTTTGACCTTTATTACACCAGCTGTACAAAAGCTTAAGAACGAACCAGAACCCCAACGTCTGAAAGCCTTGGTAGAAGATAAGGACCCCGAAATTACGACCAATGTTGCTAAATTTTGTGTATCTGCTATTAGACGTAGGAAACAAGAGCTTCTCAATGGCAATTCGCAGGGGAATGCTAACCCTTCATTTCATTTATGTTTTTTAACTTTAAAGCGTTGTTGTTGTTTTATTTCCATTCAAATTGTCCCCAGTATCTTTCTATGTTATGCTCTGCTGACTCGTTGCATGAGTCGAATTGGTCTGTGACCGTTTAATAAATTTGATTTATTATGTCTCACTTTTCAAGTTGAGGAACTTCTGCTATATCTAAAGCTTCCGTTTATTTCAATCCCAATGGATGTTGTCTTGTGTGCCAGATTTGGGTGTTGCGCAGTCTGCTACCCATCATCTTATTTCACAGTTGCATCTGACCCTGTTGCCTTTTGGGTGGCACTAGAAGATTTATAATGTTAGTTTCAAAGGTTTTAGGAGGATATAAATTATGTCCATGATCACAGCATTGAATACACAGGAAACTATCAAATGGATTTGTTGGAAAACATACCTTGTAGGTGTGTGTTCTGCGAATAATTTGTATTAACACCTGTTTTTGTGTGTGACAGCTTTGACCTAAATGTAGCAAGGTGCTAATGCTTTTTTCCTGTTTTTAGGTTTTTTCCTTTGCAAGCTTCTCTCTGGCATGACAGCCATTGGTGATTCAAGTTTCAATCCTGATATGTTCTTCCTCGATAAACTTGTTGTTCCACCTTCTAGGTAATGAAGCACTTTTGGACTTTATTTCACAATGTGATCCTTAAAGTTTTTACTGATTTACAGTTGTGATTAAGAAAGAGGGTATTGTTTATCTCTGGTTATAGATATCGTCCCGTGAATCGCATTGCAGACCAGATGTTTGCAAATGGTCAGACAGTGAACTTGCAAGCTGTGATGAAGGATGCTCTTCTGACTCGGAAGCTTCTGGCTTTCATAGCTCAGGAACAGTGTCAGTCAGTGCAAATTGAAGAAGGAGACCTGAAGACGGTAAGGTCGGGAGGACCTGTTCAGCGTCAGTTGTATCAGTGGAAATCACATGTGGCTAAAACCCAATTAGGCTTTTTGACCTCAGTAGTTTTGTTTTTATGTTTCACAGATAAACACAGATAAACAGCCTGTGGAGCCCCTGGACCGTTCTGTCTTGGTGACAATCCCAGGGCAGACTACTGCAGATAAGCTTTACAACATTTGGATTCGTCTTCAGAGCCATGTAAATATTGTGTTCGACAGTGACATGGATAAGTTAAATACTGAAAAGTACCCTGGTGTACGTCAGGTGAGAGCTGCAGAAATATTCAGTGTTTGGTTTAGTATTCTGAAGTTGCTGGACGGGGATGATACACTGTGAACTACAGTCGTACCTTGGTTTTCGAACGGCTTAGTTCTCGAACGTTTTGGCTCCCGAATGCTGCAAACCTAGAAATGACTGTTCCTGTTTGTGAACTATTTTTGGAAACCGAACTTCCAGCAGGGCTTCTGCCGCTTCCGATCGGCTGCAGAAGCTTCCTGAAGCCAATCAGAAGCCGCGCTTTGGTTTCCGAACGTTTTGAAAGTCGAACGGACTTCTGGAACGGATTCCGTTCGACTCCCAAGGTACGACTGTATTCCTGACACTTATTTATTTTGCATGTTTTTAAAATGCTTTTTAGCAAAACAGCTCCCAGCACAGGTCGCAATAAAATATAAACAACAAAATACCAAGACACTGTAGCAAAACAAAACAGCCCTAATAAAGCCAGCAATCAAGCATCACTTAAGCTAAGTTAAGAGACAGAACTTTGAAAGTCTGGGAGAATGAAATAAAACAGTCATTTGGAGCCAAAAAGATAGCAGAGAAGGCCTAATTAGGAGGGCCTAAGTGGTGAGGGATTGTCATAAGTGAGGTACCAGCACCAAAAATAGGTCTGTCCAGTCACTACCCATCTCCTCTCAAATATATTGGGGAGTACACCCAGATGAGAGTTCTCCACCAGTGACTTCAGGTTGATGTGGAATCAGACTTCCTTCAGGTATCCAGGTCCCAAGCCATGTTAAGGCTTTGAAGGTAAGCAGCAATGTTTCCAAATGTGCTCTAAAACGAACAAGAAGCCAGTGCAGTTCTTATAAGTGCTGGCATGATGGGGTTCTGACTTTCAGTCCCGCTTAGTTTAGAATACAGCCGCTAGGCCTCAAACTGTAATTTGCAAGCAGCTTTTGAAAATAATGCATTGTGATATCCAGTTATGGATTTTTTCCAGAGCATGGATTACCACAGTTACGTTATCTCTGCCAGGAGGCTACAGCGCCATACCAGTCTTAGCTGATGAAAGTCACACAATGATATACAGGCCACCTGAATTTCTAGTGACAAAGTTGGGTTTAGGAGCATCCCCAGATCATAGGCCTGGTCTTTAAGGGCATGGGAGTAGCCAGTCCGATGCCTTTGGAGGTTGTTGGGCTCCAACTCCCACTATCCCATACTACTGGCTATGCTGGCTGGAGTCCCAAGATTTGAGAGGCCAGAGGTCCCCCTATGCCTGCTTGAGCAGACAAACCACATATCCACCGAATGTCCATTTTGTAAGGACTGGGTTTTAGATTATTGGCCCTCATCCAACAGTTCAGAACTTGCGCCATCTCACCTGACTTGAATGTAAACGAGAAGTTGAGTTAGGTATCATTCATATATTGAGGGCACCTCACCAGATGACCTTCCCCAGCAGTTTCATGTAGATTTCCTGGAACTTTGATGCGGAAAACCTAAATAGGTGAAAATAGTGAAAATGTCTCTCTGTCTCTCCCCCCCTCCCTCTCACCACCACCTGAAATGTTTCTGATAAAGTTTCTGGAGAAAAAGGATGGCCTGTTCCGCAAGCATATGATGGGAAAGCGAGTGGATTATGCAGCTCGGTCAGTCATTTGCCCTGACATGTACATTCGGACCAATGAAATTGGCATTCCTATGGTAAGGGAAGCCTACTTAGTCCAGAAGGTGGTTTATCAGTGTGGAAATTTTTGGGGTTGGCATTTTTATACCTTTCTATAATTTTGGTAGATGTTGTCTTTTAATAGTAGTAGTAGTAGTAATAATAACAAAAATAACAATAATAACAATAACAACAACAACAACAACAACAATAATAATAGTTCTTGTACCTCACCCATCAGATTGGGTTGCCTCAGCCACTTAGGGTAGCTTGCAACAGAATATACAGTGGTACCTTGGTTTATGAGCTTAATCCGTTCCGGAAGTCCATTCTTAAACCAGTTCACAAACCAAAATACCTACTTACAGGTTTGCAGCATTCTTAATCCAAGTTGTTCATAAACTAAGCTGTTCTTAAACCAAATTACCACTGTAATAGAACACAACGAAACATTTAGCATTAAAAGCTTCCTGACACAGGGCTGCCTTCAGATGTCTATGAAAAGTCATATAATTGTTTTGCTCTTTGACATCTAGTGGGACGGTTTTTTACAGGGGGCATGTAGCTACCAAGAAGGCCTTCTGCCTGGTTCCCTGTAACTTCACTTCTTGCAGTGAGGGAACCGCCAGAAGGCCCTCAA
The DNA here is from genome assembly GCF_965207765.1 of Zootoca vivipara. Classification (NCBI taxonomy): domain Eukaryota; kingdom Metazoa; phylum Chordata; class Lepidosauria; order Squamata; family Lacertidae; genus Zootoca; species Zootoca vivipara. Next base: position 11,290,131 of record NC_142595.1, on the reverse strand, counting down.
GATCTGGACCTTCTAAAGCTGATAATTTGTGTCTTCTAATATATTTCCTCCGAAACATCTTGCAGTGATGATTGGTCAGGTAGGCTTCATTGGGAACACATAATTTTTAATGACTGTGTGTATCACCACCAATATACACAGCACTTTGCAAAGTAACATCAGCCAAAAAAAGCACCCACATGGAGCCAACATATAAATGTACAAAGAAGGACGGACCAAAAGAGGAAGAAGGAATGATAAAAGGGAGGGCCAGCATAAGTGAATAATATTTATCTGGCTAGCACATTGAGTACTTAGCCTTCTGGAATCGGGCAACAAGAATAAGGAGAATGGAAATGAATCTCTGCTCTTGTGATACCACGGACAATAACTTGATCCTTGCCTTTGCCTATTCTTCCTTATAGGTGTTTGCTACCAAGCTGACTTATCCTCAGCCTGTAACTCCCTGGAATGTCCAAGAATTGAGGCAGGCGGTCATAAATGGTCCCAATGAGCACCCAGGTGCTTCCATGGTTATCAACGAAGATGGGTCTCGCACGATACTGAGCACAGCCAGTCAGACCCAGAGGGAAGCCATAGCCAAGCAGCTCCTGACTCCTTCCACAGGGGCACCGAAACCAGGGATAAAAATTGTAAGTAGAGTCGCTTCACACGTAAGGGCACTGCTTAGTTCAGGGCAGCCAACACGGTGCTCTCCACGTGGTGGGGAGTCCAGTGGTCAGGGATGATGGGAGTTGTAGTCTCATCATCCCTGACCGTTGTAGTTGGAGGGCATCATATTGGATCATGACCCTGACCTGGAAGTTAGGATGATGAGGTTAAAGACTTAAAACAAAAAACCCACAACCCTCCCTGGCTAGATGACTCAACTTGCATCATTGAAGATTACAGGACTTCTAGCAGTCCACCGCCAAGTTAGTGGCTGGCTCCATCAGGTCCAAAACTTAGAGCAAGGGGTGCAGGATAATCTGGTCCCCTCTCAACACCTTCCCCAGTCGAGGGAATACATTTCCCTCCTTAGGCAAATGGAACATTGCTTTCTGAAGCCCCAGTATCTGATAGTCTGAACAGAATGGAGTGAAGGTACTGGACCACTAGGTGAAAGGCAGATTCTGAGTTCTCCTCCTCTGTGAGTTCTCCTTCCACTCTGGCTTGCTGTGTCCTCTTAAACATGTTTTTTGGGGGGCGGCGGTTTGTTGGTTTGTGTTCATTTTAATAGTGTATTTTGAGTTCTCATCTTGTTGTGAACTACCCTGTGATCTTCAGATGAAGGGTGGTATACAGATTAAACAAACGAAGCAAGTAACGGACCATGAATAAAAAGAAAAATTCCTAGGAGATTGTTGTAACAAGACTCCTTCCTCCCCTTCCCCTGTCTCCACTGGCTCCAATCTCACATAACTGCTCTGGCCTGCAGTGGATTCCATGAGAGTCCTGTAGCCCCATTAGTGCTAGTCAATGGATTCCACCATCAAGGAGGAGGGGAGAGACTCAGGTTGCATGTTCTTAGCCTTTAGGAGGGAAGAAAGGCTTTGTGTCTCCTACTGTGTATTGAGAAAGGATCTTAACTCCCTTGGAAAGATTGTTTTTTTTTATGTGGCTGAACTTGAACCTCTTGCAGGTGTGCCGCCATATTAAAAATGGAGATGTCCTTTTGCTGAATCGGCAGCCTACCCTTCACAGACCCTCCATCCAAGCTCATCGAGCTAGGATCCTGTCCGAAGAGAAGGTCCTGAGGCTTCACTATGCCAACTGCAAAGCCTACAACGCTGATTTTGATGGCGACGAAATGAATGCCCACTTCCCTCAGAACGAACTGGGCAGAGCTGAAGCCTACGTCCTGGCGTGTACTGACGAACAGTATCTTGTCCCCAAGGTGAATCGGGGAGCAAATTGTGTTGGACGTCGCTTGATTTTTCCGCTGCTTCCTTTGCATTTTCCTTTTCTGTTTTTCAGCCGTGTGGTGGTAGGAAAGATAGATACTGCATGACTCTTTATCTGCCAGTGGAGGAAACAGGATCGTGAACTTACAAAAAAAAATGGTGGGCATGCATTGCCAGGCTTTGGAATTGCCATTGGATGCTCTAGGAGGGTCCAGCTCCAATCGATTTGCATGCCGATCAATGGAGCACAAGGCCTCTGCATGCAGTTCAGTGCTGGCTTTGCACTGGGAGGGAGCCAGGGTGGTATAATTTTATAACTGAGCTGTGGTACAACTCAAGGTGGGGTGGTTTTTTTTGCCAGGGGGGAGGGGAGGGGTTGAGCTTTTAAAAAGTGAAAATCTAAGACAGCCACTGGCAAAGTGACCAACTTTGGGGTGGGGGTCTGATAATAATGTCCACTGTGGTCTTTTAAAGCATGGTTTAGCAATTGTAAAAATCCAGAGGGGTTATGTAATGTCTTGAAGGGAGGGGATAGCAAAGTTGATTCCAGTGGCATTGTGCAGGGTGGCGGTGGGAAGAAGAGCAGTTAGCCCAGGCTTCCTCAATCTTGGCCCTCCAGATGTTTTTGGCCTACAACTCCCATGATCCCTAGCTAGCAGGACCAGTGGTCAGGGATGATGGGAATTGTAGTCTCGAAACATCTGGAGGGCCGAGGTTGAGGAAGCCCGAGTTAACCCTTTTGCTGCATGACATTTTGAGCAGCAAAATTCCCTCTCCAAGATGCGTTGCAGTCTGGAAAGGCCTTTCACTTTTTTCCACTTAGGGGAGCAAGTGGGTGGTGGTGTTTATTGCAGAAGCAGCCTATGGGGAAAGGGTTTTTTCCTCACCCTGCCTGCCATTAACTTTTCAGCCTCCCCTAACGCTTATTTCCTTAAAGGGCCCATGCACCTGCATGCTTCTAAGCCCCAGGATGGTTATGTTGCCTCGCAGTTGTAAGCCCCTCTGAGCCACACTCTCCCAGCCTGTAGTGTGGTGATAATAACAGTGGACTGTTGGTTTTGTCCAAGGTCTTTTCCACATTAATTTGTAACTTAATCCTTTAAGTGCAGTGTTTAAAGGAGCTATAGAATTTCCCACTGGACCTGCTAACATACCGCTTGACGCTTCCTTTTCTGTCTGGTGTATTTCTCAGGATGGGCAGCCGCTGGCAGGTTTGATCCAAGACCACATGATCTCTGGTACCAGTATGACCACACGGGGCTGCTTTTTCACTAGAGAACAGTATGTGGAACTTGTGTATCAAGGGCTGGTAGACAAAAAAGGAATGGTGAAGCTTCTCCCTCCGGCCATTATAAAGCCACTACACTTGTGGACAGGGAAGCAGGTAGGTTAACCAGTGTGTCTTAAATAAAATAGTCTGTTCAAAGTTGAGCAGTATGATTTAAGGCTTGCCCTCTCACTGAAATAATGGGCACATATATTTTGGGTTGGTTTTTTTTTGGTGTGTGTACACACACACACACACACACACACACACACATAAACTGGAGTTACTAGATTGTGGGTTTTTTGTTTGTTTGTTTGTATAATGCAGTTTCCCCTTGATACTGCGAAGGAGCCATCTGTTAGCTATACACCTGATAGACTTGGATAGAAACAAGAGGAAAGAGTCTACCTGGTTAAGAATATGCCTCATCTCTCCTGCTGCTCTCGGCTGTGTTGCTGCCTGCTAAAACAGGATTGGAGACTCCCCAGTTTTCCTTTTAACATGCTGGACTTTTCCATCATGTTTTCCCCAACCTGCTCCCATTATGTATTAAGTCCAGCTTCCTTCCATATTTTTCAGTCTTTTATTCTCTCTCCCACCCATCACGCTTTCCCCCATTTTCCTCCAGCTCCCCTTGCCTTTCCTCCCTAGAATGTGATTCTGTGAGCATGGGCTTATTTCGTTTTTATGCAGCTCCTCCTTTTAGTGCATTGTTGTTGTTGTTGTTGTTGTTTACTAGTTTGGTCGTGTCCGACTCTTCGTGGCCCCATGGACCATAGCACGCCAGGCATTCCTGGCATAATAAGTGCTTACTAAATATATTTTTAACTATTTTCTTTTATAAACCACGCTTCATCTGAAGATCTCAGGGTGGTTCACGGTGGTTCACAAGATAAAAATACAGGGCAAAAGCACAAAATGAAAAAGTTAAAACACAACAATACCCCGCCGCCCCCCAAAAAAACACACAATAAGATGGGTGAAGATGGCTAAAACGCAGAGATCCTTTCGATAGGTTGCCTGCATCCAAGACCTTGTTGTGTTTGTGCAGTTCAGCGTTGTATGTATGTGCTTCCTGCTCTTCTATCCACAAAGGTGAATACAGCATTTGCCAACAGGTAGGGGTAGGTAAATGCCTTGAAAAGGGACCAATTGCCCATCAGAACTAATTCCTTTTCCATATGTCATCCAACCTTGTATTCCATCACAGGTTGTTTCTACATTGTTAATAAACGTAATTCCAGAGGATCATATTCCACTGAACTTGCTTGGGAAAGCTAAGATTGATGGAAAAGCCTGGATGACAGGCTCTGCCAGTAGAATGCATGGATCGGGTCTTGCCTTTATGTGCGAATCGCAGGTATGGTTAATGGTCGACAAGGGTCCCAGAGTTTTGGCTGGCCTTGCTGGCCAGACAGGACAGTCCTTATTGCATATCCTGATCAATACAGGCAACTCGCCATTTATGCAGGAGTTATATTCCGAAGCACTTCACATTTAAGTGAAATTGCGTATATTTGAAACATCATTGAAATAGCCTGCAAATCCCACCTGTGCTGCCCCTTTTTGGGTCACTTCTGGGTTTGTCATGATGCACATGTGCGCTGTCGCACACATAATGAGCATGAGCAGATGGGGGTTGCCTGTACCTCTGAGGCTCCAGGCCCTGTCTGTCCACCCTGGCATTATTATTACTATAATTAAATTTCTATACCGTTCTTCATCTGAGGATGACAGAGCAGTTTACAGTATAAATGCAGGTCAAGGATCTGTTCTATTTTGGTAAAACCAAAATGGGCATCTAAAAGGGCACTAAAAGAGGAAGTTTCCGTGTGGGTGTAGTCAAGTCTTGACTTGGAAGTCTTTTCTATCTGCCAGGTTGTCATTAGAAATGGAGAGCTGCTCTGTGGGGTGTTGGATAAGGCGCATTATGGCAGCTCTGCCTATGGGTTGGTCCACTGCTGCCACGAGGTCTATGGTGGTGAGACCGGCGGAAAGGTCCTCACAGCTCTGGCTCGGCTCTTCACTGCCTACCTCCAGTTCTACAGAGGTTTTACAATGGGTAAGTAATCCAGTTCTCTTTATTGTTTCTCTTAAAAAGAAGAAGCACACAGATGTGCTTCAACACTCAAAATATTAATGAAAACATCTCCTAGAATGACACTTCTGCTCTGATCCTTTGTTTGAAAGTACTCTCTGCATTTGGATGGTTCTCTCTGGGTTCAGTGTGTATCTTTTTCTTTCTGAACTTTATCGACAAATAACGGTTCCCGCTGATTGATTCCTATGAGGAATTTTCCAGTGTGTTCCCAACCATGGAATTTTGACTCCCCCCCCCCTAAAGAAACCCTCTGAAATCTTACTAAAGTACTACAGTTCCCCAACCAACCTACAAAAGGCAGGTAAAGAAGTAAAAAAATCTGTCTGTTCAATTGTCTGAATCTGTCATGTGTATAGTGAGGTTTGGGTACTAATTCCTCATGTTCGGATAGGTGAATGTTTGCCTAGCAAGCATTCTGGAAGCGAGACCTGTGTTTATATAGAATAGACAATGGAGGGCTTTTTAAATCTGTGGTTTAAGGCAAAGGTGGGGACCTCAGACCCTCCAGGCGTCTTTATCCAGACCTTGGGACAATTACTCCCCAGGCTTCATCCTTACACTCCCAGCTTTGCACTCAGCTTGAGTGCTTTAGCCTTGGAGCATGTCCTTGGACATTCCTCTTGTTTCATTGGATGGAGAGCAGTGTATATTGAAACCTCTGGTTTTAGCATGACTGGAACGTAGCATACTGTACATTCATTGCTTCTCCTGCTTTTGCCCCTTGCCCCGCCCACCAGTGGCATGTCCCTCCCCCTTTGCCCCACCCACATATTGCCCCTGAAGAAATGCAGCTTTCAGGCTGTGTCATCCCTGGTTTAGAGGGTTACACTATATAAAAAAAAGCTTCCAATAATGACTGCGTTCATTAAATTTGCAGTGTAGTAGTATTTACAGTTCTCCTGCTGTTTAAATCTTTTGGAAGATTCTGCTCTTTGAACATATTTTGCCAAATTCATAAAAAGGTAGTTGCTTAAATAAAGTAATGGGTAAGCCAAGCAGAGCAGAAAGTCAGTCTGGGTTTAGCAGCGAAGAGCTTCCTTTCAGGGGGGGAAACCCCCTGAAGAAACTGTTGCTGAATCTCAAGTGGGAGAGGGTAAGCACTCAGTTCTATCATCTCATTTTAGGAGTTGAAGATATCTTGGTCAAACCCCGGGCAGACCACAAGAGGCGCAAGATCATTAAAGAAAGCACCCGGTGTGGTACAAAGGTAAGCTGATACTTTTTTGGGGGGGGCGGTGTCCTCACTTCTCCAAGCGCCTTGCATTGTTATACAGTACCTGCCTTGGCACTTAACACCGCCTTGTTCTTTTCAGGCTGTTCAAGCTGCGTTTAACTTGCCTCAAACCTCATTGGATGAGGAGGTCCGAGGGAAGTGGCAAGACGCCCATCTTCACAAAGACCAGAGAGATTTCAACATGGTCGATCTGAAATTCAAAGAGGAAGTCAACCATTACAGCAATGAGATTAACAAGGTTTGCATCAAGAAATTTGAGATCATCCTAACATAACGTTGGTTCATGTATTGGACTTATTCCTGTGCAGTCCACAGAAATATTGATATAGATGCTTAAATGCATCTATACATTTGTTTGAGGAGCTCAGGGGCACGTAATCCAGTATAAAAGTTCTATTTTATGATTGGAGCAATTAAGTGGAGTGAGTTAGGCCCAAGCCTGCCCAGTGGGCCTTATAGATAGCAAGGGGAGTGGGGGACTGAACCTTTCCTGACCCTAGTCCAGATTCCTGCCCACTTCACCACACTAGCTCTTGACAGTGCTTTTTCACTAAAGAAATTGTAGTTTCATTAACAATATATAGAAAAGAGAGTTGGTTCTTTATTTTCCCCATTGGTTTCTTATTTCCCCCCTATTTCTTGGTAGTGCCATCCTGGCTTAAACAGTGGCTTTGTTTCTTCTTTTATTCCCCCCAAAATGTAGGTGTGCATGCCTCTTGGACTTCACCGGAGTTTCCCAGAGAATAACTTGCAGCTGATGGTGCAGTCAGGAGCCAAGGGTTCTACTGTGAATACTATGCAGGTACTATTTTCAGACAGTGCAATTTGGCTGTAATCTGCAAAGCGAGATCAATGTACCCTCCACATCGTCCAGACTTCTGAACCAGGAGCGCTGTGCATAGCCAAGGGATAGCAGTGATTCATTTTGTGACCAGTCATTACTACAAATCGTTCTGCTCTGCACATTCTTTTTTTTAGGATGCCAGTGAAGATTAGCTAGCCACCACTCCTGTCTAGAAGTTTTCGATTCCTCTTGTTGGTATTTAAATGCATAAATACCAGAGAGAAATGACAGGGATCATTTTGGATTATTCTAGTAGGATGAAAACTGCAGGTTACGTGACAGAACTGGAACATACGGAAAATAATAATAATGTTTTAACTCCACATATTTTTAAAGAGCTATAAAACTAGTTAATCTGATCCCCCCCCTTTTGCACTTGCGTTCGTATCTCATTGTGTCTCTCTTGACTTCTTAAAGATTTCTTGCTTGCTGGGCCAGATTGAGTTGGAAGGTCGAAGGCCTCCCTTGATGCCATCTGGCAAATCGTTGCCATGTTTCCAACCTTATGACTTCCCCCCCAGATCAGGGGGGTTTGTGGCTGGCAGATTCCTCACTGGCATTAAACCGCCCGTAAGTTCTTCCTCCTTGACTCTTTTTCTCTGGGCTACATTTCTCTCATGTGATTTACATGTACCGGTACCTTCGAGCTGATAGAATCTAATATCATTTTGTCTCTGTTCTGTTGGATATTGCTTTCTGGAAGGCCAGTTGTTAAGCAGAGCCTTATGTAGCGTGCTGCTGCCTGTGGTTACGTGGGGCAAGAGTCCTTTTCTCACAGAGGTTATATTTGTGCTTTAGGAGTACTTCTTCCATTGTATGGCTGGTAGGGAGGGTCTAGTGGACACAGCTGTCAAAACCAGTCGTTCTGGATACCTTCAAAGGTAAGAGCTGCTTTATTACACTTACCGATGTTACTGCCTCAGTGTGCAGTGAAATTTTTCAGAGGGGAACAGTTATGGCCAGAGGCACCAGCTTGCAAGAGCAATTGGGTCAGGGAGCAACGTTGCACACATGAGCATCACACCTCCTTCCCTAAGTCGGGCAGAAGTTTCCCGGGCTTTGGCAAGAAGGCGCTAGGCTTCTGACAGGATGCTGGAAACCCTGCTGCCTCTTTCCCAAAGCTCACTTGGCTTTGGGAAGGTCCAGGAGGACTCTTGGACCCTGTCTAGAGCATCGTGCCTTCCTCCCTAAGCCGGGCAGAAGCTTCTTGGGCTTTGGGAAGGAGGTGCCGGACTTTAATACTCTAATTTACCATACCAGGAACATTTAGGGGACTCACCTAGTCCCCCTAGTCCATGGACCGCACACCAATGTACTGCCTATTTCTAATCCCCAAGGAGCAAACTATTTAGCAATCTTTAAATTAAAAGCCCTGTTTAGGGAAACTTTTAATGTTTGATGGATTTCTGTGTTTTAATATTTTGTTGGAAGCCGCCCAGAGTGGCTGGGGGAGCCCAGCCAGATGGGCGGGGTATAAATAATAATTAATAATAATAATAATAATAATAATCTTAAATATAGCCTCTTTCATGTCAAATTGATCATTTCTAAGCAGGCATTGTGGTCTGCTGCATCCAGCTGCACGACCTACTGCTGCTGCATTTCTAAAGTTTCTTGCTTGATCTTTGAACTGATTTCCATTCTCCTCCTGTTGCGATGCTAATCTTTGTGCAGGTGTATCATAAAGCATTTGGAAGGGCTGATAGTTCATTATGACCTGACTGTGCGTGACAGCGATGGCAGCCTAGTCCAGTTTCTCTATGGAGAAGATGGCCTAGACATCCCCAAGACGCAGTTCTTGCATTCCAAGCAGTTCCCTTTCATCACGGATAACCACAAGGTAGGGTTTTCTGCCTCCATTTATTTCTGTAGACTTTGGATTGTATCTTCTTTTTTAAAGGACTTACTCTGAAAATGGCATGTTGCAGGGTTTTCGGGAGAAATGAAATATGTGCAATAGCTGCATAGCGCTGTCTGTCAGAAAAGGCCCTTTCATGGTGAGTGACCGGTGTTCCATCCCCATAAGCTCTTTCTGTATATTTCTTACAGGTGATAGAGAAATCAAAGCATTTGGATGAAGTGTTGCCGAAAATGGACCCCCAGCAAGCAAACAACCAGTTCAGATCCATCAAGAGATGGCAAATCAAGCACCAGCCGTCTTTGAGACGGGAAGGAGGCTTTTTGCTCTTTTCTCAGGAAAAGTTGGCTGATGTAAAAGCACAGATCCTTCCAGGAGAACTTGTTAATGGCCGAGATCCTGCAACTCTGCAGGTAATTTTCAGTACAGATGGGGCTTGTCAGTCTAGGAATGTAGCCCATCTAGGAGAAGGAAAATTGATCCTAAACCTCCAGTGCCTTGCGGGATATCGTCGGAAGAAGAAAAGGCTAAGGAGTAAACTCTACACAAATCCAGAGTGGAGTCACTAAGGTGGTTGGATGGCATCTTGTACAGTTGTACGCATCATTCTGGCAACTCCTGCAGCCAAGCTGGTGCCTAATGCATTGCTCTGCTTTCCCTTGGACCACATCTGCAAGGCTGAGAGGGAGGTCTTGTCATCTGGTCAGCCCAAGACCTCCATACACACTGCCCATGCTTGCACCCCAGGGAGGTCACTTCAGTGCTGCTAATGTGGCGGTTTGACTTCACCCCCAGAGGTGCACTTACTCCGTCTCTTGAGACAGATGCCAATAATATTTATATACTGTCCAATTGTCTGGGTAGTTTGCAGTTGATGGTAATGATTTGTGAATGCAAAGGTAGGGGGGAAACTTATGCTGCCTTTAATTCTGCTGCCCATTTCAGTTGTTAAAGATGTGGTATGAATTGAGTGAGAAGAAGCGGAGGAAGTATCAAAAGAAGGCAGTGAAGTGTCCGGATCCTAGCCTTGCTGTCTGGCGGCCAGACATCCATTTTGCATCCGTATCAGAAACATTTGAAAGAGAAGTTGAGAATTTCCTCAGAGAGTGGGACGCTCAGAACAACACGAGCTACAGCAAATCTGAACTTTCTTCTCAGAGGTAGCAATTTTTATTTTAAGGCATATGCAAGCAGCACTGCTGCTTCTGTCTTAGGGTCCGGAATGCCTCGTCTATGTATTTAAGTACAGTATCTATTAAGCGACATCTTAGGTCTCTACTTTTGTGGAGAAACAATTGATCGCATCACAAAGTTGCTGGAGATTCTGAACAGGTTGTCAACATGTGACTGTCCTATGGCATGCTACAATAGTTTCCTGGTGTGGAGCTGAAATGTCTTTATAATCCTGAAAAAGAGAGCCTACATCAGGCATCCCCAAACTTCGGCCCTCCAGATGTTTTGGACTACAATCCCCATCATCCCTGACTACTGGTCCTGTTAGCTAGGGATCATGGGACTTGTAGGCCAAAACATCAGGAGGGCTGCAGTTTGGGGATGCCTGGCCTACATCTTCAAGATTAACATTGTTCTAATTCACAAATAATAAACCTAATACGTTTTTTGTTGCTTACTTGCCATCCAACACAAACCAGTGGTCTAGGACAGGAGTAAGGAGTGTGTGTGTGGCCCTCTGGATGTTTCTCGACTCCAATTCCCATCAATCCCAACCAGCATGGTTGACAATTGGGGATGATGGGAGTTGTAGTCCAGCCACATCTGGAGAATGACAGATTTCCTGTCTCTGGTTTAGGGTTCTGTCTTTGCTGTCTTTACTTGTACGACTGGCTTTTTATCTTCCAATAATTACTTCTGTAATAGTAACAGAGGAGGCTTTAGGAATCATTAATGCTACACTTGTAAGGCTACAGCTGCAGAGAGAGTTAGGATGCTGGCACTGAATCTTATGTGGAGCTGGAAAATACGTGTGTATTTTAGAGAGAGGCAAAGAGGGATGGAGGAATGTGCCGCATGATATTCTGTAGGTCTGCTCAGAAGTAAGTCCTCCCAGATTCAGTTGCACTTACTCCTTGATAATTGTGCATAGGAGTTGTAGTCCAAGGAAGGAGGTGGGATAGATGAAGGCAGGAATTGCTATTTGAATGATGCACCAAGGCCTTTTAAAGCCTTTACACCGGCATAGGGTGTGGGTGGGTGTCATTTTGACTCTGCTTTAGGCATCAAAATCAGAGCACCCAGGTTATGAAATAGAGGACAGTGAAGACTATGCTTTTCCAGGGAGTTTTGTTAGAATGGCCGCTTCCTTGAAAGGTTAGTCTGGTGCAATTAGTCATTTTGACATTTCTATTTTATTGTAAGTAACTTTTGAGCACATTTTATACAGAAAGGCAGGATACCAAATTCATAAACCAGCTCCTTACTCGGTGTCCTCAGGTTAAAAGACTTGCTGCATTTGAAGTGGCAACAATCGCTCTGTGACCCAGGAGAAGCTGTTGGTCTCCTTGCTGCTCAGAGTATTGGAGAGCCCTCCACGCAGATGACTCTGAACACCTTTCACTTTGCTGGAAGAGGCGAAATGAATGTCACACTCGGTATCCCGAGGTAAGATAATGTTGTGTTGCCTCGTTTTGTACTAACACTTAAGACTCTGCTCCAGAATGAGCTTCTCCTAACCATTTCTCTCTCTAAGCTGTACTGCACTGAATACAGATAGAAAAAGGCAGAGGCTTGCCTTATGGTGGAAAATCAAATAGGTTTATTTTTTTGTTCTTGCCATTTTGCTTCCACCACCCCATAACTTTTGTTTTCATTGGGAAATGAACATAATTGCTTTCGTTTTTTCCCCACTGCTCTGCCATCTTGAGTAGTTCCTGCCTTCTGGGGAAATTCCAGCCCTTCCCTCCAGTCCCCAGAGGGCAGGACCTAACACAATGTTGAATGCCTGCCCCACTTAATAAAGAGAGTAGACTTTCAGCAGGTAAGAACTCTCTTTTTTTAAAAAAAAATGTTTCTTTAATATCCGTGTGTCTGAATGTTCAGTAATTCTTTCCTATAGGTTGCGGGAGATCCTGATGGTGGCTACTGCTAATATTAAAACCCCAATGATGAGTGTTCCTGTACTTAATACCAATAAAGCTCACAAGAGGGTGAAGAGGCTGAAGAAGAAGCTTACCAGAGTATGCTTAGGCGAGGCAAGTTATTCTTTATATGGATTGATTGGTCGTGGAGACACTAACCGTCATGAGCAGAGACTTGGGTGGGTGGGGTGAACAGTGTGTATCTTTGCATCTAAGACTTAGACCTCCCCCTCCCTTCCTGAAGCCTTTCCTTTATGACACTTTAAAGCAGGCACCCCCAAACTTCGGCCCTCCAGATGTTTTGGACTACAATTCCCATCTTCCCTGACCACTGGTCCTGTTAGCTAGGGATCATGGGAGTTGTAGGCCAAAACATCTGGAGGGCCACAGTTTGGGGATACCTGCTTTAAAGTAACAAAGGGATCAGATTTGGAGCTGGTTGCAGACCTGAGCATGAGCACTTGCAGCAAGAGACGTGGTGTTTTTTTCTTCCTCCACCCCATTTTGAGAACTCAGAATGTGTTTTGGATTTAAAAACAACACCATCATGGCATATAACCCTCTCCAGTGGACTGTAGGGGAGGTTTTTGGAGAGCGGGAAAATGAAAATAGTTACTTTTTCCTTCCTCCTGAAGCCTCCTTGTAAAGGGTGGGGGGGGGAGGTTTCATGGTGTGCAACTCTCTAACTGCAGCTGTAAGGCACCTTCTAAATTCTCAAGATAATTGCTTTCTGTGCTGTGTGGAAGTTCAGAATCCCAATGGTGCTTCAGATTTGAAAGTCTGCTTTTTTCATGTGTGTGTTTTCCTAATGGAACATTCACATTCTTGAAAACGGAGCAGGCTAAAATTACAGTGGTACTTCTCGTTGCGAACGGGATCCATTCCAGAGGCCGGTTCGCAACATGAAAAGGCCGCATCCTGAAGCGCCACGTCTGCGCATGCGTGTGATGTAATTCAACGCTTCTGCGCATGCGCGCAGGTTAAGGACGCGCCGAACCCAGAAGTAACCCGTTCCAGGACTTCTGGGGTCGGCATGTCCATAACCTGAGAAGACGTAACCCGCAGCGGACGTAACATGAGGTGTGACTGTATTTAGAAAAAAACTTCAGTTCGAAAGAAGGCTAATAGAGAAACAATTGTACTGTTAGTGAGATGGCTTACAAAGGTACAGATAGCTTCCTAATATGGCGTTAGAATTTAGACATTCTTCTTACTGTTTCAGGTTTTGCAAAAATTTGACATTGAAGAGTCTTTGTGTTTGGAGGGGATGGTAAGCAAGCACCGTATCTACACCATCAAATTTAGTTTCTTACCATATGAATGCTACCAGGAAGAGAAATGTGTGAAGCCCAGGGACATATTGCATTTTATGGAGTCGAGGTTAGTCCTTTTCTGCTCTTTCCTTCTCGAGACTTTTATCTTTGGACTGCAAAGATCTTAAACCTCAAAGGTATACTTTGCTAATTGTTTAAACATCATTAGGTGTCAATGAGAAGGAGATTGTTTTCCTTCATTCCAATTTTAGACCAGGCATTGGCTATACACTCTCACTTGAACTGGATTTTCATATTTCCCCAGACACTGGCTACCCCTAGTTCAGGAATTTTTCACTAGCCCTATAACCAGATTCTACCTTATTTGAGGCTACCCTCCTACTTATGAAATGAAAACTATAGGTTTCAGAATTACAATAGCTTTATTAATTTTAATTATAAAAACAAGTTGGCAGGGAAATTCCCTTTGATTTTGTCCTCTGACTTGTCTGGATCCAGTAAGGAAGCATGTCAAGCATTGGTTGCGGTGTTGCACAGTCTGGAATCCAATTTGAGGCTTTAATTGTGAATTTTTTACTCCTTACTCCAGATTCTTTAAAATCTTGCTTGAAACAATTAAGAGAAAGAGTTCAAAGTTGGCATCTTACAACTCTGTGAGCACTCGAAGAGCAATGCAGAGGGACTTAGAAGGTGTTGGAGAATATGGTGTATCCCAAGAAAACCAGGTAAAAGTCTAGTCCCCTTGAGTCTACTAGTACTGTGAATCCTTGGTAGGCTTGGTAAAAAAACCAACTCATTTTTATTTGCATAGTTTTGCTCCTGCTCCTGCAATTCATTATTTCACGTATTGCAGTGGTAAACTGCTATCTTAAGTACACAGGAGTTATTTGAAGTGTCCAAGAATCATTTGTGTGGATATGTTATACAGCAGGGATGCCCAACCAGTCAACCACGATCGACAGGTGATAGCGGTCGATTGCTGTTGATCGCGGGCTTACTTTCCTCCACGTGGGAAAAAGAGCATCTGGCCCCGCCCCCTTGCTATGTCCTTCATTCGCACACGATTGCAAAAACGGAAGATGGAGTTTTCGCTGCCATGTTCCCCCCAAAAAACCACGATCGACAGGTTGACAGCTCAACAACTTTGGTCCCCCCCTCCAAAATGGGTAGATCACTGCTAGTTGTTTTTTCTGGGAGTAGATTGCAGTTTCTTTGGAGTTGGACACCCCTGTTACACAGTATAATAATAGTTCCTTCTTACCTTGAATCAAAGTATTTTTTCTTACCTTGAATCAAAGTATTTTTCTTACCTTGAATCAAAGTATTTTTTCTTGAGCTTTTTCCCCTTGGAAATGTTTCATGCTGCTTTTAGCACTCATACAGGCACATAAGTTGTGCCCAAGGTAAAAACCGATTTAACAAAATGCTGGTCTCGGCATTGCAATTGATGAGAATGACCAGTTGAATTGTTGTTGGTAATTTAAGATTGTTTTCCAGACCTTCAAAGGATCTTAGCTTTACTACTAGAAAGCCTCTCAATTGCTTCCTGTATGATTCTGTTAAGTCATTAGACTGTTGAAATAATCTACCTTCTAGACTTTAAGAGCGCTATCAAGTGTGAAATTAAGGAACCCTTGGTTCTCTGTGGATGCAGAGTGTTCTTATGCCTAGTATTTCTTTCAAGCCTCTCAGCGATATGACCAAAATAACCCATGTAAAAGTGTGAATCTCGAAGCCGTTCCCCCTTGCAGCTTTTCTCTTTGTTTAGGGTGACGATGAAGCTGTAGCTGAGGAAGAAGGAGGAGGAGGAAGAGGAGGAGGTGCTCCTGATGCTGAAACAGGTGAAGGGGATGATGATGCTACAGATGCAAAAAGAAGAGCAAAGCAGGAGGAGGAGGTAATGACATACTGTTAGGTCCCAGTAGGCTCTGCTTGTTTCAGTAAGAGCCAACTAAGAAAGGCCTTCTGCTCAGGTCAGTTTCTGAAGCAGAAGGAAAGGGAGGTGGGATAAAGGGAAGGGTCGAAATACTTACGGGGCAATATTTTGTCCAAGTAATAAATCATCTTCATTAAAGATTTGGCTTGCAGTGTTCTGTAACGAGTATATGTTGTCTAGAGAAGTATATAACTAAATGCAGCTTTATACTGGTTACCAAATGACAGCCTGTGTAAGTCATGTTTTTAAACAAACATATTTAACCTGCCTGCATTTACTTTGGAGGGAAAGCACCCATAGGGCCCTGATACAGAACCTGCTATTGCTCCAGGGGTCTCACAATTTTTTTCCTTCTGAAAATCACCCCCCGAAGGTGCTGTTTGTTGGTTTTTAGCCGCAAACTAGTGCAGGGTGCCGGTTTGGATCAGGACATTAGGATCAATGGAAGATTCTGTCTATGACCCACTTGAAAGTGAAATTTGAAATTATCCTTGTACACTGGTTCTAGTACTTGCAGATGCAAAACTTGCTTAAACATTTTCCCCTGCTTTTTTTTTTAAAGTTATGGTTCACCTCTGACTGAAGTGTATCTTTCTCGCAGGTTGATTATGAGAGCGATGAGGACAACGAGGTGGATGATGATGATATTCCCGATGAGGAAGAGACCCAAGGATTGGATGAGAGGAGCCCAGAGGAAACGGAATCTCAGGATAAGCATTATGCTCCTTCCTCTAGTCAACAAACTCCAAAGAAGAGGAAGAACTTGGATGAATTAGCACAGCACAGAATTAATGCTGTGCAGGAGAGCAGCGATTCCATAGAGAGTTATGCCTACGACATAAAAAATGAACTGTGGTGTAAGGTAAGGTGGTAGAAGTGTGTGTGTCCAAAAACTGATGTGTTCAAGCTGCGGAACACAAACCATAATGTTGCAATTGACCTATTTATTTAGTTTTTTAGCATTTTAGCCCACTTTATTGCAGAGGCTTTAAAGTGGCTTGCAAATAAGAAAAGGTAAACATTATTTACCAAAAACAAATATAGGCATAAAAGCAGCAGATAAAACTCTAAAAGAAAATGACTAGCTAGTAGAAATCTTATAGAAAAATACTCACACACTGTGATAAAATAATAGGGGGGAAGTGACCATATGCTTTGTGCAATACAGTGTTCCCACACCAATTTGTGGGGACCTGCTTTTGTCACGATTCCAAAAGAGGGTGAATCTCCAGACCTATTTGCTCTGAGATGTTTCAGGAGTGGAAGCCTAAAGGACAGCGGCTCCCAAAGCTCGGCTCACCGACTGCTCTAGCTAGCTCATTGGGAGATTTGTTTTTAAATCACTGTATTGACCTGGAAGCTGTACAGCAGCTCCCTCGGCCAATAACGCGAGATGAGCGCCACAACCCCAGAGTCGGTCACGACTGGACCTAATGGTCAGGGGTCCCTTTACCTTTATTAAGAAGTGGGTGTTCTCAGTGGATTGAAAAGGCTGCCTTTTAACACAGGATTATATTGTGCCCCCATCTAGGTCTCACTGAAACTTCCTTTAACGAAGCAGTACTTTGACCTTGCCTCACTTGTGACATCTCTGGCAAACAACACTGTTGTCCAGGAGACAAAAGGGATCACACGGTGTCTCTTAAACGAAACCAGCAATAAGAAAGGAGAGATGGTGCTCACTTTACAGACTGAAGGGATAAACCTCCCTGAGCTTTTCCGATATGCTGACGTATGTAACGAAGAGCTGTTCTGTGTTTCCTGTAGGGTGTTAAAGAAGGAACGCAATGGGGGGGGGGCTTGTCGTGAGAATGGCTTGATTTTTTTTTAAGCTCACCTTGCAGCATTTTCCTGGTGGCTTGAGAAGCTTACGCAGATCTCGGTCACACCAAAGTGAAGCTGATAATTGTGCCGCTGATTTCAGTGAGAAGTCCCAACTTTTGCATTTGAGCAGAGCATTGCGATGCTGCCATTGTCAAAATAAAAGTGCTTTTGACCTATTGCCTCAGTAGCTGTGAGCAGATTTGAGGAAACATTTCTTTTTGTGTTTGGGCAAAGTGCCCTGGAAATTGACGTTGCATTTCTAGTGCCTGATATTTGCAAAAGCTACTGTAAGAAGCCACAGAAATTCAGTGGAGAGGGGAACAGCATTGTCCATAAGGAGTTCAACCAGTATGTGTTAACATATATTTCCTGATTCTTGCTGTGAAGAACTTAAGCGTTTTAAGAAAAAATAGAGCAAACTGCTTGTAAAGGTTTATGGAATGGAAAAGGCAAATGATAATTGCAGCAAGTAGGTGTGGTCATGATCAGTCATGCAGTCTGCATCATGCACACCTCTGCCCTAAGTAATTGAGTCATGCAGTCTGTGTTTGTGTGGTTTTTAAGGGGCATGTTTAGAAGGAATTCCCCTCCCCCACCCCCGGTCTGTTCAGCTGCTGCATTTTTATTTGCTTGCCAACAAGCGACATACACATTTCTTGATTAACTCTGTTCAAAAAGTAGCTCACCTGCCAACTGTTTCCCCCCGCCTCTCTTTTAGATTTTTGATGTGAACCGGCTTTATTGCAATGATATTCATGCGATGGCCAATACCTATGGCATTGAGGCTGCCTTGAAAGTCCTTGAGAAAGAGATTAAAGATGTGTTTGCTGCATATGGTAAGGCGGTTTTAGATTATCCATTGATCCTAACTGAAGATTCAAAACATGGCCTATCCAGTCAAGCTTTGGGGAGGAAAAAACTCCATTCTGCTTGTATTGGCTGTGTTTCCCATTCTCTCATAAACAGCGTGCTCTTACAGGGCAAAGAGATGGTGAGGCTTTAGTAAAGATTTATCAGCATGACTTAAAGGAAGATATTGGAGGGCAGGCTCCATTGAAGTCCCCCTTTCATCTCCCTCTTAACTTTTTAAAGAGGCAATGCTCTAACATTCCTCCTTTTTTTTGACAGGGATTGTGGTTGATCCTCGGCATCTCTCTCTGGTGTCGGACTATATGTGCTTCGAAGGTGTTTACAAGCCACTCAATCGGTTTGGGATACAGTCCAATTCATCCCCCTTGCAGCAAATGACATTTGAGACGAGCTACAAGTTTCTGAAGGAAGCCACAATGCAGGGTAAATAATCAGAGCTATTTCAGTGGCGCATCCAAACCAGATTGCCTGATGGGCCCAGATAATCTGCTCCACCCAAGCATACCCGAAGCTACATGGCCACTACCCCCTCTGCCACCTTTGCCCCAAATAGAATAGTTGCTATCTGCCTAATTAGAAGTGATGGGGGAAATGTGGCCTTCCAGGTGTTGGTCTACAATTTCTGTCATTCATGACCCTTGGCCATGTTGCCTAGGGCAGATGGAAAGTGGAGTCCAGCAGCACTGGGGGGGTCAGAGGTTCCCGATCTCTGCTATAGGCAGTTCTGTTGCCCTCTAGAGAAAAAGTTTGTATGCAGGCATAGATGATGTGCAAAATGAGTCCGTCAAATTATGATCACCCTTATGAACATTTTGCATGGAGCTACAGTATTTACTTTTTACCCCAAGTTTAACTACTCAATGGTCATATCGGGTGCCTGCCCCCATCAACACTGACATTGGCAAAAAGTGACTAATTGATCTTGAAATAATAAGGATTTACCTGTCTTTCTCATGGATTTCGGGTTGGGGGTCAGGGAGCAAATTTGTTTTGGTTCTTGGTTCATTTCCACATTTTATTTCAAAAGCAATTGTCCCTCGGGTGATCACAATTTCTACTGAGCACTAGCTGTCTAAATTTGCATTGCTGGTGTTAATCACATTTGTAATTTAGCATGAATGAGGTGTCAAAGCCGGACTTCTTATTTAAAGACAATTCCATTCAGGCGGTGTGCTTGTTTCTTTAGGTTCTCTAAGAGCTGGTTTGCACAACATGGTAACCCAAACAACAGCTTAGCAAAGCTACGTGAGCATGCAGGCCCCTAGGAAATAAAGCTTTGTCATCAGAATTAGGACTCATAGTTAAGATCTCTCCTAACTATCCATGAGCTGGCACAGTAGCAAAAAAAGACTGGGAAGGGGCAGATTTGCTGCAAGAGCCCACACATTCACGCAGTCCCGTTAAGCCATAATTTGGCTTACCATGTCATGTGAACATGTCATTTACTATCAAAGGCTCATTGGTCCCTGCAATATCTGCAGTGTGAAATGGCTTTTGTAGTCTCCAGATCTAGTCAAATGATGTCAGAGGATCTCAGAAGAATTCCTTTTGGAGACCAGAATGGTTGTAGCCTCTTGTGTCATCTTTGAGATACAGAAATAATAATAAAATAAAGTAATAGCATCTTCTAATACTGTTTAAGCTTCCACTTAATTGATTTGATAAAAGATGGATCAGTTAAAAGATTACCCTCAGTTCACATCCAACAGCAAGTGGCTATGCTACTCCCTTTGCACACACACAAAGCAAGCCAAGCAAGTTATCTTTCTTATGTCAGACTTCCAAGTCCCAAAATATAAATGATCTGGTTTTGATTTCTTTTTTTTCTAGGCTCCCATGATGAACTGCAGTCTCCTTCTGCTTGCCTCGTGGTAGGAAAAGTTGTCAAAGGAGGAACGGGCTTGTTTGAGCTGAAACAGCCTCTAAAATAGTGTCCCTGCTATTGCTTAAAGGCTATTAAAGGTGTTTTTATTTCTAGAAAGAAACATGCTGCTATTTTTCTTTGTTCAATTTTGGTTTTTTTCAGCTGTCATAGAATGTAAATACTACTGTTGACCTTATTGAGTTAATAACTACTTGTGCCTTCGGATCTTCAGGAATTAAATTTAATAATAATAAAGGTCTTGTGCTATTCCCTCAGTTTGTGGTTTTTATTTACCTGTGGGTTCATCAATCAGAAGCAGCTTTGTCATGCTGGCCACATGACCTGGAAGCTATACGCCGGCTCCCTCGGCCAATAATGCGAGATGAGCGCGCAACCCCAGAGTCGGTCACGACTGGACCTAATGGTCAGGGGTCCCTTTACCTTTACCTCATCAATCAGAGTAGACAATATGTTCTGGGTTTGAGATGTGTTACCAGACAGTCTGATATGAAAGCTCCATGATGCTTTCCCAGCAGGAAGTGAAGGCTCCCTATGTGTTTCTGGTTCCAAGCCCATGGTCCCAAGCCTTGCATGCCTGTTTCTGGTTGCCAAGGAAGAACCTTTCTCTGCAGTTTTTTAGTATTTCCTGGCACCTTGACTTAAACCCCCATTTTTAATTCACCACCAAGGAAGAAGTGAAGATCTACATTAGGAACAATGGGAGAATAAAGATCTATATCAGGATCTGCTGTCCCTGTTGCTCAGTTGGTTGAGCACAAGACTCCTAATCTCAGGTTTGTAGGTTCGAGCCCCAAATTGAGCGAAGGACTTCTGCATTGCAGGGGGTTGGACTAGATGACCCTTGTGGTCTCCTGCTGCCCAAGGCAGTCGCCTCACCTTGCCTCATGAATAGGCCAGCCCAGCCCTGAAAAAGTAGCCCCTTTTTAATTTGTATCTTACTTTCCGCAAAAAAAAAAAAAATGGCTAAATGCTGATATGCAGATCAATGGAGCACATGCAGCCGAGCATTTCATTAGGACTGGGAGAATGAAAGGAAAACAAGTTTAAACCACACTGCAGCCTGACTGGTGTATCTACTCCAACCTACAACATGAGGGGCTATTGGAACGTAGTTTGCATTGGTAGGGCAATTTTCTTATTTATATACAGTATATAAAAAATCACTTGTATGTAAAATTTGTTATGCTTATGTTTGGGACTTAACCTTGATGGAAAAGCTTACCAGAAAAGGTACAAGGAAGAAGACAACGTAAGAATCGAACCAAATATTTTGCAAAACATGTTTCATTTGCAACAAGGAAAGAAAATGCTTATAAAGCACTCCAAGACACATGAAACCTGTGGAACGACAATGTTTTAAAATGGGCAGCTATTGAATTTATTATTATTATTATTATTATTACAACTGGATGCAGCTGTGGTTGCTATGCAGTGGAGCAGGAACTGCCAATTGACTGCATGTTTGTTCCTACAGTCAAAATTTATTTCTATCGATTTTATCTGTAAACTGCCTTGAGTCTCTGTCGGGAAAAGGTGGGTGGTAGTAGTAATAATAATAATAATACCTCTGTGTATGCATGTGCAGAATTCCCCTTTCCCTCACCCTTCACAAGAAATAAAAGAAAGAACATGAACTATACCTGCAACTATATATCCCTGTGTTCTTTGTCGCTGCATATCCTACAGCCCAATTGCAACCACCACCACACTATTAATAACAATAACAAAAAAAATCATTTATTGCTTTTATATACCATCTCTATCTTACAAGGAGCTCGAGGCAGTACATTATTCTCACAACAACAACCCTGTGAGGTAGGTAAGGCTACGATATTGTCCAGCGGCCCAATGTCATGGCTTCGTGGGGATTCGAACCCCTGTCTCCCGAGAAAGGGCAAAGCCAAAAGAAGGTGGTGGTCGGGAAGGACTGAAAGGAACCCGGAAGTCGGATCTGCATAGCCGAGCATTGTCACTCTCCGATTTCCAACCCTTTCTCTATGGACACCGCAGGCGCAGCGCTTTTCTCCGCCCACTCCATTCCCCAGCTTCAAAACGGCAGCGGGTACGTTGCGGAGAAGGCGCCGGGCTGCGACGTGAGCTGCGTAACGTTGCGCCAGTGGCGTCGTTGGCCCCGCCTCCCCCTCACACACACCGGACACCGTCTCTCTCTCTATCTTTCTGGGCCGCTGAGGGGAACCAGCCGAGAGGTGTTGAGGTGAGTGAGGAGCGGCCCTCAGGGAGCTGAGTGAGGGCGTGAGAGGGCCGTTAGGGGCCGAAGAGGAGGAGGCCGCGCGTGCCCCCCCACCCCGCTCTCAACGGTTCATTTTCAAACCCGTTCCCCCCCCTGCTCCGTACCGACCCCCCGTCAGGGAGACCCTTGGGAGAAGAAAGGCTCTCTCGTCTGCGCGCGCGCAGCAGGGCCGGCCCACCTGTGAGGCCAGGTGAGGCGACCGCCTCAAGCGGCAGGGTCCTCAGGGGCGTCCATCTTTTCTTTCTCTCCGTCCGCCAGGTTCCGTCGCTCACTCTGTCTTCCCTTGGCGGGGAAGAGGGGAGCGCCCCGTTTTGGGGGTTCGCCTCGGGCACCCAAAAGTCTTGGGCAGGCCCTGTGTCTGTACGAGGAAAAAGACTAGGGAATAAAATGCTATAGAACACATAAGCTCTGCAGGGTGGGAATGAACTCTTAGCTTCACCCCTAGTAACAGAGAAGCAACAGCAGCCTTGGCAAGCAGCCTCAGGAACGGAGTGGGTTCCAAAAAGAGGGAGACAGTTGGGGTTTGCCAACCTTTTTTTTTTGCTCCTGCAGAGCTCCTGTGCTTTAGACAGTTGCATGGCAGAACTTGCCCCAGTTGCAGCCTCGTGCTGGGTATTCCTTTGCCAGCTCTATCTATCTTGGTCATTGCGCTTGCCAAGAGTGCAGAATCCCTACCTGGAACAAATAAGATGAACAAGATGCATTTGAATTTGGGGAGAGGAGCGTGCAAGACATTTGCAAGTTGCAGTTGTAGGGGCGTCGTAGAAGTTACTGTTGGGCATTTCGGTCTGGAGTCTTAAGATGGCATACCCATAAATACACTGAGAAGGCTAGCGTTAGCAAAACACTCTTCTTGTATGTGTTTTGTTTGCGCACGTGCCCTCTGCATAGTTCCTATCACCAGCATTCACATTGTGCTCTTTAAGTACTGGTGATTAAATCTGGCTGATGTGATTTTGATTACTGCATGACAACCCAGTGAGCTTTGTGACTGCAGAGGCATTTGTGTCTGGTGCTCCTGGATCTAAGCCCAGTACTTAAGACATTGCACAGTTCCCACCACCTTTTGGAGCCCTGCTTATTTGGTTCATGCCATACTAAGAGTTTTCCTTTACCAAACAAAAGTCCTGTTGGTTAGAATAAAGGTAGGAAGAGCCCATTTGTTTTACAGCCTTTTGAATAACTTTCTGCCTTTTTTGTTTTTTGTTTGTTATTATCAGGCCTATTTTAACATTTCATGCCTTTGGAGTAGCATTACCAAGTCTGGATTCCATGTCTTTCCTTGTAAGTAAACCCGAACGAATTAGGGTGAGTGTCAAACACTTTCACGATTTAATTAGCATTTATTTGCACGTCCTTTCAAGGTATAGGGCTTGCTTTATGAGACAGAGCTGTGTTGACATGGGACTCAGCTATACAGCTGCAAATAAAATGTTTTAAGTGTGTACAAATATGATACTAGATGGCGATGGTAAGCTATGGCAAATCCCATATATTTTTCAAACCATTTTTTAAAAAGCATTTTCACAACGTTTTAAATATCTGTCTAGATTCCAACCTGCTCACATTTCCTTTTCAGAAAGCATCCCATCCTGTGCGGGTGATGACAGAAGTTAGGAGCAGCACACATAGATTGCAATCCTAAGTGTACTTTCTGGGAAAGAAACAATCCTCTTGAGGAAATATACAGTTAGTTTCAAGCTGGAACCGACTCAGTTCAAAATTATGATTTGGGTGTAAAGCGGTTCTTTTTAGGTGGACCATTTTTTGCAAAGCTGGCCACTGCTATCTTAAAGAAGATCCATAGCAGTAAGCACAATGTCATGCAGTTTAAGCAGCTAGACTTTTTATTTTAATTATCTGCCTAAGCTTTTCTATTGAATGCCTCAACACATAGGAATATAGGAAGGTGCCTTATACTGAGTTAGACCAATGGTCCATCTCACTCAGTATTGTCTACACTGACTGGCAGCAGTTATCCAGGGTTTGAGGAGGGGTAAATCCCAGCCAGGGCCGTCTTAAGCATATCCAGCATTATGGTGCAAAGATTCCTCCGGCGCGCCACCCCCCACATTTCCCGGAGTTGTCGACCTTTACCCAAGCCTCTGCAGGGATCGATCTCCTCCCGCGGGGGCTTGGGAAAGAAGCTGCACGCCTGCCAGCCTAATTGGCGGGGCACAGCTTCCATCCTAAACCTCTGCAGGGATTGCTCTCCTCCCGCAGAGGCTTGGGAAGGCAGCACCTTTTGAAACATAATGAAGGGGGCAGTCTTGAGAAGGATGGCACTCGGTGCATGCTCAAAACCACTTGTCTCTGTGCGTCTTGTTTCCAGGGGCTAAGCCCCGGCAGTGGATAGTAGTAGTACCAGTAGTAGTAGTAGTAGTAATAATAGATAGTAAAACAAAAGCAAAGCACTCCCTACTTCAGTGTTGACCAACACTGGCTGGAAGGATGTTGAGGGGGCAGCATAAGCCAAGCAGCTGTGAGGTGTAGTGGTTTGAGTGCTGGGCAAGGTCCTGGGAGAGAGCGGGGTTCGTCCTCCCTCGGCTCCCTGGCTGTGACTTTGGGCCAGTTGCTGCCTCTCAGCCGGGCCTCCCTCAAAGGGTTGTGGTGAGGATGGGAGGAGGAGCATGAGCAGTAGCAGCCACCCCTTGCAAGAAGGGGGCGCAGAGCTCGCCGGAAACTCGGCCTCACATCCCCCCCCCCGGCAGCATCTTGGGGGAAGAGGCGGAGGAGAGGCAGCGGCTCCCTTTACCTCTCTTCGTGTGGTTCCCGTCCGTGTCTGTTGCCATGGAAACTGCGCACGCCTCTCGCAGGCGTCCCTTGGAGCGCCTGACGGCAGAGGCCGCTTCCGCCCAGAACTTCCGCCAGGCGGTCCCTGCTTTCATCCCCACTATCCGCCCACTTCTATCTCACGCGCCTGATTTTAGAAAGGTTTTTTTGTTTGTTTTAAAGCACTGAATTAGACGCCTTGACAATGGTGATGGGGGTGGGGAAGAGTCCTTTCCATAAGAAGCAACGCATGCGTGTGAGAAAAGGCTGGTCTGCCGCGCTTGCACCCCCAGAAAAAAGGGTAGAGGTGCGCATCTTATTCTCTGGTCCTCGTCGAACTCCAGCAGCTCCGCGGGCGTGGGGTGATCCTGGTCCGAGGGCCATCTCGGTAGGGGCGGCAGCCTGCCCACTGCCATGGGGCAGGCAGGAGGAAGCGATCAGCAGTGGCGAGCCAAACACGCAGTGATCACCCTCCCTCCATCCAGGCATGATCCCCAGCAGGCGCCCCTCCTCTCGGCGCAGCAATCGGTCGCCGGAGCGCTTCTCCAGCCCTTTCCTGCCACTGCACAGGACTGGAGGAGGGTGCGCGCCCAGCCTTAGGTGCCCCTGCTCACCCAGTGCCCTAGCGCAATGTGCCAGTAAACAAAAAGGGAAGGACAGCTCTGATCCCAGCCCTGTCTGGAAATACTGTCGATTAAACCTGGGACCTTCTGTACACAAAGCAGAAGGCCCTTCCCCACACTTCCAGATGGGAGGGCTCTTTGAGTCATTCCCCACCCCAACCCCCATAAAGTCCACAGCCCTCAAATTTCCTGCTTGCGGCTCACAAGACTGAGTGGGAATTGGCCAGTTGGGAAGGAGGACTGGACAGGAACTTCTGTTCCTTTAAAACCAACATTGCAGCAGTATTTCTAATTTATATGTAACCTTCAATTTGAAAAATGCTTTACAATCTTCCTTTTGTTTGCTCCCACAGCAACACTGTGTAATAGTTCGCTTCCCATTTTACAGATGAGGAGCTGTGGAGATTTGAGCAAACTACTTTCTCAGTGCATAGCAAAGTTAATATTTGAAGCTGAGTTTTCCAGAACTAAGTGCAGCTCTTTCTTCATACAGGGAAAATTATATAGGCCAGCGAGGCAATGTGTGTTACAGTTCTTAGCAGGTTTAAATCTTGGTAGTGTGGAAGTTGAAGCAGGGTAAACATTTTGCAGTGGTTCAAATAATGTTTTGTGGGTTTTCTAGAAGGTTTTGGATTGGATAATTTTTTATTGCTCTAAATTGACTCAGTGCTGATTTAACATGTTTGTTTAACCTTTTTTCTTTCCTAAATGTGTGTCATCTTAATTTTTACATGCTATCTAAATATATGAAAATTGTTGTTTTTTCTCAAAAGTAGCTGTGAAATATTTGACTTGAACAATTCAACAACATACACATAGCATGGGTTAAATGTTATATTTAAACAAATCTAGACATTTACTTGACATTAGTTTTGTTGGAGCACTTATAGATATTTTAAGACATGGCAACTAAATAGTATACACTTAACCTTATGTTATTTCGATTTGGAGGGGGGAATTAAAGCACTGAAAACTGTTAACATTAATTTTAGCATGCCTGAAGAGTTGTACACATATATATGTATGTGCTTCTTGGAGATAGTCACCCGAGGAAAGTTAATTACAAGTTTGATTTTAGATTGGACTAGAATTTCAACAATCCCAGTTTCCCAATTTAACTTGTGTTGCGCTCATTCATTATGTTACTAATTAATCTTATGAAACAATGCATTTCTAACAGTGAAATAACTTCAACTCCACATTACAGATTCTTTTATAGGCATGGGGATTTTTATATTTTTAGTAAGATTGTTCTAAGTTGCCACAAAATGATTTTGCTGATTCAGTTAAACTTAGTCATGACTTAGCCTTATTGAAGCCAGTGGAACAAGTTAGACACAACTAAGGACCAAAATAGATGCAATGGGGCCAGCCAAGCTTGTGCACATATTTCTATCACATACATACTTTTAACATCAAGAGAAAAATGTGGGTGAGGGGAATGAACACTTTGCCACTTCATCTCCCTTGCTTCAGGCGCTGTTCTTTCTATCTTGGCTTTCCATATTGAAGCTAGGGTGGGAGAAAAGCATCTGAAATTAGGTAAGGTGGGGAGAGGGCAGGATGTTGTTACTAAGGAAAGATTTTTGCAAATTGCAAACCATGAATGAGCAGTGAGAAATCATTCTCCCCTTTCACATAGCAATTCCCTCCTCTGATCCTGATTTGAGGCAAACTAAGTTTTACTGGTTGTCTGAAATGGCACACTGGAGCTTGTGCTTACACTGCATACCATAGTATGCTGGTTCAGATAAAACAGCAGGCTGCATGGGGGATTGCACGGGAGCCTTAGGTGTGATATCAAGGCATTATGTCTGAACAATCTCTTTGTTGCTGCATTTTATGTCAAGGAGTCACAGAGGTTTTTTCTTTGGTTAAGTACAATT
Organism: Zootoca vivipara; assembly: GCF_965207765.1. Lineage (NCBI taxonomy): Eukaryota > Metazoa > Chordata > Lepidosauria > Squamata > Lacertidae > Zootoca > Zootoca vivipara. The sequence goes on along the minus strand of NC_142595.1, from coordinate 11,262,528 downwards.
AAAATAAATGGTGCCACATTAAGTTATGCCTTTGTGGGGTTTATTTTTCTAGCGGTGGATGTCCGAGAAGTTCATTTTTGAGGGCTTGAGGGAGTTGGAACTGTTTGGAGGTAAGTACTTTAAATGATAATTATTTCCTTAGCTGTGCTCCATGTTTCTCAGTGCTATGAAAGCACGTTAAATACTTGACAGCCATCGGTAGGTGTAATTTCAGTTCTGATCCTGGAGGAACCTCACAAAGACAAATGGGGTTGGGAAGGATGTGGCTCTTGGCTTAATTTCATGTGACCCACAGAGACAAGGTTGCACAGAGAGAGAGAGCTATATAATCCTACCGTGACAGAAATGCTGCTCAGTTGGCTTTGGCTCATAATTGGGTTTTCCCATGGGGCAAAGACACTTAATAGGACAAAAGTTCTCTGTTCCTAGTTTACAAAACCTGTCCACTGTTTCATGAGCTGCAGCACCCCCTAGGAGCTTCTCCAATGTGGGTTGTGCTCTTACCATTTATTTTGACTGGATTTCAATGAGAGACATTTCCAGTGACTAATACATTGGTTTGGAACTGTACCTGTTCATAGGAACATTAAGAGATTTCCACCACAAATTCTGCTTAAATACTCAAGCCTTAAGTGGCTATAATTAACCAGATATGTCCCTCATTCCATTCTGCAGTAACAACATTCTGGGTTAGAAATTAAAATGTATTATTTGAGCCAATTCCAATGTTCCAAGAGCATGAGACAGAGACCTCCCAAGCCAAACAAATACCTTTTCAGAATGAATGTGCCAGATTGCTTGTTTGGAAAGCTGGCATATCAAGTGAAAGGCTGGAAAGAAGTATTCTTCCCGATATGTATGCTTTGCCCATGCAGGCAGACTTAAACATAGGGACACTTTCAAACTTGCAATTGCTTGTTCCAAGACTTATCAACAAATTAAACATTAACATCACTGGGTTTGGAGAGCATCCATCAAAGAAATCTAAAAGTAGTCAAATGTGAAACTGCTGAACTTTAAACAAAAATACATAATGCCTCTAAAAGCTGCCTTCATGCCAGGTGATTGGAAAGTATTTTGAATTGCATCTCATTGCAACTTACAAAAAGTCTCTAAATAGTAATGATTTGACCAAGGAGCCCTAGTGAGTCATTGTCTGAGTCTGTCCCAGGTCTCTGAAATTTCAGGGTAACAAGTTGTCTACTATGTCATGTTGCTTCTCTCATGGGTTTTGAGCCCCATGTGAACCTTACTTCTCCTTTTTTCCTCTTTTTTGCATTTGCATCAAGGTCTGATTTGAAGGCCATCTATTAAGATGCCCTCCTTTAAGCTAGGCATAATTTGACTTGGGGGCAGATGGCTTATCTGCATAATGAACTTTGGGGTTGTTGTTTTTTTGGATATCAGCACAAACCATCATTTATTTGCACTTAATCTGCTCTCATCCAGACCTGTGGAACTTTATTAATGACTTCTGAATTCGGCCATCCAAACTTAATTTTTCTCCAGTGTTCTTATCACTGGCTCAGTAGGTTCTTTCCCTCCCCTGATCTTTTAGCACTGACTATTTAAAGTAATTTATCTACAAAAAGCAGATTCAGAAGTGCTTGTGGATTGTAAAATCCTCAAATTAAAATAGACTCATTGAAATGGATGAGCTTGAAAAATCCATTGATTTCCATATGCCAACTGTGAGTAACCCTGTATAAGCTAGTTCAGAACTGGCTACTGGCTCCAGTTTTGTAGTCCTCAAATTTCCCTCTTGCTTGGTTGTGGTTGGGTTTTTGAGGCTCCAACTCACAATGCTGGAGCCTCAAAGCAAGGATCTCAAACTATCCCCCCCCCCCCGTGATGGAGAATTGAACACTATACAAATGGCGCTATGCCTCTTGAGGGAAGGGAAGTGTAGCTTGAAGTCTCTCTCAGTTCAAAGCTGTTTATGTGGATAAGTTTTGAGGGGAACAAAATAGCATAAATCAGATCCCCCAAACCAGAAAGGAATTACTATTTTTGTCCAGTATCAGTGGTCAGAATGGCACCAGTGTAGGTCATGATGCCCTTTTGAGGTTATTTGAATATCTCTTGTAAATGAACTTATTCTGGTTTTGTTCTTAATGGGTATCTATTTAAGAAAACACAGTTGAATGAATGATTGATTTCTTTACTCCAGAGCAGCCTCCGGGTGACTCTCGGAGAAAAGTAAGTGACCTTTGTAGGCTGTGGTACTGTGCCTATTGCATGGAGAATTGTGGACATTATGACATTTTTTCCATTTTGCCTTATTTATACATCTAATATTTTCAGCTCTACATTTGTGGGAACAAGGTTTCAACCTGGAAATAAGATTTTGGTGTGTGGCATGTGGATTTATTTTAGCCTTAAATCCTGGATTTTAAATGGTTATCCTCACTAGTAAAGTAAAATTATATGGCTGTTCAGCTGATCTTTTATTTAAAAACAACAACAATAAAATGCCTGTTTAAAAAGAAAATCTGGAAGTGAAATAGTTGAATAGCCATTTAAAAATATACGAAACCACCCTTTTTTCTCAGCCTATGCTCAAATTCAAATTCAAGAGTTAATGGCTTGCCAAAATCAACTTGCACTATCTTATCACAATTGTGGCCAGAGCTGGAAAAATCCCAGGGACCTGGCCAACTTGCTGACACCTAGGATTATTACTTTTCCACATAAATGTGAATATGTGGCACATCTAGTAACGGTAGTCCACAGCTACTGTTCTATCCCTAGTTACCTGGACGAAAGCCCCACTGAGTAGACACGTATAGGATTACAGTGTAAAACTAATAATTGACTGACACACACACACACACCATTTATTGAACTGCTGTGATGTCATGGAATGTTCATAAATATTCTAGCTCTTCAGGGTAAATACATCAGCATTTACAACCTTGCGACAACGTGCAGCTTCTGTGAGAGAAATGAAAGGCCATTTTCACTGGGGAAGATCATGCCGTGTAGGAACAAGAGGAGCTATTGAGTAGGAAGGGAAGCTGAGGCCTGTGAAAAGGGCCCAGATAGTTGGGAAGCTATGACACATGGAATTGGTAGCCAGAGTAGCTAATGAAATGGAGCAGAGTAGGCAGTGAGCTGAGAAACAAAATCATAGGTGGTGCAGGTTTGAGGAAAATAAGAGGAGTTGACAGGAAGCTATGGTAAGGAAGGGCCAATGAGAAAAGGGGGGTGAGGGATGTATTTTACATGGTCTAACAGTAGAAGGGGATATATATACTGTTGACAGGGAGCAGGCATAAAGTGAGTGAGGATAAAGCAGAGAGAGAGATTGGCTGAAATAGGCAAGGCAGACCAGGCAGTGGGGGAAAATGGTAGAATCTGAGCATATGAAGGCTAGCGGAGACAGAACTAGAGAAAGTGAACCTGGGAAAATCTCACATGGGAGTCTAGGGATGGGGTGCCTGTATTATATTGGTATGGGGAGAATGAACAAGATATTATTTGGGGGGCTGTGGGCCAGGGATGCTAAAGAGATTGATTGGGAGAGGAGACTGGAGTAGGTAGTCAAATCTTGAGTTGCTAATTTGTACACAAAATTATTTTTCCAGCCTTGGCTCTGTTTTCCCCAGTCACACTAGTAAAAGTACATCTGATTTTTCCAAACACATTGTATTAAAATATAGGTCCAGCTAAACTTAAGTATCCAAAAAGCCATCTATTTAGAGGCTAGAGTATTTTATAAATTCAGAAGGAGAAGGGTTTTTTCTTTCCTGTTTTCTAAATTTTTGCCATTTACACCAAAAGAGGTCCTGTGTTGAAACCCTTGCGGGCAGCTGTATTTGTTTTTCTTGCAGGGGCTTTTTGTGTGCTGTACTTCACAAGTAGCATTTTAATTTAAGCTTTTTAACTTGTTTATAAAATACCAAGTTCAGTAGAGTTCCTCTGCATGGATATAATTTTTCAACCAGTTGCTGTTTCTGCGTGAAGATGTAGAAAATACCTTAAGAAGTGTTGGAAGAGGGGGAGAAAATGTTATAATAAACTTTACTGGGGGAGGGGATCTTGATGAGTAAAAAAAGCAGATTAGCTATTTTTTACAATACAAAACTTTAGAGCTGCTTTACTAACATAACTGCCTTCATCTTAAAAGAGTTTTAGGCTGCAGTCATAAGCACACTTGCCAGAGAGTAAGCCCCATTGAACTCTGTAGGACTTCCTTCTGAGTAAACATAATTAAGGTTGCACTGTTAGACACACAGCTGCCATTATGCCGAAGTCTGGCTTTTCCTGTTCGTTTTTCATTTCCAGTATCTGAGGGGTTTTTTGTGTGTGCAGATTCTCTGTTTTTATTATTACAGGCTCCCCCCCCCAATTTATGAATTGCATTCAGTGTGCATTGTGCTTTGTGGTAGGAACATATGAACCATTGATCCATCTAGCTTAAGAGCCTTTTTTGACTGACAGTGGCTATCCACATTTCAGTCATAAGTCTTTCCTGGCCCTGTTTTCATTTCTTCTTTAGTTAGAGGAGATGAAGATTGAAAATGAGATATTCTGGTACCCTCCTGTAGGGCAGAAAGTGGTGACGGGAAGTTTTGAAGTTGCATGGCACTTCTAAACTCAGATTTCAAATCTTCATGTGGAAATGTTTGCATCTGAAAATTGTAAATTCATTTGATTTTTGTGTGCTGATTTTGAGGAGGCAGGCCACAAGAGTGTTCTGGGAGGGAATTTGATTATATAAAGTAGCAAAGGAGACCGTACATAATAAGCTGTGAGAGCAGTGACATTTTGAACTCTGAGCATGCCCCCTCAAAAGTAAGTTCCATTGAGTTCATTGGGACTTGTGTATAGGATTGTATCCTAAGGTTACAAAAGGCTATAAATCAGGCATCCCCAAACTTCGGCCCTCCAGATGTTTTGGACTACAATTCCCATCTTCCCCAACCACTGGTCCTGTTAGCTAGGGATCATGGGAGTTGTAGGCCAAAACATCTGGAGGGCCACAGTTTGGGGACGCCTGCTATAAATGATATTTTGGAGAGATTCTCCAGCATACAAACCACATCCTTCCAATTTAAGTACTGTATATTCAAAACTGTCATACAGAAAAGCTAATTTTGTCCTGTTAGTCTCTTGCATCTTACTCTTTTCTTTTCCAGACCAATGAAGCAAGCTCAGAATCGATAGCATCATCCCCAAAAAGGGACACCATGAACTGTTATTTGCCCGACAGCAATTGTTATGAGTTACTGACCATAATAGGTAATGTTTCGACTTTAGTTTTGGGTGTTTTACTTTTCATAGTTCTCCTCATTTCCTTAGTTGACTTTGTTCATGAGTTGAATAATGTTATCCTTTCTTGAGGTGCTGTTATTTTTAACAGCACTGATATTGGCTGCTGTTTTCTTTCTAGGCATATACTGTTAAGCCATAAAATGACAAATAATTAAAAAAGAAACATCCTCTTATAATCCAGTACTGAGACATTAGGGAAATTGGGACACCTCTGGGTGGGTATTGGGAAGGAGGTGCCAAGCCATGAAGTTGCCCATCTTCATTGTCACCTCTCAAATTCCAGCTTCAGCGTTTTTGCTGAGTCTGGAGGAAGTTGTTTTCGTTCTTGGGCAATCAAATGCTGCCCTCCCCATGCTATTTCAGGTGAAGCTGGGATTAGGAGTCAGTGATCTGAGGTGCATACAGAATCTCAAAATTGGACATCTATCAGATCACTGATATGTGTGGGGTTAGTCCTAATCAGTTGCTGTTGTTCACCTTCCATACCCTTGCCATTTCTGATGCAGTACAGCAAAGCCCAATGCTCTTTCCACCTGTGCCACTTCCTAAATTCCCTCTAGTCACTTTGAATGGATAAGGTTTTATTATATCTGTCTTGCATTCCTTGAGTGTTGAGAAGAACAGGTTCAGTTTTCAGGCAGGGGATATTGCAAGGTATTTATTGTATTCAAGATCCCTTTGTGAAACCTGTCCTGCTCTCATAGATGCTGATAATTGTCCAGACACCTCTTCCCTCTCCTCAAACCTTTCATGTCCTGAGTCGGCAAATTCAAACTTCTTCTGAAGACTTGCTTTCTAAAAAAATTCTGAGCTGATTTTCCAACCCACTGTTTTCCAAGTGGTTGCTTCACTTATCTTACTCCTTAATTTTATGCATCATACAGCTGCAGGAGTATAATAAATGGGATTAAGAAGTATAACTACTTCTTAACATTCTGCAGTTATACTATGTGTATTACACAAACGTTGTATCACCATGAAATTTGCTATGGGGAGTTTCATTGGTGAGATTTGTATTTAGTCTTAATTTCAGAAAAATTACATAGAAAAAGTAGCTTGAGTCATAGCAATTTAAACATTTTTTTTAAAAAAAGTGTATTTGTATTTATTTTATTACATTTATATCCTGCCTTTTTTCCATCATGAAACTCAAGGCAGTGCCCATCTATTTCCTGGGTGATCATTCATTAAGTCACTGACTAGCCGCTTGGAGTGGCTGGGGAAACCCAGCCAGATGGGTGGAGTATTATTATTGTTATTGTTGTTCTAGCTAGACCAACTAATGATGGTTTATCATGCAGTCTAAATCAAAAAACAGTGAACTAGAACAGGACTAAGTTAGTCACACATAGAATCCAGAACTTAAGTCCCATTGATAAAAGAACATTGTGATAGAATGAATTATTATTATTGTTTCCAGACATTGTTTACTGGCAAAAAAAAGGATTTTAAAATTATCTTCTTAACCTCCAAACCTTTTGTTTGTTTGAAAATTTGTGTTGTAGAAGTTTAGCATTTCCATTTTATTTAACGGAGGGAAGTTGTAACAAGCTGATCATTTGCTTTTGTTTTCTGCTAGCTGTTTCTTGGTCCGATTTATAATATAACAAGGCACAAAAAGAAAACGAGTAAGCTGTATATAAATGAACACCATAACATGTTAACAGAATGAAATAAGTAGGAAGAAAACTGAGAAATTCAGCTTTAGAACCTAGATTAAGATAGGTTTTATCTGAATTCTACCATAATTTCAAAAATAGGTAACTGCAAGCAGGAAAATGCTTCAGTTGAGATTTTGTGGAAAGTGTTATTGTGACAAAAATGTGTCTTATCTTTTCAGGCAAGGGCTTTGAGGAGCTAATGATAGTGAATCTCGCACGGTATAAACCAACAGGAGAGTTTGTCACTGTCCGGAGGATCAACTTAGAGGCCTGCACCAATGAGATGGTGGCATTTTTGCAGGTGAGGTAGCAATATTGTGCAGTTAGTTTGCTTTGTCCTTAGTTGGAGACGCTTACCTTGGTTCAGCCTGAATTACTATGGCAAATGGCCAAATGGGAGCCTCAGTGACCGCCCCCTCCCGCTGGAAACAAACCAAGAAACCGCATGTGGCAAAAAGGAGCGCTAGGCCGTGGTAGGCTGCCCCCTTACCCTCTTGTGATAGCCAAACAGGGTGTTTTTTTAATGCTTTCCCCCCATTCACTTCTCATGTCCCTCTGTGGCCCCCTAGCCTCATGCTGTGCCCCCCCCATTTATGTCATTTTCACCCGTGGCCCCCTTGGAATATCCTGCCTAAGACCCCCGGTTGGGAAACACTGAGATAGACAACAAATTCCTGTCCTCCTGAACTTACAAGAAAGGCATTTCCATAACATCTTCCACTGCTGAACTGCTCTTACAGTTGGAAGATTTGGAGCTTTAAATGGCTGCTTTATAGTGTAATCCTATGCATGTCTGCTCAGACGTAAGTCCCTGGTAAGATAAAAATGACTTCATGGTGTGGAGGGGAAGAGTTAGTAGAATGAATCATTAGGTCCTAAGCACCACAGAAAGACTCAATATTTTTGTTCATTTTATATTGTAGTTTATTGGTCTGCTTATAATGTAGTAATGCATTATGAAATGCACTGTATTCTCTGTCATCTGAAATGTCAAGTGGTCTTCAAGGGCAACTCCATGGATATTACAGTAATTACTCTTTGAGATTAACAGTGACCTATCTAACAAGTCGGGGCATTTGCTAGTTGTAGCTGATAAGAAAAGCTTTCATGACAATCCAGGAGCAAAACTGGGTCACGAAGACACTATAGACTGCACCATAGCTGCCAAGTTTTCCCTTTTCTCGCGAGGAAGCCTATTCAGCATAAGGGAAAATCCCTTAAAATAAGGGATAATTTGGCAACTATGGACTGCACATAGGTTCTTTCAAGATACTGGGATCCTGTTAATGCTGAGAACACATAGATAATCCATCATTGTCAACTATGACTGACATGGATTTAGTTTCAGATTGTTCATAAGCACTGGTTTGGAATAGAATTTTATTACTTTTAAATGTTTAAAGGTGATAGCCAATGTAAGTCTTACCCACTGAAATCAATGAGTTTGAAGTGCCTGTAAATGTTATCTTTGAGCACTCGAGTAATACAGGCTGCAAGTCTGAATAAATTATATGAGGAAATCCCCCCCCCCCATTATTATCTACCATCAGCCTCATACCGAGCATACTTTTCCAAGAAACCAAAAATTTGATCGTTTTGAAAGAAGTGGTTAGAATGAGGACGATTTTGAAAGATTCAGTCTGCCATCTTGATTCAAAATGGTGTCCAATTGTATCCAAACATAGATGAAAACCCACTGTTTAATCTCAGGATCCATTATGAAAAATTGGGTTACAATATCTTAACAGTGTCCAAATGCATAGTGAACAGTCAAGCAAGAAACTTTCCAAAATATACTATGTATGTATGTATGTATGTATGTATGTATGTATGTATGTATGTATTTCATTTCATTTCATTTCATTTCATTTCATTTCATGTAAAAAGAGAGGGCATCTTCATTTGAAGCTGGTATCTTTTGATTCGCATAATATGTTTTACTGACCTGTACCCCAAATTTACAAAACACCTGGCCAGCAGAGCTAGTTATTTTTAAACAGTCAAAGCTGTCAAGCGATTTACAAGATTAAATAATAAACTTGATTAGCTTGTTCCCACCTGCTGTATAAATAACTAAGCAAATAAAATTACTAGTAAAATGCTGTTTTATTGCTGACCCTTTGGTTTGGTTTACTCCTGTTATAGTGCAATGGTGTTTTTATTATTTTATTTGTCTCGGTAATTCATGTGGATTAAGTATCCAAATTCTGATTGTACCCTGAATTGGCAAAAGAAGCAATAAGCCATGATATAAGTTGTGAAGGGGTGTCAGTTGGCCAATTGTTTTTTCCCTGGGGTATCCATACCTCTTGAAGTTTCCTTTAGTCATTTGTTAAAAAATAATTGTTGTCTTATCATTTTTTGCTTTCAGGGTGAGCTTCATGTCTCAAAGTTCTTCAGCCACCCAAATCTTGTGCCGTATAAAGCAGCCTTCATAGCCGACAATGAACTGTGGGTTGTTACATCTTTCATGGCATATGGTAAGTAAAACTTGAACCTTCCTCCACCATTAGACAGGATATAGGTTTAATGTGAGGACATATTCAGACACTCACAATGATCCTTTGCACTTATGGTGCTGTAAAAGAGGTGAGGCAGCTTCATTTTTTTCAGTATTTGCTCTGCATGTGCTCTTTCCAGGAAAGTTTTGTGTTAACCTCAGAGACAGAGTATTCTGTTAGGTAAGCATAACCCTCAGGAAGGGAAACTTGAAACCTTTTAAAAGCAAATGAAGGTTTCAGAGCATCTTCTGCTATAAAAATTCCGTTTGAGGTAAAAAGAGAATTTTGTAATGATAGAATTTAGCTTTTGTACTTGTAACCAGCCTTTGGTTCAATTGAATTTAACCTTTCTCTCTGCTGATGTCGTCTCTACAAGGGAGGAAGATTTTTTTGGGGGTGGGGTGCTATTAGAGAAAATTGAACCAGAAATTACTTTAGTATTCTCAAGTATAGTTCTATGTGCTTGAACTTGTTCTCTCTGGAATCCGAAGGCAGGTCTGTGCATGTGTCTGTTTTCTACAAATAATGAGAGGAGCAATTGTTAAAACAACTGGCTTGAGTTTTTCTGGACTGTTGAAGTACTTTGTGTTTTTTCTCCTTTTTGTAGGTTCTGCTAAAGATTTAATCTGTACACATTTTATGGATGGGATGAGTGAGCTAGCTATGGCTTATATCCTCCAAGGTGTTTTGAAGGCTCTTGATTACATTCACCATATGGGATATGTTCACAGGTAAGCACCTTAAGCAATAGAAAGCAAAATTTAACTCTTCTGAAATGAGCCCTAGTATCTCAGCTTCCCACAAAGATTTAGGAAGTTGTAGTCATTTGAGTGCAATTTCTTAAAAAACCATAGCTGTAGTTTCCTGGACTGCCTGTTTGGTAGGCATTACAGTCAAATGTGGTTGAAGCTGGTTTGAGTTTGTGGTGTAGACAAACAACACAAGAAATGTTAAAATGTCATGGGACTGGAAACATGATTAGGCAAAAGGAGAATTGAAGTTGTCTTGCTCCAGGTTTTTGCCGGAGGGCACAATGCAAGCTGCCACTGGGGTTTACTGTGTGTTTGCCACATCGGCATGGAATTTATCATATGGAATCTGAGCTGAGCTGAGAGCCTAGCTCTCAGTGTAGAAACAGCATGTATGCATGCAGACATTCTATCCTTACTGCTTACAAAGAAATGTCCTCGTGAAAATTAGTTGTCGTTTTGTCCCTCTAATTTTACCTTTTTGTTAGGGTTACTCTGTTAAATTGTGAAGCAGGTAGCCTCTCTCTCAAGTCTGGTACATAGGTGCAGTCTATTGCCCTGTTTTCATTTGTTACTGCACATTAGAAGCATGGACTGGAACCTGAACAAGATGTGTGGTCAGCTAGACCTACTAGGTTTGGTAGGGAGAAGGAAAGTTTCAAGGTTTCTCCCTCTTGCTGAGAAATAAGCAGAGTTGTTGAAGTCTTGCCTCGGCTCAGCAATCAAATGGTTGTTGAGTATGATACATGACTTCCTATTTGCTTATAGTATATAGTGTTACAGTATACACTTGCATATACTTGGATCCTAGGCTTTAGATTTCCTACATATAAAATTGAGTAGGGTTGGGTGGAGGTGTTGGGTGGGGGGTTTGTGGCTGCTTTCTCTCTATCCTCTTTGTATGCAGGAGTGTGAAGGCCAGTCATGTCCTGATTTCTGCAGATGGGAAGGTGTACCTCTCTGGCCTGCGCAGTAACCTAAGCATGATCAGTCATGGTCAGCGTCTCAAAGTAGTTCATGATTTCCCCAAGTATAGCATCAAGGTTCTGCCATGGCTAAGCCCAGAGGTCTTGCAGCAGGTATGTTAGATTCTTTCTTAGTCTCGTTTACTTTGCTCTCAAGTGTACGGGACCAACTCTTGCCAAATGTGTCTCATTGATTAAATGAATTGTGCTGTGAAATACCCCAACCATATAGTCTAAGATAGCTGTTCAGGTAACTTCCCACCTCACTGACTACACTTTTCTAAACAAAACACAACTCTTACACTGAGGGGCTTGAGCTTAAACCACAGATTAGGGGTGTCACCTCCTCCTCCTCCTCTGTTGAGCAACCCCTGGGGCTCTTTTTGTGTAACATGGAGTAACACTGAAAGCACATATAAAATTGGTACAAGGGCCACAGCTCGGGGGTAGAGCAATCTGCTTTGCATGCAGAAGACCCCTGGTTCAATCCCTGGCATCTCTAGGCATGGGTGTAGCCGGGGGGGGGGCAGTTGCCCCCCTAGATCATGTAAAACAATAGAAATATTTAACCAACTGACCAATCATGTCGGTTCCCCCCCCAACAAAGATCCTTTCCCCCCCCCCCAAACAAAAATCCTGGCTACACCCATGTCTCCAGGGAGAGAACTTGTATCTGAAACCCTGGAAAGCTGCTGCCAGTCAGTGTAGACAGTACTGAGCTAGAAGGACCTAGTGATCTGGCTCAGTATGAGTAGCAGTGATAGATTCTTTGTTTAATTACTGTATTTTTCCGTCTATAAGATGCCCCCATGTATAAGACGCCCCCTATTTTGGGGACTCAGGTTTAAGGAAAGGGGGAGATATATCTGTGTATATTATTTTTAAGGGGGGAAACCTAGTCTTATACACGGAAAAATACGGTAATTTCCGCCAGTTTAAACAGGGCTCACAATGGATTAAGCACATTATTTTTATTTTATCCTTTTAGAATCTCCAAGGCTATGACGCAAAATCTGACATCTACAGTGTAGGAATAACAGCCTGTGAGCTGGCAAATGGTCATGTCCCTTTCAAGGATATGCCTGGAACTCAGGTAGGGAATTTTCTGCTCTACTTCAGGCTCCACCTGTACTATAATCAGAGCCAGGAGGCTAAAAGTATTGCGGCGCTAGCCGTGTTACTGTAGGGCGAGCTTTTCTAGTAAACCAAATGCACCTGCTTTCCCCCTCTTGTGCTTCAGATGCTTTTGGAGAAGCTAAATGGCACTGTCCCTTGCCTGCTGGACACAACTACTATTCCTCCAGAGGAGCTGACCATGAAGCCATCACACTCAGGGGTTAGCACTGGGCTTGGGGAAGGCATGGCAGCCAGCAGTGGCAGGGCCTCTAATGGTGAGGCAGCACCACATCCATACCACCGTACCTTCTCGCCCTCCTTCCACCACTTTGTGGAGCAATGCCTTCAAAGGAACCCGGACTTGAGGTATAGCAAAAACAAAGAAATCTCACCGACTGAGGAAGGTTTGAAAAGGCGCATCCCCTCTGGTGATGTGGGAGGCCTATGTTATGCTTGGTATACATTGAAGTATGCTAGTGGGATGGTAGAAGAAGAACATCACTTGGTAGAATCCATGTTCTCTAACCTAGGTTCTGTCACCAGAACGTGGAAGGCCTGGAAACTCCCTGATTAGGGTGCACAGGGGATACACTTGATAATTGTAAAGCGTCTGGTGGGGGAGACCAAGCTAAAACATCTCGCAGGCCTTGATGAATGGATATATCAAAGCAGCTGTTTGCATATACCTATAAAGCAGATTCTCATAGTGTTGGCTGGTAAAAGGGGGACTTTCAAAGTCTTTTATCAAACAGATCTGTGCTCAGAAGTTGCAAAGCAATAATAAAGTATGTAAATGTCCTCTCTCTGCCTGAATGTATTCACCTGTTCCAAATTTGCAGACGTAGAATGGTTTTTGTGATCACAGTCTTGATACAGTCAGGATAGCCGTTGATGTAGTCATACATGTAGCCACAGCAAGAAACTTCTTAAATGAACTACTAGCCTAGGTTGATAGGGAGGATGGTGGCTTTCAAGTGTTATCAAATGTAGTTGGAACAGGGATTGTATGTCCCTTGCAGTTCCTATTCCCCACTGTTCTTGATTAACTTGGATATGGACAGTCCAAAGCTTTTTCTTGCTTGGGGCAGATAAGAAAGCCACAAACAGTGGGAAGTGTTTCTTATAGCTTCACCATCCTGAAGCTATAAAATATAATATTTACTGCTCTCTCTCTCTCTCCATATTCCTTCTCATACTGATACACCACCCCTTCTTGTTATTCTCTTGAACAGGCCAAGCGCAAGTACACTGCTCAACCATTCCTTTTTCAAACAGGTAAATGGCTTGGTTCCTCACTTTTGCCCCAGTACTATTCTTCCTTTGTTTCATCATGCTATAGCAGAACGTAGGCCTCCAGAAACATGGGGGGCGAGGAGAGAAAGAGAGAACCCTGCTGCTATTGGAACTTTCTCCTGTGATAATGGGACTTCTAGGGTTTTGAAACTTGGAAGCTGCTCTTGGTTTTTGTTACAACCCTTGGATGAATGAGGGTGCTTTGATCTGGTGGTGGGCAAGAGGCCCAAGGGATTGTGCAAGGAACACAAAGCACACCTTGCTACATATGCGAAGTGAGCCAAGGAGATTGTTCCTGCAACTCAGGATTTTGGGGGCTCTTTTCTCCCTTCCTCACTGGCTGTGTTGCTCCAACACTATTCTGTCTCTCCCCCAGCCTTGCTGAGGCTAAAGTATTTACCCCTTAGTAAAAGCACTGACCCAATCCTACTCTGAAGATTAGAACAATTTTGTTTTCAGGTTTGTCTGCCTTTTGAGAAAATGCATTCAATCCTGCTTCTGTAATTGCAATGGCCTTGCTGCTGGCCACTAGCCTGAAACAAACAGCAGTGTCCTTTGGTAATGTCCCTTGCCAGACACATCATTCAGGCTGTATACAATTTATCAGTGATACCAATGTATGATGGAGGTGGGTGGGTTGGGATTTTTTAAAATGAGAGTTTATTTTGTTATATTGTGCTGAGTCTGTAGCTATACAAAATGAGATAATTTCCCCCATTTTTCTAATGCCCTCAGTGATGTATGTGGCCACCCCACACTCAATTGCACACATCTGTCTGGATCTGCTAGGGGTGTTTTACTGCTTTCCCCCCACTCATCAAATGTTTATTCAGATGAATGAGGAGAGGGTGATTTGCATCCCCACCAGGCTTCTGGAAGGAGTGGGTGGGTTTAAACCTCCCTGCACACCACAGCACAATTTTTATTTTTACTGCCACTGCTGACATTTTGGGGAGTGGGGGTGGGGAGAAATTTGCTTGGTTCCAGCCCAAATATTAGCCACCCCCTACTAATGACTTGTTGAATTTATAGTTTATTTTGGATTACACTATTAAACCAGATTACAGTGGTACCTCTGGTTAAGAACTTAATTCATTCCGGAGGTCCGTTCTTAACCTGAAACTGTTCTTAACCTGAGGTACTACTTTAGCTAATGGGGCCTCCTGCTGCTGCTGGAGCACGATTTCTGTTCTCATCCTGAAGCAAAGTTCTTAATCTGAGGTACTATTTCTGGGTTAGCGGAGTTTGTAACCTGAAGCGTTCGTAACCTGAAGCATTTGTAACCCGAGGTACCACTGTACCAGGAAGTCGGGGAACTGCTGGGATCCCCCCCCCCCCGGCCAAGTGAGGTTGTCATTCAGAAATGCTGCAAAGGGTGGGAAATGTATAAATATGAAGGTATATTGGAGGAAATAAGAGCAGTTGTGTTTAGATAGAAAACCCAATACAAAATTCAACCTGGCTTGACTTTTCCACAAATGCCTCTTCTCGTCCCCTAACATAAGAGGGCCCTGGGTGATCTATCTAGTCCACTATCCTATTTCAAACAGTGGGCAGCCAGATGCCCCAGAGACACTTACGAACAGGGCATGAAGGCAACAGCCAAGCTCTGTTTGTTCCCAGCAGCTATGAAACTAATGAAAGCCAGAATTCTATTTTATTATTCCACAATAGTCAATGAAACTAAATTAACAGCATGTGCAGAGAATGTCCACATATTCAAAAGTACGGTTGTATACCCTACCCCATGACTGTATAAAAAGACTGGTGTAAGTTACACTTAACCTCTTCATTCTAGCTTGGAGTTCTTAATTCTGCTCAATTTAGCATTTTCCCTTCTCCCCATGTCTTCCAGATCAAACGCCGTGCCTCTGAAGCGCTTCCTGAACTGCTGTATCCTGTCACACCTATCACCAGCTTTGAAGGCATGCAGGCACAAGATCCTAGTCTTATTTTTGGACTGGTTTCCCATCTGGAGCAGCTTGAGATGGATGACTGGGAGTTCTAGACCACCAACAGAAGAAAGCATATAAAGTGTAGAAATTCTTGAGAGAAAGCAAGCTTTCTTCAGGCATGGTTAACTTACGTAACACCACCTCCCTTTCTCACCGAGTCGTGATGTTATACTGCAGTTTACGTCTCCCATAGGAAGGTGGTCTAGATGACACACTGGAGGAAGACCCAGGGAGTATAGACTGTGGGAGTGCAGTGAGGATGTGATGCCAGTGACTTCTAGCTCAGCTTTTGGTATGTTTGCATTCAAAATGATGGTCCATTGAACCAGTTTCCCCCTGCCATATCTGTGCTGTTGCTGGAGCTCCAGGTTTAGGGAGGATGTTTGGGTGTTCCTTGCTGTAGTTTCCTAGTCAAGGGTTGCCTTTGAGACAGCTGGGAATCAGCTTGGATGTTCATATATTACTTGCAAAGCATTCTTACCCAATGGAAAAATCAACAGCTTTGCAAGACAAAAGTGAAGGTAGCATTTGCAATAGCTGCATCCCATGCTGAAGGTATTCCCCCCCCCCTTCCCCACTGGATAATCAAAGTATGATGGGAATGGTAGATTTAACCCTATGGTGCTAAAAGTTTCCAACAGCAAACCAGAAAGGCCAGGACTCAAGTCACTTTCTAGCAAAGCCAGCATTTTCCCCTAGTGTAAGTATTGCTGTAATGGCTCACCTCCAGCTGTGGATCTGAGTGCTGTGCACTCCTTTTTTTTTTCTTAAAGAAACACTTACCCATCTCTTCCAGCAGAGTACATTCTAAGGAGTTTAAGGGATGCTGGTCCTAGCTGTCTCTCCAACACAGGTTGAACGTATTTTAAAAACTCCTCTGTATCTCTGCCAAAATTCTACCCTCTTTTTCTTAGGGGCATGGGTGTTCATTGTTCACTGTATCTTTCCATTCTAAAAATGCTTTGCCACTCGAGTTTTAGTTTCCACCTAGGACAAGTGCTGGTTGATGACAAAACTTGCAGAACCTTGAACACTTTACCCCTGTATGCCTGTCTACTACACTCCTTGCTGTTATGAATTTTCCCCAAATGGTGTAGCGAAGCCTTTTCTTTCCATTTCTCTCCCACCCCCAGGGGAGCTGTTTTCTTCTTAATCATTTTCACTCAATCAAGCACTGAGCCAAACCTCTTGCTGCATCTGTCTGGTTGGAGCAGATGCAGGACTCTTATGTATGCCTGTGTGTCTTACACTGTACTTGAACCCCAATCCATGTTTGCTCTTCTAGTTTTGTTGCCAATTAAAATTTTATGCACTCTTCAGTGGTAGAACTTTTGTGTAACATAGCTGGCTTCCTGTTTTTGCTCTGCAAAGAAGATTTATGCACCTGGAATTGGAAGCACAGCTTATAGGGTTTTATAGAATGGGTGTCAAGCCTAGTAGACTAAACCTATAAATTCTAAAGCAGGGGTCTCCAAACTAAGGCCCGGGGGCCGGATGCGGCCCAATCACCTTTTCAATCCGGCCCGCGGACAGTCTGGGAATCAGCATGTTTTTACATGAGTAGAATATGTCCTTTTATTTAAAATGCATCTCTGGGTTATTTGTGGGACATAGTTCTAAAGCCTGGGTCTTGCTAACTTAACCAGTGAACTTTTCCTTCTTGTTTCTGCTGAGACAAAGTTCAGTTATTGAAGCAGAATGGAGGTAAGATGGAAGAGGTGATTCACTAAAGCAATGGCCTTGCTTTTTATTATAATAAGTCCTATAAAGTATAAACTACCTTTTTAAAGATAATACATTTATTAGGACCAACTAGAATATAATGAACTTATGCTGGATGTTGTGCAATACAGGAGAAGCCCAATATTGGAGGCTAAAACTCTCCAGACTACAAAAGCAGAACAATGGAATACATTCTTCGTTAGCTATAAAATGATTTCAAAATGTGAAGGCTGCTGGGATAGAAGCAATGCTCCCCTCCCCAAATTGTTTTGTTTAACATAAAGTGCCAGGAGCTGTGTGTAGAGAAGCAAGCTAGTCCCTATCACACAGGCTAGGTTTACCTGGAAGAACAATGCGTGATAAGCTAACTCATTTGTGTATAAGTTATTTATTCAGCCACAGAACTAGTTTCTGAAGGCAGGGAAGGGGGTGGGGAATGAGGGCTGAGCAATGTCATTGGCTCTTCCACATCATCTGGGAGTCCCTCTTCAATCTTGCGTTTTTCCAGCTTTGTTATCAGCTCTAAAAAAACACAAGATCAAATACAGGTGAAGGTTCATCACGCAAACGGCCCAAGTCACACAAAAAATGAGTGGAAAAACCCTTTCTTTGGTGTTCACACACTGAATATAAATAATTCCAACCCACAGGATGACAAGACAGATGGGAGAAGCAGAACTACCCTACTCTTTTGCTTCAAACAGGATAGGCAAGTTTTCCTCAGCTCTAGAGGCCTTATTTTAATGAGTTACAAATATTTAAATTAATTTAAGGGTAAAATTTACAGTAAGAGCCTCTGGTTTTTCTCCACCTTAAACCCTTCAGGGTGACACATCTGTTGAAAAAAAAAAAACCTACTGCCAAGACAAACCACTGTGGTCAGGGAGCTACTTCTTAAGAAGTCTGTAGAACTTGTTGAGAAACAACTTCCTTCTAAAGGGAAGAGCATATTATGAAATCCTACTTTGGGATAAAGTTCCCCTTTGAAGTGGGCACATAGCCAGGGCCAGGCCAGTACATGCAACACCCTACTTGGAACACTGGTCTGCCTCAAAGGTTACTTGCTCAGGACAGATTGGTTTTTTACAGGAGAATTTTCATTTGATCTTCCCAGTTCTGTCAACGATTCCCTCTGGATCAGGATATCATTTAAGTATGAGGCAGGTGACAGTGATAATGAAAAACATCTAATTTAAAGGGATAACTCATAGAGGTGGCAGAGAACCTAATTAGGCCCACAAGTCTATTTTGGGCAAATCATGACTTAAGTCTTAAGCCTTAAGTCATGACTGCAAAGGAATAATAAAGCTTTGCAGCTGGAATTTGGTGCTTTTTGAATTTGGCACCCTGCACATCAGCAGAGAGCGGCACCAAATTCAAAATGCGCCAAATAAAAGCCATAGTTGCAAAGCATGACTCAGGAATGCCTTCCTGATTTTTTTCTTTGCAAAGTGCAGCTTGAAGTTGAAAACCCCTGATGCCAAGGGATTGACAGATGGGGGAGGCCAGCCAACCTATCAAAGTGGCTCACAGAAGGGTAGCTCCTATGGAATCTGGCCCTGCAGTCAAAGGGGGTTCACCACCCTGACTTTCAGCTTAGAACCAGGGAACCTGAGGGGCTGCTAACCTGTATATTTTATGTTGAGGGATTAATGTGGATGTCTCTGCCATTACCTGGGATATTTGCATAATGCCTATCCATTACAAAACTTCTAAATGGCCTCTATTCATCCAACATGTAATTTTGCTGTAGCATGGTCAGAATAATAGACCTTTCTACCCTGCCTGCACCCACAGTGTAACATAATCCACCACAGGCTAGAGTACCTTTGGCTGGGTTGAAGACACCGTTTGTTTGCTTGTCACATACGTAACATCGCTGTGACTTCCGATAATGCTGCAGGGCACAGCTCTCACAGAAGTAATGTTTACACCTGGAAAAAAAGCACAAAGCAAAGATAGTCAGGTCCAGCAGCTTTCTAGCAGGATGTCTTATTTGATACTTTCACCCCACTTTTTGAGGTTTATTTTGTCTCAACTTCAAAGTCATACACTGAGAATACCGCTATTGTGACTGGTTGATGCCAGCTGAGTTTGCAGGCTGTTAACTCCATGCCCCAATACAAAGGTGTGTGTTTTTTCCTGCACATTTATAGAATTGCAGAATGCTGGCACCCCAGCCAAGATCCTCACTCTGCGTCATTGCCACATTTCTTATTTTATTTTTAAAGTCCCCCTCATAGCTCTATGTGAAAAGCTTCCAAGTTTAAACAAAAGGAGCATCTGGATCCTCCAGCCATCTTACTTGGTCACCACAGGATTCTTGAAGGAGCTCCTGCAAATGAAGCACTTGAAAGGCAGTTCTTCATCGTCACTGCTCACCTCGTAGTTTTCATCATCTGCTCAAAAGAAAGAAGTATTTGCTTGGTTCTGCTGCTAACTATAACGGGATGTGACTTAACTTCTGCCCACCCTGTGTAGGAAGCTGTATTGCCAAGAATAGGCAAGCCTTCAACATCTAGGTTCCTTTGAAGCCACCAGCACATAGGATGAAAATATTAGCTTTAATGAGCTTATTAAACTGCCCACTCAAACCATCTGCTCTTGTTCTCCCTCCCGCCCACCCTTTTCTATTAACAGACAAAGAAGGGAGGGGTGCCTTTGCTCCAGCAGTTTAACTAGGCAGATGCCTGGTTCCCAGTACTCTCACGGGCTATCATAAAAGCACAATCCTACTGAATATCTTCCAAGTTTTTACAACTTACTTTACCAACAGAAGAGGCCCCATAAAGATCTAAGTGGGGGTTGTACAAAGAGAAGGCAACTCATGACCCATGAGCCTTAATGGATGAAATCTTAAGGGGAACTCTGCAAATTGCCCATCTGAACAGCACCACAGCCATGACTAAGTACCAACAAGTAGCAGGAAGGCAACATAGAAAGGAAGCCAGCTGTATTTCAGTCTTTGCATTTTTAATCAACTAAATGATCTTACAAGAAACTCGCACCAGTTCAAACCAACTGCTATAATCTTTTCATTCCAAGGGAGGACCCTATCAAAGAAGAAAAATAGCTGCTATTACAATACATGGATTGTTCCTCACTTTTTCCAATTGAATCTCCCACATGCAGTTTGAAACATCAGAAAAGCATTAGCTAAAACTTGAGCAGTGACTGAAAAGCTTGCAGATCAAAAGGAGAAAAACAAATACTTAGCTCACCATGCCCCCTTACTTTTGTTTGTAGTCTGGTATTGCTTGCTAATTCTGATTAGCAAATATCACTTGTCCCAGATACAGTGGTACCTCGGTTTATGGACGCAATTGGTTAGCCATTCGCTCCCTGAGCAGTACTCAAACGGAGTCTCTTCCGCGTGTGCGCGAAGCGATGATAGAGCACTTCTGTGCATGCGCACGCCGTGCAGATCGCTTCTGCACATCTGCGTGCCACGAAACCCAGAAGTAAACACTTCCGGGTCCGCAGAGTACTCAAACCGAGAGTACTCAAACCACAGCGGATGTAAACCGAGGTACGACTACCCCTAAACACTCCTTCAAAGTGACATCCATCTCTCTGCACAGCAACACTTAACATATGCTAAATCACCCAAAGTTAAAAGGCTGCCTGACCCTCATTTATCCATTTACTTTTTAATCTTTTGAGGATCTTTTGAACTAGAAGTGGCTATTCGGTTATGCTTTCTCCTGGTGTTGGGCATCCAACTTGAATGAATCTTTATTTGCATCAGCCATAGCAATAAAACAACAATATGATATACAAAGAATAGAAATAAAAAGTCAATTATATAAAATACGTTTTAGGGTTTTGAATCAATAGTCAAATAGTGGGTCCTATTCTGATTGCCCCAGCTAAAAACCTTGCAACCTTTGCTGTCATCTCCTCATCTTGATCTGCCAAGAGAAAGGACACTGGCAGTGGTTGGGCGACCCGGAATGGCACCCAACTTCCCATCAAACCCAGGCACCATGGCCAGCCATCAGGTTCTCCAGCCTTGTTTTATACCAAAGTTCTAGGAGGAAAGCAAGCAGGTGCTGAGGACAAAGCAGTTCAGGAAGGCTGATTCCCTAGGGATAATTTTCCCAATCTCCTAAAAAATCAGTATCGAAGTTAGTAAGACAAAACACGTAAGCATACTTGATAGCATTTAATGATAAAGCTTCAAAATTAGTCTCTAATTAAGGCTTCGATGTCATGCACCCAGTTTATTCTCCAATGCAGCCCAAAGGCAATACCGATCTTGCCCTCTACACCTCTAATTTTTGTGTCATGCAAATTTGAAAGGACTATTTCCTAGTCCCTCATTCAAACATCTTAAGCTGAACAACTTCAGGCAAGAGAACAAGGATTGCTCAACATACCATTAACTCCATAGCGTCCCTCATCCAATTCTCGTTCAATCTGCCAGCCATGCTTGTAGTCTGATCGGTCATGGAGGAATTTGCAGCTGTCTATAGGAAAAGCAAACCAATGTGTGAGCATTTGTCAGTGATTTCTGTCTTGCTGCCAACTTCCCCTACGTTTATGGCATAGCTGCCAAGTTATCCCTTTTTTAAAGGGATTTCCCCTTATGCGGAATAGGCTTTCTCGCGAGAAAAGGGAAAACTTGGCAGCTATGGTTTATGGAGATGCACAATCTTAAGCAGGTATCACACAGATCCGCTATTAGGAAAGTATATGAAACAGCCATTCACCTCCAAATCCACAAAACCCAGTTTCCTTGTAATCCTTGCAGATGTCAGGTTGGTAGTCCCATCGCACAGTGGCCCTCAGATGCTCTGGGGCTCGTATGGGTCCCTTCCTGAAATGAAGAAGAAAGGCCTTAAAACAGCTGCCGTGTGCTACGCAGAAGGAGATAATAAGTTGTGATAAACGAGCAAGGAGAGGATCAAGGGGTAGTTGGATGGGGAATGGTGAGGGGTTTTTTTAAGTAGGAAGATTTGAAGAACAAATCTGATAAAGAGAAAGGTGGCTTTACATCAGGCATCCCCAATCTGCGGCCCTCCAGATGTTTTGGCCTACAACTCCCATGAGCCCTAGCTAGCAGGATCAGTGGTCGGGGAAGATGGGAATTGCAGTCCAAAACATCTGGAGGGCCAAAGTTTGGGGGTGCCTGCTTTACATGATACAGTATTTCAAAACCTGTTTTTCTTTAACACTGGCTTTTTTAAAAAATCTGGAATTTTCAGGAAATCTATTTTGGTCATGCTGCTATATTTTGGTGGTATTTATTGCTGGCATGTCAACTGCATGTACTTCTTAGAACAAAGAGAGCGTTCTGGGGTGCATAGAGATGTGCATGTTGACTCACCACAATACTGCAAATCTATGAAGAACAACTATACATCTTGGCCGTGAGTCCCGAGAGACTTGCTCCCTGCCTAGCATACCTTTTTCCACCTGGCCTGGGAGGGTGGGGCCCTGATTGACTTCAGCTACAAAAGCTGATGTGTTTGATGAGATTCTTGGGTTGAGGAACTGTTTAGTGGGGCTTTTGTTACTGATAAGATTTTTTGTATCTCTATTTTTAGATCTTCTTATGATTTAATGTGGAAACTGTTCAATTTGGTTGTGTACCTTTTGCTGTATTTTATTTATTATGACTATTTTTGTTATATTTGTATTTTTTTCATGTTGTAAGCTGCCTTGAGCATCACTTTTACGATGGAAAAGTGTCATACAAATTAAATCATGTATGTGCAGTATAAACTGAGAATCTCTCAATATCATAAGCAACTTAGAAATAGGAGCAGGGATTGTAATTGGAGGAAAATGCAATGCTAAAAAATCAGCCAGCTGGATTTTTCTGAGGCACAAAATTCACATAAAGCCAACATGCTGCAAAATGTTTCATGCGTTCCTGCCTTACCTTACCATGCCTGAGGAAGCATTCCCCATGGACGTATCTTTTGGCTTCACATACTTTTGGTAATTATTGATCCCACGGTAAATCTTATCGTCTTCCTTCCCTTCAAGTTCCTGAACAGAGACAGGGAGGAAAAACCACATCAACAAAACAGCTTGGTCGACACCAGAGCAGCTTCTTCCTCACATGTAACCAGCTCAATTCCCACATACTGGTACAATGAAGCAGCGGCTAAGAAAAGCACTGGTGAAATACAGAAAAACAGAGATGAGACCAGACAGCAGCAAGAAACAGAAACAAGAATAGTACTGAATATTTTTGTTAAAAAAAATATGTGCTGTACCTGGAGGAGGGAATAGGGGATGGCTGTGATACAAGTGGCCAGAAAGATTATGCTAGCAGCAGTCTTTTGGGGGGAAAATAAGGAAGAGGTGCAAAATAAAAATGAGAAATGCCACTAAGAAACTCTTATCCATTTCTTGAAGGTGTATGAAAACTTGTAGTAAAGGAAGGAACCTTTAAATGGTAAAGATATTCACCTTCTGTATTTGCTGGCTGCGTTCAAAAATGGCTTGTGCATCTTTCTCTTTCTCTGTGTCCAGCTCATATATAGCTGTTGCGCCCATGTCCTCCGGACCTACAGGTTTCTAAGATACAAGAATGTTATTAGTAAGGCAACATGGGAAGTGAACAATACTAAGCTAGCATTAGACTGTTATTTGAATTAGCAGTTATTCTAGCGATTCATTCAAACAGATGCATGTTCTCTCTAATGCAGGAGTTGCCAGACTTCAGACTTGGAGGACCTGATATTATTATTATTATTATTATTATTATTATTATTATTATTAACAACGCAACAATCACCCCTAACCAGAGTAAAGTAGTGCTTGGGAGAGGGTGAAGCCAATTGCTGCTGCACCTTATGAGCCTGTCACTGGGATAACCTACAAAGGCAAGTACATACCATCCCTGGGTTACTTCATAGAACTATAAAAATGGTCCGCA
Organism: Zootoca vivipara; assembly: GCF_965207765.1. Taxonomy (NCBI): domain Eukaryota; kingdom Metazoa; phylum Chordata; class Lepidosauria; order Squamata; family Lacertidae; genus Zootoca; species Zootoca vivipara. The sequence goes on along the minus strand of NC_142595.1, from coordinate 11,238,397 downwards.
GATTGTGTACAAAGGCCACCAGTTAATATTGCAGTTAAGGAACATGGAAGCTGCGAAATCAGCTACTGGCACAGGAGGAATGACCGCTGGGAAAAGTGCAGAGAGAAAAAAATGCCATGGTGCATCTGTAGCAGCATAATTGGACACCTTCATCTGCCCCAGCTGCAACAAAACATGTCTCTCCTGCATCAGTCTCTACAGCCACAACAGGTGCTGCAACCTTCCAACAGCTTGACCTCACTCCCAAAGAGGCACTCCACTGTCGAAAAGGACAGATGCCAGCAGGGAAGCCATGGCAGAGATTCAACCCCCCCCCCCCCCCGCAATTTTACTTGCTTTTATTTAAGTGCTTGGCATCAGAAACTCGTGCCAATAAGCTGTGCATCACATAATGTTAGTTTCGCACACTCGTACCGCAGATCTTGTAGACTTATATGCAACTCCAATTCTTTTAGACTTGCCCTCGTCCTCGCTACTGCTTGACGCATATGAGGTATGGTCTTTCACACTTTTCTTGGTCTAGAAGATGGAAAAATCAGTGGGAGTTAACTAGGAAACATTCAAGAGGGGACATATTCATGGGCCCTTGGGGAAACTGCATCACCTTCTGAATCATTGGGTTGGAAACTTCCTTGTGTCTCTCCTTCCTGACCACCGCGCTGCCTTCATCACTGCTGCTCCCTGTTGGGTAGATGGACACAAGCATTATCAAAGTACTAAAACAGATGAATATTGGCAGGCTGCATCTCCCATGAAACACCTACGTCCCTTGTTTGGCTACAGGGTCCTCCCACCCCACTGCAATAAGTTTATGATCCTATGAACAAAGGTAGCCAGCTGCTTTAGTCAAGAGGCAATGGCTTACTTTTGTTCCTAAACAACAGGTTCAGAAGGAGAAGCCTGCTAGCTCTCTTTCCTATGGCCAAACATATTTTTCATTAATTCTTTAAAAAAGGTTATAGGAGATTATGGAAATAGCAATGTTATCCAATAGGATCTGGTGACAATATACATAGTCCATATACAATTATAGATCACTGTTGAACAAACAAGAGACATAAAATAAAACCAAAATAAATGAACCACAGGTACGTGGATGTTTGGAAGGTAGGGGCTAGAAACGCTTCGGGATCCTTCCCGCTTCTCCTCCGCCTTGTCCCCGCCAAGGATTTCAAGGCTTTTTAACATGGACATAATGGTTAAACAAGACAATTACAACCTACAAAACACAATTTAGAAGCCGGTCAGGTGTTTCTCTTAATGTATTACGTTTCCCCCTTGGTTTTTAATGTATCTGTACAGTATATGTGTCTGAGGGGATGTTTGTCCCTTTGTTTTGGTCGGTTGCTAAGTTGCTTTGGGCTGCCCTGGGCAAGATAAAAGTGGCCAAAGAATTAAACAAGTAAAAAAAAATAAGCCAGTTATTAAAAAAGCAAACACTGACAAAAATTGTGTGCGTGTGTGATACTCTCACACACACGCGTATATGCCATGCAAATAATTGCAATAAAAACATTTCTCCGAGCACTTTTCAATGGCAGCCCCATCATGACAAGAAGGAAGCTTAGCCTAACTGCCGCCGTCGCCGCCCCCTTGGTCCACCCACTCCCAGCGGCGCGACAGGCTGGGTCTCTCACCGGGCTCTTGGTCGCTGCCCGGCCTTTTGCGCTGGCCCCTCCCGGGCGCGGGGCGACGCTTCTTGAAGAGGAAGCTGCAAACGGGCTGTGGGGCCGCCATCGCAAGTACGAAGCCTCACCGGAAGCGGAAGAGCCCGTCTGCCGATATACCCCTCCTCTCTCTCTCCCTCCTCTCTCTCCCCCTCCCCCCACCCGACAGCGACCAATCGGCCAAGGTTCTAGTCGGGCGTATTACGGACAGCGAGGCGACGCTCTACCGCTCGTCAGCTCCATCGTTGTGACGTAGTAGAATGTGATTGTTATTATTTTTTTTAAAGTAGACTCGCACGTAACTGAGAGCTTCCGGGTTCGCTTCGGGGTCCCCGCCAAGGATTTCAAGGCTTGCCGCGATCGGGCATTTTCGAACATTTAAACATGTTTTTATTGTAATTATCTTGGTTGTTTTGGTTTTTAACAGATCTTAAACCTGATATTAAGAGTCTCATGCTCTACCGACTTAGACATCCACGTCAATAGTATATCTATCTCTTTATAGTTTTAATTCTATCAATGCTTATTTTTTATTATCGTTTTTTTCTATGTTTTTAGCTGTTCCTATTTTTATCTGGAAGCCGCCTTGAGACCCGTCAGGGTAAAAGGTGGGACAACAATTATTATTACTATGATTATGATTGTGTAGTACATCTCATACTGACTGATGGAGCAAAAGCTAGTTTCTGGCATGCAACTGAGTCCTGGATCAAGATGGGGCAGACAATTTAAATAGACTGCTGCATTCTTTATTTTTTATTTCGTGGGGAAGATGGCTGGAAATCCAAGCCAACCTCTGCTCCCTCTAATAGTTTGCAACAGTAACAACAGACTACCTTACAGGGCTGCCGTAAATCACAGGTGGACTTTGGGCTCTCAAATATTTGCAGCGCCCTGTGTGATACTAAAATTTGGCACCCCCCTCCTCTCACACTCCATTCTACGTCATTGTTGCAGCACACCCAGTGGCACTAGTGCCCAGTGCAGCCAAACCGGTTGTGCTACCCTAAAACCGCTTCTGCTTACGTGCCCCACTCTCGGCCACCTTCCAACCCCAACATGCCCTGTGAGCTCGGAGGGGAGGCAACATCAAGGAAGCTCAGGCAAGAAGTGCTCCCGCTATTTGTTCCTGAAGAGACCCTTGGGCAGCTCGAGAGAACACACTGTTCTACTTTTATAACATTTGCTTCTTTTATGTATTGTGAGTTTGGGGGGTTAGTCTGTATAATGCCTGAGCCTCTTCTAATTCCTGGATTCCTGGATCCAGCAAGGGTTAAAATCTAATGGGGGATTCCATTGTTCAACTGGTTGGGCAAGTTTGTTTGTGACAAAATGGCCATAGTAGTAGTAGTAGTAGTAAATATAATAATAATAATAGTTTGTACCCTGCCCATCTGGCTGGGTTTCCCCAGCTGCTCTGGGCAGCTTCCAACAGAATATTAAAATACAATGATTCATCAAATACAAACAAACAAATTATTATTATTATTCAGATGTCTTCTAAAAGTCAGATAGTTGTTTACTGTATTTCTTTGACATCTGATGGGAGGGCGTTCCACAGGGCGAGTGCCACTACCGAGAAGGTCCTCTGCCTGGGTCCCTGTAACTTTGCTTCTCGCAGTGAGGGAACCGCCAGAAGGCCCTTGGAGCTCGACCTCAGTATCCAGGCTGAACGATGGGGGTGGAGACGCTGCTTCAGGTATACTGGGCCGAGGCCGTTTAGGGCTTTAAAGGTCAGCACCAACACTTTGAATTGTGCCTGGAAATGTACTGGGAGCCAATGTAGGTATTTCGGCCCGGCGTTATGTGGTCTCGGCGGCTACTCGCAGTCACCAGTCTAGCTGCCGCAAGAAGTTGCCAATTAAGGACCACCGTTAGAATTAAGGACCACCATTAGAACTCAGGACAAAAGGGGAAAACATGCTAAGAGGAAGGCACGCTTGACAAACCCTCACCGTGATCAACTCCCGCCTGGAAACTGGCCTCCACAGTCACATACAGATTCACTGTTAAAACCATGTTCATGGAAGACAATCTTACTCGGCTATGAGTGATCGCCAAAGAAGAAGAAGACCATTAGTATAACAAAATAGGTGATGGCGCCCTCTGACAAGTGGGTGGGCCTAGTGAGAAAGGAAATAATCTAGAGTGTGAGAGAGGTGAGAGCAGGCTGCAGGCAGAAACTGCGGGTCAGAGTCATGCCTGATTTCTGGTAGAATCCAAGACTGTGACTATGCAAGAAGCAAGACCTCTTTGCATGTTAATGCTGTGAACCCCTCCATCTTAGGCTCAGGTTGTATAGATGTGTCAATAAACCATATACAGTATCCTAAAGACACTACAGTCTCTGCTGTGCCTCATTCCAAAGGAAACTGAACCCTGGGTAAGTGTCTGAATTCCCTGGAAATTTGTCCCACTTGGAGTTCGGGTGGCATGTAAGAGTATTATAAATGTAGGGGCAAGATCAGAAAGGTTGTATATTATATACTGTATCTATGTGAAAACTATGGCAGTGATTGTTTCGGTTATCAGATTTCTGTATGAAGGATGGACATGAACTCCTGTCTTTGATGCTTACCTTGGGGAAATATGCTGTTGCAATAAACTCTGGACTTATAATAAAGAGATTATGTTGAACTAGTTTCGATGGATCTATATTACTCTCTCTTTTCCCCTGCCACTGGGGCGGAAATGAGAGTTGTCCATAGGAATCAGTGGAGGAATGTCGGATTTTAGATCAGTGTGGACACCAGCGTGCACTTCCCTGTAGACAGATGCAGGCTGCAGCATAAAGACAGGGGTTCCAGCTTTTTCTAACTTGGATCTTATGCTATATGAAATATTTGATTCGTTTTAATATCTGTTTTTTAAAAAAAAACAAAACTTTTTTTAAAGCACAGTTTGGCTGCATGCACATTAATGGAACATAGGGCTTCTGAATGCAGTTGAATGCTAGATTTAGGTTGGGAGTTATCTGGATTCACTTTTTAAGACAACTTCCTAGTTAAAAGCTCACTTGCCTTTCCACCCATCTCATCGGTCTGCTTCAAAAATAAAAGATGAGCCATGCATTGAAGACAAGATGGCAGAAGAAAAGAAGGTTCTTGTTTGGGCAGATTTAGCATACCGGTAACAGGATTGCAGGCCCATTCCCTCCTTTCCTAGAATCACCCATCCCAACTGGTACCACGGGAGAATAAATGTCTTTGCAATTCTGAGAACAGATGTAACTCCTTTAGTGAAAACTCTATGAAACCTCTGAAAAGCAAAGATGACAAATAACAGAAACATGGGGAAGCAGGTGTAGTACCATTCCTACTAACTTTTCTTCAGCATTCACCCTCTGGTTTTGTAAACGGAGTGAGTGATGGATCTGCCTTTGAAAGTAGGATTGCAGAGATCGGTGCCCTCAGGACAGAGCTTGGGGCTGGTGAGGGCTCCACATTTAAAAAAATTATTAAGGTTGATCGCCGAAGAATTGATGCTTTTGAATTATGGTGCTGGAGGAGACTCTTGAGAGTCCCATGGACTGCAAGAAGATCAAACTTATCCATTCTGAAGGAAATCAGCCCTGAGTGCTCACTGGAAGGACAGATCCTGAAGCTGAGGCTACAATACTTTGGCCACCTCATGAGGAGAGAAGACTCCCTGGAAAAGACCTGATGTTGGGAAAGATGGAGGGCACTAGGAGAAGGGGACGACAGAGGACGAGATGGTTGGACAGTGTTCTCGAAGCTACAAACATGAGTTTGACCAAACTGCGGGAGGCAGTACAAGACAGGAGTGCCTGGCGTGCTCTGGTCCATGGGGTCACGAAGAGTCGGACACGACTAAACAACAACATTATTATTATTACTATTATTACCCCGCCCATCTGGCTGGTTTGCTCCAGCCACTCTGGGCAGCTTCCAACACAAACGACAACAACAACAACAAACAACAACAACAAACATTAATAGTAACAATAAGATCCTATATAAAAAGTCACAACAACTTTAAAATAAACAACTTATACCAAATAAAGCAATATGTAGTAATATGTGTCTCCAAAACACGGGAGCACTGGCTGACCACATTTTGAATTAAGTAAGTGAAGGAATTAATGTTATCATCTAAAAGTGGTGGGGTGGGGACATTCGAACATTAAGTCCCAGAGTCTTAACATTACTTAGCAGCAGCAACACTAACTGCCGAGAAAGAGCAAAGCTATCCTACAAAGAAGAGAGAGAACAGATAAAGATGAAAGGAGACGTTTGAAATTTGCACTTTTTAACACTCCTCTCCCCACCTCACTAGCTCAGATAAACTGTTTCCATAACAATATCTGACTGTATATATGGCTAGCCTTTTGTGGAACCCTTACAGGTCTTCAACAAGATTTGTACAGTGTCTGCTCTCTCCTTTAATAAGCATTATAGACTTGGAAGGGACCTGCAAGGTCATCTCCTCCAACCCCCTGCAATGCAGGGAGCTCAGCCAAGGCATCCATGATAGATGGCCGTCCAACCTCTGCTTAATAATGGAGAGCTGAAAACAATACCAGTATATTTCACATATGGGAACCAATGGCTGTGCGGAATAGGAAAGCGGATGTAAGTGCAAGGGATGGAATATTTGAGGGCAGAATTCATGAAGGTCTGAATTCAGGAACTCATAGGCTTGTCACAGGGTGGACTACTCCTCTGCCTGTCGGGGAGGCTTATTCCATGCAGCAAAATGTGGAAGACAGCTGTATGAGTCAGACCCCTGCTTTCACAGTTTAAATAGAGCAGCATGTTCCCATTAAAGTGCCAAAAGTGTTTGCTATTTACAGACCAAGGAACTTATTATATAGAAAACGGTTTGCTGTAAACCATCTGGTACTCCTGATGTTTTCCTTCTCAGCTACTTCCTGTATTTATGGTGTTAGCAAAATCGACATGTGCCTTAATTTTATTTTTAACTACCCGCATAGACCTAGTTGAGATGCTCAGGGCACAGTTTTGATTATTAAACAATGGTTTGATCTTGTGTCCAGTGATTACTTTCACCCCCCCTCCCATGATTGTTATGGTTTTTGTGTTTTTTAAATAAAAGCAGATGGACATTGCGAAATGAGCAATGTGTCCTTGCAGTGCTGTGATTGGCTCCTGAGTTGATTGGCTGGGTGGTGATCAACCTGGGCTCCTATGGAGTCCTATGGGATATAGCTACTTACAGCATCTCTCCCAGGGGTTCCCAGACTTACCTGGCTTTGGGCCGGTGCCCGCCGCGCCGACCACGCGCCGGGCCGGAGGGCGGGGGTGGCGCACTTCCAGGTCAGAAAAATTGCCGAAAATCGTTTGTGCGCATGCGTATGGGCCTCCCCCGACCCAGAAGTGCACCGGAAATGACCTCTTCCGGGTCGGGAGAGGCCCATACGCATGTGCACAAACGATTTTCGGCGCTTTTTTCCGATCTGGAAGCGCGCCGCCGCGTTGCGTGCCGTAAGAGCGGGCGGTGGCAGCGGGCGGCAGGGGTCGTCGCGGGCCAGATTGGGAGGCCAATTGGGCAGCATCTGGCCCGCGGGCCGTAGTCTGGGGACCCCTAATCTCTCCCATCTCTGTAATAACTTTTCAGTGGCAGGGGAGGATAAGATTCTGAGTAAGATCTCCAGCCCTTCCCACCACAGCCACAACTCTCATAGCTGCCAAGTTATCCCTTTTTTAAAGGGATTTTCCCTTATGCTGAATAGGCTTCCTCGCGAGAAAAGGGAAAACTTGGCAGCTATGAACTCTGCATTTCCCCCAAGCCCTTATGTTGGCATTGTAGTTGTTACACAGCCTTAACATCTTGACTGTTGTGATGTTGCTGTTATACCCTACTAAGTCACTACAATATCCTAACTCCCCATGCTGACATGCATGGAAGATTTGGGGTGCAGTCCTTATTGTACCAGCTGCCATTATGATGTGGAAGAGATCTGATGTCCTCCTAGCACATCAATATCAGTTACACTGCTGCCACAAAGGATGTGCTGGTGCAACTCCCCATATGGGCCTGTCAAATACTCCACTGTGCTGCACCAGTGAAGCTATGCTGGTGGAACAGCTAGAAAGGGGAAGAACACACCTATCCTGTATTCATGCCCCCCATAGATAGTGCAATTCTGTACAGTGGTACCTCTGGATACGCACACCTCTGGTTGCGTATCCTTCAGGATGCGAACGTGGCAAACCCGAAAGTATTTTTTCGGGTTTCACCATGTGCCCATGCGCAGGAGCGCTCTACCACGCCGGGCGCATGCGCAAAACAGGCACCTCTGGTTGTGAATTCCTCGGGATCCGACCGGAGCTCCGGAACAGATCCCATGTGCAACCGGAGGTACCACTCTACTGACGTCAGAGTTGACACCACTGAGTTCAACGAGAGAAAAAGCAAATTTTAAGAGGCTTTGCTGCCCTTATCTACACCACCATGACAGAGAATAGGATATAGTACAAATTAGAACCTAATCACACCACACCACCAGGATATAAACTTCCACGCAGGAAGTCTGCAACTTTGGTGATAGGATGTACTACAGCATTGGGCTATATTTTCATGAATGGTCTCAGGTTGTGCACGCAACACACACAATGGATTCTGGCAAGCAGAACTATGCCCCAACAGGCTCTCTCCATAACATTGCAAGGAAATTGAGCACGTTGGCGAATAGGATTGCCCTGCTGTCGTAATCCTGTTCTGATGCAGGTTAACTCCCTGACAGAACTGCATGGTAAAGTGGAAGGAAATTAATTAACTGAACTGAATTTAAATAAATTTGCACAATACGAAAACCTCAACATAGCTTTTTTGTGATACTGAGGGAAGCTTTAGGTAAAGGTAAAGGGACCCCTGACCATTAGGTCCAGTCGTGACCGACTATGGGGTTGAGGCGCTCATCTCGTGTTATTGGCCGTGGGAGCCGGCGTATAGCTTCCAGGTCATGTGGCCAGCATGACAAAGCCGCTTCTGGCGAACCAGAGCAGCACACGGAAACGCCATTTACCTTCCCACTGTAGTGGTACCTATTTATCTACTTGCACTTTGACGTGCTTTCGAACTGCTAGGTTGGCAGGAGCTGGGAGCAACAGGAGCTCACCCCGTCGTGGGGATTTGAACCGCCGACCTTCTGATCAGCAATAATAGTGACTTTTAAAAGGTGCACTTTTAAAGGGATGGTGATAAACAGTCACAGCTGTTCTTTGCAGCAATCCAGACAGTTCTAATGTGTGGCCTCAATATGTACCCTTTCAGGGCTTTTGATCCCCACAGCTGCTGCCACGAGTGGAGACTGTTCTCCCTGCTGCAAGGCCCATTTCCACCTGGCCTAGGGGGCGGGGCCCAGACTCACCTTGAACAGCTAGGCTCCTGGGAGGCCGGAGGGACATTGCTGGAACAACTCTTGGGTTCGGGCAACTGGCTAAAATGTGTTAAAATGTTTTAAATGGTTCTAATTTTGGTTCCTCTGTTTGTTTTTGTTGGGTGGGGGTTGTTTAAATGTTTGGTTGGGGTTGGCGGTTATTTTAATTTGGATATAAGTGTAAGCTGTTTGTCGTTGTTGTTATCATACTCATCATTATTTTTGGTTTCTATTGATTTATTGGTTGGTTTGTTGCCTGTATGGGATATTCTGTTTTTTAATGTTTGATGTTTTGTTGTGTTTTTATATATGCTGTAAGCCATACGGAAACCCAGCCAGATGGGTGGGATATATTATTATTATTATTTATTAATTTTAATTTTATTATTATTTTGTTATTATTGGATTGCAGAGTTGCAAGGGATCCCAAGGTTCATCTAGTGCAACCCCAGTATAATAAAAATCGCATTTCAGTTCAGTTTAAAAGTGAGGCGAATATGGAAAAAGCCAACATTTCCTGCCTTTGAGAAATTCAGTCTCACCCAGAAAGCTGGCTAAATAAATGCTTAGGACGGGGGGGGGGGGGAGGCTTACAGTATTCGCAGATGGAACGGAATCGCCGCTGGGTGTCGCGATGGCCACACTCCGCACCCAGCGGTGGAGAGTAATCTGTTGCAAAGGGGCATCTATGGGCTGGAGAGAGGAGCGAGACAGCGAGAGCATCCGCGCGTCTAGACGCAGGGTAATCTCATTATCGCTTGCTATTCTTTCGCTTCGCGTTTCAATTTGCGCGCGCCGCCTCGCTTACCTTACGGCGCGGGAGGCGGTTTGCAAATGCCGGGGCGGAACCCGCCGGCGGCGACAAAGATCACCCCGTATATATTGCAACCCCCAAATAGAACGGTTTGCTTGCAGGAGGGACCCACCCCACTCCCCCACCCCACCCCATTGATGCAGTGCGAGTGGGAGGGAGACAGACCTTCTCTTAGTGTTGGGGGGCGGGGGCATCAGACCGGCCACACTTAGGTCCTTCGGGGCCGCCTTTTGTCCCCATAGAGGGGGGGGGACTTTGCTCCTCCCCCTATGGATGGCCCTACCCCACAGAACAAGAGCAGCAGCACCCCCAACACAACCCCCCACCCCCCCCTGCGTTGATAGAGGAGGCGGCAAGAATGGGGATTTAAGCGGGGAGAAAGAGGGGTGGGCGTCAGGGGCGGAGAAAGTGAGGAGGGGGAAGCTCGAGTGTGTGTGTTGGGGGGGGGGTTGGCTGCTGCGCGCGCACGCGGAGCACAAAGGAGACGCCGGGAGGAGGAGGAGGAGGAGCGCCGCGCTTTGTGCGCCGGAGACCTCTTGAGGGGAAGCCGCCACAGGCAGACACGCGCGGGCGCGCGCGCATTCACACGGACACCCGTACCCGGCTTGGGCCGTGCTGCTGCGCCTACCTTCCTCCTCCTCCTCGGCGGCCGAGAGAGAGAAGCTCCTCCTCGGGGAGCCCCTGGGTGGGTGAGTCCGTGACCCTCGCCTTTCCCCCCTCACGGCGGCGGGCGGAGGCCGCTCCTCCGGGGTCGCCTTGGCCGCCTGAGGCGGAGCTGCTGCCAAAGGGCGCCCTTCTCTTCCCCCGAAGCCAGCGCCCAACCCCATTTCGGCAACCCAAAGGGAAGTGGGGGGGGGGAAACAGAACACCCCCCTCCCCACCACAGACGCTTCTCTCCCATTCTGTGGAAAAAATCTCAACGGTTTAAACGAGATGAAGAAGGGGCTTGGCGGGTTGGCCGCCGCCTCACCATAGCTGCCAAGTTTTCCCTTTTCTCGCGAGGAAGCCTATTCAGCATAAGGGAAAATCCCTTAAAAAAGGGATAACTTGGCAGCTATGCGCCTCACTCCTGCCTCACGAGGCCAGGGCCGGCCCTGCCCAGCCTCGGCTGGAGGGGGCTTTTCATGGGAGAGGACCACCTCCTGCCCATAATACAGTATAACTGTTACTTCTGGGGTGAGGATGAGGCAGAGAGGAGCCAGCTCCTAGGGAATGAGGTCCACCTTCGGTCACCTCAATAAAATATTCGAGGGGGTCGCACCCCCCAAAAAAAAGTTGAGGGGGAATTCGCATCCAAATGGCATGTGTGCGCTACATCATGGGATCGATTATGCGGGGTGGGGCTTACCTGCCCCCCCAATATTTTATTCAAGTTGGCACCACTGGAATGAGGTGTGTATGCAGGTAGGGTGGGGTGTTTTGCCTCCCCCCTGCAAAAGATGGGGAGGTGCCTCCTCTGCGCTTGAACGCAAGGAGATGGTGTTTTGGGGGGCATCCCTGCTGCGCCTCTCTGTGCACTGAGTGCCACAGGAAGGTGCTGGATGCTGTACCTGGGATCCTGGGAACTGCCCAGTGCAAAGAGAGGATGGAGGCGTTGAAGAAAAAGGGAGCAGGGCAAATGATTTGGAGAGAATCCACTGGGCCTCCTTTGGGTGGGTTTAGCCTTTGACCTTCTGTCTTTGATGCTCGCTGCAGATGCTTCTTCTGTTTCTGTTTTCCACATTGCTTGGGGAAGTAGCTCTTCAAGCCTCTGTCTGGTGAATTTTGAGGGAGGAGGGGGACGGGCTTGCTTCAGATAGGTGGTCACTTCCTTTGACTTGGAACCGCTCCCTCCTAGTTACCAGGCCAGGCCAGCCTTGTGTGTGCAGCTGTAGCTACCCTGAGACGAGGAGGAAGAGCACATTTGTATATGCAAAGAGGAGCATGGTTCTTTATCATCACATGCTCCAGCGATGGAAGCTGGTTCAAAAGTTGAATTAATTAGGACTGTCACACCCATTTTTAAAGGCGCAAAGTTGCAGCATAGCCTCTAATTTATTTGCAAGTGCATGATGGAACTTGGGTGGTGAAGACCACTAGCACCAATGGTTGGATGAATTTTAGTGCACAAACTGATGAAAATCAGAGGAACAGATGCTTTTATGCTTCTGCAAAACCAAGATTGAAAACAAACTGAGCGGAGTTGGAGTAACTGAAGAATGGTATCCTAATTTCACAATTGACTTAGATTTTATGAATGTTGTGGGCATGCTTTGGGGATTCTGGCTGGAAAGTGGAATGCAATTTGCAAATACACTTGGACATGTTCTCAAGCTTCTATCAACATGGTAAACCGTTCTAAGAGTTGAGGAATGAGTCCTGGCAAGACCTTATTTGGAGTGTTTAGTTTTGGATATTGCAGGTCAGAAAAAGCTGTAACACAATTTGATTTTAAATGGCAGATATGGTGAGGAGAGGCTGAAAGAGTAGAACATACAGAAAGACTGACAAAAACAATATGCTAACAGTTTTCAAATATTTAAATTTCCAGCCTAACTATAGGCAAGAAGCAGTGACTTTGATCTTGGTTCAGTAATAGGAAAAAAAATGTAGTGTGAGAAACTTCACAGACAAGGAGGTAGCAAGATCTGCTTCCTTGGATGTTTTAACACAAGGTTGGACAGGCGCCTGTCAGTAATACTATTTTGATGTCAAAGGGTTGGGCTGCAGGTATCTTGGTATCCAACTCTTTGAGTGCTGCTATGCACCACCAGGGAACCATCCTTACACAGTCGCACCTTGATTCTGAATGCCTTGCAAGTCAAACGTTTTGGCTCCCGAACGCCGCAAACCTGGAAGTGAGTGTTCCGGTTTGCAAACGTTCTTTGGAACCTGAACATTGGACGCAGCTTATGCGGCTTGCAATTGGCTGCAGGAGCTTCCTTGGTTTCCTAATGTTTTGGAAGTCGAATGGAGGTACAACTGTATGTTCTAAAAGACACAGATCTCTTAAAAAGCTCTCAAAAAATATAGGCAGACTGTGAGCAATGACTGGTGAAAGGGCACTCTGCCCATACTTAATGAAACTATCATCTTTGTCTAGCAACATCCTAGATAATGTGCAACGTGGAACACTTGCATTGCAGGCGCCGAGAATGGTTTCTTAAAGAGTTTTGGAAAATGACCAGCATTTCTCTGCAACGTTTGCTGAATCTATTGGTGGCTATCTTGTCACCATGCTGGCTTGTGGAAACTGTTTTGATAAAGCTGTGGTGAAGGAGGTTTGGTCTATCAATAGCTATCACCCTGTTTGCAGAATGGATGGAATTATTAGTCGTGATAGCCTACTGCAGGAATGGGAAACCCGTGGCTCTCCAGTTGTTTGTTGAACTACACTTCCACTCATTCTGGACCACGTTGGCTGGGAACTAGAGTCAAAGAGCATCTGGAAGGTCACACATGCCTCATCCCTTATAAAGCATAGTACATCTCAGCATACTAGATGCTGGGGACAAACAGCAAGGATCTCCATCACCTTCATGCCCTGTTTGTGGGACTCCATAGGCAACTGGCTGGCTAATTTGGGAACAAAATGCTAAACTAGTTTACCCATAGCAGGGCAGTTCTTAAGAAAGCAGAGCCTTCTTGGTTTCTGATCCTCTTTGCATGCATGATTTCTTCTCTCTCCAGCACACCCTTTCCTCTGCCAGAAAGGAGGATGTGTAGCAACATCTTGTTTCCTTTTATGTACATATTGAAATGCTTTCTTCTGTTCTCTTTATGTGGCAAATAGTCCCATCTTCCCTTGACCCCAAACCATTCATTTTGTACGCCTTGCTTGGAACGAAATCCATTTAGTTCTTGCTACTGTAGCTCAGTAGTTGGTGAGTTAGTATACTACTGGTAATTATTGAGAAAATCCCAGTCTAGTTTGTGTCACTTTATCAAACTTTGTGGCTTTCCCAGTAGCTCTCAGACACAATAGTTGTGTCTTACTTACAACTGGCTACACTTTGAGACTTATTAAGTGGCATGTCTTTCCTAGAGCAACTTTGTCTTTGGGCTTCTAGGTGCCATTTGGACCTGAAGCAATTACAGTTCACTTTCTTAATTTGAGTCAGGGAGGAAACATTTCAACTTGACAGGAGACTGCAGTGGACCTCCAGATGGCCATAATGGAACATCAGAGGGAAGCTGCTGAATTATAGTTCATCAAGAAGTTAAATGCTTTCACTTATGGACTAAACTGATGCAACAGATTTTTTATTATACTGGGGTTGGACTAGATGACCCTTGGGGTACCTTACAAGTCTACGATTCTAGGATTGTGTGTGGGTTAATTGGCTTACCAATGGCAGGGTATCTGTGTTATCAACACAAGTTTTTTTTTTGTTAATGGCACTGCTACCGGTAAGAATGCAGTTATCACCCTCTGTAATTTTCTAATTTCCTTCTGACCTCACTGAAACATCTCCCTCCACCCTATATACACAGACACACACTCTGAATAACATGCTATGCATTTGATGAAATGGACTGTAGTTCATAAAAGATAATGCCCAGTGTTCAAAATTCCCATTATTCTAGTGGATTTTGCTACAGGGAATTTTATTAGCACAAGCAGTTTCTGAGCTCTGGGTACAGTACTGCACCTAAGATTTCAGATTAAAACTGCGGAGTGGAAGGAAAGGAGGACCTTTTTCTGCCTCCCCACTTCCAGCTACTCTCTGAAGACTGGAGAAGAGACCCTCTTAAGAATATAAGGGGCGTGGGCAGAGGAAGGACTAGACCATGTGAAAAATGAACATAATATTTTAGCATATTTTAACAACATTCATTTTCAGCTTTGTATTCTTGCTATAAAAAAGTGCTCCTAGACATTCCATTGTTGCGTCCATAACCTAGGTTTAAGGTGCCATTTAGCTCCTAGCTTTCATATCTCAGTTTCTAACACTGATAATGCCATAATAAATATGTCAAGTCTTTAAGCTTCAATGGGACACTTTGTTGTTTTATAACTTACTTTCTTCACCAAACCTTTATTAGGCATTACAAATATAAAAAGGTGAAGGACCCCTGGCAGTTAAGTCCAGTTGCAAACGACTCTGGGGTTGTGGCGCTCATCTCGCTTTATTGGCCGAGGGAGCCGCCGTGGGGTCCATAGGGCAGTGTTTCTGAACCTTTTTTGGGCCACGGCACACTTGTTCCGTGAAAAAAATCACGAGGCACACCACCATTAAAAAAGTTAAAAAATTTAACTCTGTGCCGCCCTATATTATAATTATGACTGTAAGAAACACTTGCCAAATATTGCTTTCCGGCGGGTTAGTGTTGTGTATTGGCGGCCGCCAGGCTCGTTTGCACTGAGCTTTGGGAAAGAGGAGGAGAAATATTGCTTTCCAGCGGGTCAGTGGTGAGTATTGGCGGCCGCCAGGCACGTGACAATGCAAATCGCCCTTCTCATCGCCGCACGTCGCGGCACACCAGCCAGCGTCTCGCGGCACACTAGTGTGCTGCGGAACAGTGGTTGAGAAACACTGCCATAGGGTCACGAAGAGTTGGACACGACTAAATGACTAAACAACAACAACATCCAGTTGCTTTGTAACACTGTCACCAAGACTAAATGCCTATGTGTCTTTAGGACCCAAACTACAATACAGTCTTTAAACTTGTGCTTCCCTAGGTCTTCTTGGAGTCGAATTCTGTTTAAGAATGGAAGAGCTGTGTCTTAGTGGAAGAGCATATGCTTTACATATAGAACAGCCATCCCCAAACTCGGCCCTCCAGATGTTTTGGGACTACAACTGCCATCATCCCTAGCTACGGTAAGAGGACCAGTGGTCAGGGATGATGGGAATTGTAGTCCCAAAACATCTGGAGGGCTGAGTTGGGGATGCCTGATATAGAAGGTCCCAGTTTAGTTCTCAGTATCTCCAGGCATGGCTGGGAGACACCTTTGTCTGAAACCGTGGAGAGCCACTACCAGTCAGAGAAGAAAATAGTGAGCTAGATGGCTCAATAGTTTGACTCAGTATAAGGCAGGTTCCTATTTTCCAAGACCCAGCCACCATGGCTAATATTCAGGGGTAGTGGGAGTCCAACAATACCTGGAAGACCGCAGGTTCCTCACCCTTGCTTTAAACCCAAACCTCATTACTAGTTAGTTCTTAAGGTCTGCACCAATCATGTATAAAGTGGAGAGTTTGTTTTGAAGAACAAAAGGAGCCAAAAGGAGTGAAGAGTGAGGTGCAATCTCGTAACTGCTACTTAACTCTCTGCAGCCCCTCATCCTAGGCACCTTTTTCAGCTACACTCTTCTTGTACTGTTGGGGAACAGGCTGTAGAGAGGTAAGTCAGACCTACGAGTTCTAGCCTATCCCTCTGCACCAGGGGTCAGCCGTGGGCCGGTCCACCATCCCTCAGACCATGTGGTGGGCCCGACTATATTTTGGGGGGAGAAATGAACAAATTCCTATGCCCCACAAATGAGAGATGCATTTTAAATAAAAGCACACATTCTACTCATGTAAAAAGACGCTGATTCCCAGACTGTCCAGGGGCCGGATTGAGAAGGCGATTGGGCCGCATCCGGCCCACGAGCCTTAGGTTGCCTACCCCTGCTCTGCACCATATACTCCTTTATACACAAAACTGTTACTGTCATGCAGGATTTGAACTTTAGTGCCTATTAATGGTTAAATATTTATATAAGAAATATATAACCTGGAAAAGAACAGTGAAAGTTCAGAAGCGTTTATCTACTTGTAATAAACCCCTTGAGTTAAAAAAGGATAAGTAGGCTCTGTGAAAGTAAAGTGCAACAGAAAATTAGTTAAGGAAAACTTGACCTGAATAGCAGGTATGTCTTTTGTTTCTTAAGAATTGCTATCACCCTTGCATGAACCCGAGGGGGGAAGCTCTCTCTTTTAAGCTAACAGTTAATGGGCTATGAGCAGTGGTTATTTTGTGCCCTTGGCAAGGCTTACTACTTGCACCCCACCCCCACCCCAAATGCTAACTTCAATTTTCAAAAACAGATGTATTGTAGAAAAAATGAAAAGCACAAAACTTGAAACTGCTATATTTATTTTAAATTGCAAGAATGAGTAATAACAACAACCTTTGATTATCTTTCTCAAATACAAAAGAAAGTGTTTTAGCAGACAAATCATTGTGAATAACCTTGTGAATTGCGGCATTAAAAGTTAAGTCTCTTTAAAGTTTCAGTTTCAAGTACATCAGAATCTCACTTTGCTTGACTTTTCCTTTGCAGATTTTGTCATCAGTTCCTTCAGGTCAGGTGCTGATGCCTGGGCATGTTCAATTAATATAAGTTTGAGCTTTGAGAAGCAGTGTACAGTAGTACCTCGGTTTAAGAACAGTACAGTTTACGAAGATTCGGTTTACAAACTCCACAAAACCGGAAGTCGTGTTCTGGTTTGCTAACTTTACCGCGGTTTTCAAACGGAAACCAAATGGTGGAAGGGCACCGGCGGCGGGAGGCCTCATTAGGGAAAGTGCGCATCGGTTTAAGTACAGATTCGGTTTAAGAACAGACTTCAGGAACGGATTAAGTTCATAAACTGAGGTACCACTGTACAACATTTGCCACTGACACTGGAAGTGTGAGAAGGATCAATGATTTTTCCAAATTCTTGCAGGCCTTAAGTAGATCTTCAGTAGATTTTTTTTGGTTGATATTGTATATATCATATAAGAAACCAAATAGAGAATTATTTTGTTGAAGCTGTAAGAATCTCTGTAAGAATACAATAGATTGTATGCTATGTCAATTTCAACACCTTTATTGGCATATATATAAAATATAAAAACAAAGACAAAACATACAACACATATAGGTCATTATTAGTATAAATAGTGACTCTACATCATACAGAAATAATGGAGAGCAGGAGGAGGGAAAGGCACACAAGGGATCCTCAGCTATCGTTGTTGAAGGCTAGGTGTATTGATTTTAATTACATAAATTCTGGACAAGTAGTGGGCCATAATTCTGGTAATTTCGGGGAAGTCATCCCTCAACAAGAGCTGGACCACTGTTTCCTTGTTGGGGAGGGTTCCAGGTCTCGTAAAGGATAGAGGGGGGCCAAAATCGAAAAAATTGGAAAGGGGACAGTCCAGAATCATGTGAGCCATAGAGTCTACCTCTTTCTGGCCACAAGGGCGTAATCTATTCCAGTAAGGGATGCCTTTGAGTCTTCCGGATAACACGGAGGATGGGAAAGCATTTAGGCGGGCCAACATAAATACTCTGCGATAAAAAGGAGATACCAGGTCATATAAATAATTAGGTATCAATCCTTGGTGCGGCGGCAGCCCCAGGAAGGAAGGCGAGCATACTAGAGGTTGGGCAGGATGAAGTTTCTGGAATTCGATATCAAGCAGTCTCTGCTTAATAAGAGTAAAGATATATGAGTCCTCATATGTCAGGAGGGAGTCCACTGGAAGGCCTAGTTGCCTAAGTTTGTTGGAAATATTAGAAAACCATATAAAGCTGTGGCTGTCTTTCAGAAGATAGGATATCAGGCTATCTGGATCGGTATTAAAATGATTTTTTAGCCAATATTTAAGAGTAATAATCCAACCTCGTCTCAAGAAGGTGTTGGCCCAATTCTGCACAGATAGCCAGGTATGGCACACATTTTGGTACTCCAAGAATTTGCCGAAAGAAGGATGATTGGACTCCTTCTACTTTGTTGTTAAAGCTGGATATCCATAAGGGGATCCCGTATAGAAGCTGGGAGGCAGATTTTGCCTTATAGGCAATAATTGCTGCAGGTACAAATTGATTCCCACCAAGAAAGTGAAAACGCTTGATTTGTGTAACCGAGCATCTTGCTAAATTAATTGTTCTATTGCGATGGGTCGCCCATTTTAAGTTATAGTGAAAGATGACACCCAAGTATTTATATCATTTAACTTGCTCCATTTTTTGGGTTCCAATCAACCAGTTGAATTGACAGTATGCTGTCTATAGCTGGGCGATATTTTGATAAATTGTCTGAAACCAGTATGATGTTCAGATTGTGATACACGTTTCAGACTTTTTGAGCTGGCAATACATCGCGGCTGGCTTCCCAGCTGCCCACAGCACAGCACACCTCACTCCCATCCGACTGCCTACCTGTGCTGTGCTGGCGGCAGCTGGGGAGCTGCAATGTATTGCCAGCTCAAATTGCTTGCAGATAGCAAAGGCGCAGGCAGACAGAGCCTGAGAAGGTGCTCGTCCGGAACCTTCTCTGGCTCAGTTTGCCTGCCTGCCTGCCTCCACCACCTCCTCTGCCCAGGTGGACTGCCTCTTTCTCCTGGTCAGTCACTCCTGGAGCGACCATTGCTGCCCTTGGGCTTATTCACCAGCATCTCTGCATGCTCCCTCTTGTGCCCCCCCCCCACAGCAGGACATTCTGACTATGCAATAAGAGGAAATCCCAGAAGTGTCGGGTATTTAATCATGTGGAAGAGAAGCATTGTGTATTGCAGGGACAGTCAGAGTACAGTTTGAGAGCTATACAATAAGAATATTTATAGGGAGCTAGTTATTTTGGGGGGGGATGTGTAGCTGTTTTGTATATTTTAGATCTTATGATTTATGTGGAAATACTTCAGTTTGGTTGTGTGTGTTTTAATGTTTTATTTATTGTTTATGACTACTTTTGTTATGCTGCAAAGTGTATTTTTTCATGTTGTAAGCTGCCTTGAGCATGGTTTGAGCTGTGGAAAAGCGACATAAAACAAAAACTCTGTATATATGGTGATAAATGTGTTATTTTCAGTCTTCTTTTACCAAGATTTAGCGAAGACAGTTAGTATAATACTGGTTCTTAACACAACTTAACTTTCTTAACACAATTCAAGAAATTAAATATAGGATCTAAATAAATGCTTGTCTGAAACATTTCACCAATTGTTCCACCTCCTCTTCCAATGTTTTATTGCTTTTTTGCATCTCTTCAATATTTAAGAGGATATGCTGCCATATGTGGAGATACTAGGATGTGTGAAAGATAAGCTAATGCCGCACATGTGTGAGAATGGAACAGCTGTGCAGAGAGGAAGGTTTTGGATATGTCTGTTTGAGAAAGAATGGAAGTTCTTAACAGAGAGGGTTGGTGTAACTTGAAAGTTTGAGTTCTTCATTTTGAATATGGATTGGTCCTCTGACACAGTCTTAGTACTGCCTCTATCCTTTCTAATAGTACAGTGGACCCTTCAGATATGAACTTATTTCGTTTTGGGGATCTGTTCGCACCCCAAAAATTACGTAAATAGAGGCACGTTTCTGTGCACACGCATCACGCAATTGAGCGCTTCTGCGCATGTGTGCGGCACGCAGAGTGCTTCTATGCATGCACGCACGGCGAAACCTGGACATAAACACTTCCAGGGTTGCTGTGGCCGTAACCCGAAGATTCTGTATCCAGAGGAATACATAAGTAGAGGTATGACTGTACCTGGTGGTCTGTCGCTAATGCTTAAGAAAGCTTTAATTGTGGCAGTAGTCACTGGTCTTGTTATGAGCCTCTATTGTTCTG